>NC_053027.1:29458090-29470736 GCF_003073215.2 Triticum urartu | reverse complement strand
GAGATAGAATTTGAGATAGAAAGCATAGAGAGATTAGGGTCCGATCACATTCACTTAGTTCAAAAGATTCAACCAAGAAGACATAGCTATAAGTGAATGCTGTAGAGGACAGAACACTAGCATATATATATATATATCTATACAAGCAACGTAGTGAAGATAATCATGAAAACATGTTCGAAGCCAAACCAAAAGTGACGACAACCAAATGTGAAGATACTGCAAGGTAACGCCATGAGTGAAACACTTCAAAATAGAACGTTTGGTGGTGGCGTTACCCACCGTATAGGAAGTATTAGACCCAGACACGGCGCACAATTATCGTGGCGCTCCGAGGTCAAATTCCACATTAATGTATTCACACTTAGAATGTATGTCTTCATTGAATGAAGATATACTTTACTTTGTGTGTTGCACATCTAAGTCATCAATATGCATAAGTGTTAGGATGTGTGCCTGATCACAGGACATTTGAGGATTCCAAGATATTTAGCTCACACCGTAACTTGCAAAATCTCTTCTCATCCAAGGGCTTGGTGAAGATATCTGCCAATTGCTCTTCAGTATTGACGTGTATGATATCAATGTCTTCCTTCACAACATGATCTCTGAGAAAGTGATGACGAATTTCAATGTGCTTTGTCTTCGAGTGCTGAACTGGGTTGTTGGCGATCTTGATGGCGCTTTCGTTGTCGCAGTAAAGTGGCACTTGCTTCAGATGAATGCCATAGTCCTTGAGTGTTTGCTTCATCCACAGAAGCTGAGCGCAGCACGATCCAGCAGCAATGTATTCAGATTCAGCAGTGGAGAGAGATACACAGTTCTGCTTCTTTGAAGACCAACATACAAGTGATCGTCCCAGAAGGTGACATGTGCCTGATGTAGACTTGCGATCAACCTTGTCACCAGCATAATCAGCATCCGAAAATCCAACCAAATCAAACTCTGAGCCCTTTGGATACCATAATCCTAGAGTTGGGGTGTGAGCCAAATATCGAAGAATTCGCTTCACAGCTAAGTGATGCGACTCCTTTGGTGCCGCTTGAAATCGAGCACACATGCAAACACTAAGCATAATATCTGGCCTAGATGCACATAAATAAAGCAAAGACCCAATCATGGAGCGGTATACCTTTTGATCGAACTCTTTACCATTGTCGTCAGGACCTAGATGATGTTTGGCTGGCATTGGTGTTGTGAAGCCTTTGCAGTCTTGCATACCGAACTTCTTCAGGCAATCTTTGAGATACTTCTCTTGAGATATGAAGATGCCATTGCATTGTTGTCGTATTTGAAGACCAAGGAAGAACTTCAGTTCCCCCATCATGGACATCTGATATTGCTCTTGCATCATATATCCAAACTCTTCACTGTACTTCTGATTGGTGCAGCCGAAGATAATGTCATCCACATATATTTGGCACACAAACAGTTCACCATCATATGTCTTTGTGAAAAGAGTGGGATCCAGGGAACCAGGTATGAAGCCTTTGCTCTTCAGGAAGTATTTGAGTGTGTCATACCAGGCCCTAGGGGCTTGTTTGAGGCCATACAGTGCCTTGTCGAGCTTGTATACCATGTCAGGATGTTTTGGATTTTCAAAGCCAGGTGGCTGTGCAACATACACTTCTTCTTCAATCTTGCCATCGAGAAAGGCACTTTTCACATCCATTTGATATAGAAGTATGTTATGATGATTTGCATAGGCCAGCAATATGCGTATAGCTTCAAGCCTTGCCACAGGAGCAAATGTTTCATCGAAGTCAATGCCCTCCACTTGAGTATATCCTTGAGCAACGAGACGAGCTTTGTTTCTGACAACTTGACCATGCTCATCTTGCTTGTTGCGGTATATCCATTTGGTGCCTATTATGTTGTGCTTCCGTGGATCAGGACGCTTAACCAGTTCCCATACATTATTCAGCTCAAATTTTTGAAGCCCTTCTTGCATAGCTTGAATCCATTCAGGTTCCATGAAGGCTTCTTCAACTTTCTTGGGTTCTGATATTGATACGAATGCGAAGTGCCCACAGAAATTTGCTAGCTGAGTTGCCCTTGAACGAGTGAGTGGACCAGGTGCATTCATGCTGTCAATTATTCTGTCAATCTGCACTTCATTTGCAACACGAGGATGTATAGGGAGAATACTTTGCTCTTGCTTATCTGTGTTGTTGTTGGGAGGAATGTCTTCAGGCTGAGCATTGTCTTCATGTTGATCAGGTGCTGAGATGATAAGTTCTTCTTCAGGATGAGCCTCAGAAGGTATAATCTCTCCAGTTCCCATAAGCTTGATTGATTCACTAGCTGGAACTTCATCTAGCACATTTGGCAGTTGCTCTCTTTGTGAGCCATTTGTCTCATCGAACCGCACATCCACTGTTTCAACCACTTTGTAATGAAAGAGATTGAAGACTCTGTAGGAGTGCGAGTCCTTTCCATATCCAAGCATAAAGCCCTCATGTGCTTTAGGTGCAAATTTTGAAGTGTGATGTGGGTCCTTGATCCAGCACCTTGAGCCAAATACTCTGAAGTAACTGACATTTGGCTTCTTGCCAGTTAGGAGTTAATAAGATGTCTTGTTTAGAAGCTTGTGAAGATAAATACGATTGATTGTATGGCATGCAGTGTCAATGGCTTCAGTCCAGAATTTTCTTGGAGTCTTGTATTCATCTAGCATCGTTCTGGCCATCTCAATGAGTGTTCTGTTCTTGCGTTCCATGACGCCATTCTGCTGTGGCGTGTACGGTGCTGAGAATTCATGTGTGATGCCCAAGGTATCAAGATATGTATCAAGGCCAATGTTCTTGAATTCAGTGCCATTGTCACTTCTGATGTGCTTTATCTTGGCGCCAAAATTGTTCATAGCTCGATTGGCGAAGCGTCTGAAAACATCCTGCACTTCAGTCTTGTAAAGGATTATGTGCACCCAAGTATATCTAGAGTAATCATCAAAAATCACGAAGCCATAGAGGCAAGCAGAAGTAGTAAAGGTTGAGTAGTGAGTGGGACCGAAAAGATCTATGTGGAGCAGTTTGAAGGGTTGTGTAGTAGTCATGATTGTCTTCGAAGGATGTTTTGCCCTTGTCATCTTCCCTGCTTCACAGGCACCGCATAAGTGATCTTTCTTGAACTTGACGCCCTTGATGCCTATGACATGCTTCTTCTTCGCAAGGGTGTGGAGGTTCCTCATGCCAGCATGCCCAAGCCTCCGATGCCAAAGCCAGCATTCTGAAGCTTTTGCAAGAAGACATACTGCAAGTTGTGGTCCTGCTGAGAAATCTACCACGTACAAATCACCTTTCCGATACCCTTCAAACACTAGAGACTTGTCAGATTCCATTAGTACCAGGCAACGATATTTTCCAAACATTACGATCATATTCAAATCGCAAAGCATTGAGACAGACATTAAGTTCAAGCCAAGGGATTCAACAAGCATGACTTTATCCATGTGTTGATCCTTTGAGATTGCAACTCTACCTAGACCCAATACCTTACTTTCACCAGTGTCAGCAAATGTGATGTGGCTCTTGTCGGATGGACGTAATGTTGAGTCCATAAGAAGGCTTCTTTTGCCAGTCATGTTATTTGTACACCCACTGTCAATAATCCATTCTGAAGACTTTGAAGTCGCTGGTGTCGTACCCTACAGTGCAGTTAGGGGGATAGGCTTCACGAAGAGAATTGTGAAGCATAAACATTTGACGAACCAGTGGGTTATGAAAACTTAGATCCAGATTAGGACTAATAGGGAGAGTAGCATGCGATTCAGGAACGAAGTACATAATGATGCCGTTCGGGCATTTTATCTTGCGCCCTACAAGATTTTTAAGGTCCCCAGCAATAGCATCAGAAGATTTTGTTTTTCTGCTGGAGACCTTTCCCTGCAAGAGAGAGTTAAGCTTTCTTAACCACCCACATCTTCAAGGGTGACTTAGAAGCAATAAGTCTAAGTGCAGCATCTGAGAATTTTGGCTTTGAAGCCTTAGCAAACAGTCTAGCAGGTGGACAATAGTACTCATAGGAATAGGCAGAATAATTTTTGGTCATATGAACATGACGATTCGAAGAACTGCTCTCATATTCATATGCATGTGTATGGTTTCCCTGCAAAACATTTGCATTAGTGTGACTCAGGTGAGTCCTCTGTTTGTATGAAGCCTTTGGACCATATGAAGCCTTTGGTCTGAGGTTTGTCTTCTTCAAGTGAGGTGTCATGAAGACATTAACCGGAAGATTTTCCAGACATTTTTTCGGAACCCAGATCTTCTTCATAGGCGGTCCATTCCTGCAGTTAGTACCAATGTACCTGGTAAACACTTCACCGTTCTGATTCTTAAACAGTTTATAGTTTGCATCAAAGGATTCATCAATGATGATGGGGTTAGCACAAGTGAAGCCAGATAAATTGGATGGATCTACTGAAAGTTCCTTTGCAGCAACCCATGTGGTTTTGGGGTACTGCTCAGGTTTCCAGTAAGAGCCATCTGCATTTATTTTCCTCACGAACCCAACACCCTCTTTCCTAGGGTTTCGGTTCAGAATCTGCTTCTTGAGGACATCACATAATGTCTGATGTCCTTTAAGACTTTTGTACATCCCTGTTTCAAGCAATGTCTTCAACCTAGCATTCTCATCAGCAATAGCAGTGGTATCCTCAGCTGAGGGGTTAGTTACCACATCAACAGTTGAAGATATTGGAATAGCAGTAGCAGTGGAACATTCAGCAACAGAAGTAGCATTATCATGCTCAATGCATTTAATACATGGTGGTTCAAATCCTTCCTGAGCGGAACTGATCTGTTCGGCGCGAAGTGACTCGTTTTCCTTTTGAAGATCTTCATGAGCCGCTCTCAATTTCTCAAGTTCTTGCTTTCTTTGAAGATAATCATAGGAAAGCTTCTCATGAGTTGTCGAGAGAGTATCAAGACGATCTTCAAGTTCCTGATACTTAACGTGAAGATTTTTTATGTCTTCAATTAAGGATTCGGAACGAGTCATTTCAGCACCCAACAGATCATCGCTTCTGTCTAATAGTTTTTGAATATGCTCCATAGCCTTCTGTTGTTCAGTTGCAATTTTAGCAAGTGTTTTGTAGCTAGGTTTTGAATCACAGTCAGAGTCATCATCACTAGATGTTTGATAGCGAGTAGTGCGTGTGTTTACCTTGGCACCGCGTGCCATGAAGCAGTAGGTAGGAGTGGAGTCGTTCTTGTCACTTGCATTGGTGTCGGTGATGAAGTCATTGTCTTCAGTGTTGAAGATGGACTTGGCGACGTATGCTGTAGCTAGACTCGCAATGCCAGAATCAGACTCCTCCTCAGACTCCACCTCTGCCTCCTCAGAAGCGGACTCCTCCTCTGAATCCATTTCCTTGCCAACAAACGCACGTGCCTTGCCAGATGAGCTCTTCTTGTGTGATGAAGACTTTGAGGAAGACTTGGAAGAAGACTTTGAGTATTTCTTCTTCTTTTTATTGTTAGAATCATATTCCTTGCTCTTCTTCTTCCTTCTGTTCTCATTGTCCCACTGTGGACACTCAGAGATGAAGTGTCTAGTTTTCTTGCACTTGTGAATGTTTTCTTCTTATAGTCATGAGCAGAAGCTTCATCATTCCTTGAGCTTGATCGTGAAGATCTTCTGAAGCCTTTCTTCTTGGTGAATTTTTGGAACTTCTTCACTAGCATTGCAAGTTCCCTTCCAATGTCTTCAGGATCATCAGAACTGCTGTCAGATTCTTCTTCAGATGAGGAAACAGCTTTTGCCTTCAAGGCACGAGTTCGCCCATAGTTTGGACCGTAGATATCTCTTTTTTCAGAAAGCTGAAACTCATGTGTGTTGAGCCTCTCAAGTATGTCATATGGATCGAGTGTCTTGAAATCAGGACATTCTTGAATCATCAGGGCTAGGATGTCCAATGAACTATCAAGTGATCTCAGCAGCGTCTTGACGATTTCATGTTTGGTGATCTCAGTGGCGCCGAGGGCTTGAAGCTCATTTGTGATGTCAGTGAGCCGATCAAATGTGTGCTGGACATTCTCATTGTCATTTCGCTTGAAGCGGTTGAAGAGGTTGTGAAGGACACTGATTCTTTGATCTCTCTGGGTTGAGACGCCTTCATTGACCTTGGAGAGCCAGTCCCAGACCTGCTTGGATGTCTTCAAGGCACTCACACGGCCATACTGTCCTTTTGTCAGATGGCCACAGATGATATTTTTGGCGGTAGAGTCCAATTGAGTGAACTTCTTGACATCAGCAGCAGTGACACCTTCTCCAGCCTTGGGAACGCCGTTCTCGACGACATACCATAGGTCGACGTCAATGGCTTCAAGATGCATGCGCATCTTATTCTTCTAGTAGGGATATTCAGTTCCATCAAAGACGGGGCACGCAGCGGAGACCTTGATTATCCCTGCAGTCGACATAGCTAAAACTCCAGGTGGTTAAACCGAATCACACAGAACAAGGGAGCACCTTGCTCTGATACCAATTGAAAGTGCGTTATATCGACTAGAGGGGGGTGAATAGGTGATTTTTATGAAAGTCTTCAAAACGTGTGAGTTATGAAGACAAATAGCGAAGATTATGCCTTTTACTATGCAGCGGAAGTTAGATTACACTAGGCCAGCCATGGTCATGTATTTAATGGAGTGAAAGTACAATGACAAACAACTGCAGTGTAATAAGGATCAGGTAGGAAGAAGTTATGAAGCCAAACAGTTCAAACATACACGTTGTGAAGACAAGAGATAAAGCAAGCATGCAATGGCTTCACAATGTGTAACAGTAAGAAAAGGAAGTGAAGATGAAACCAGTGACTCGTTGAAGACAATGATATGTTGGACCAGTTCCAGTTGCTGTGACAACTGTACGTCTGGTTGGAGCGGCTAGGTATTTAAACCTTAGGACACACAGTCCCGGACACCCAATCCTGAACACACAGTCCAGGACAGCAAGTCCTCACCGTATTCTCCTTGAGCTAAGGTCACTTAGTCCTCGCCCAATCACTCTGGTAAGTCTTCAAGGTAGACTCCCAAACCTTCACAAACTTCGTTCACTGGCAATCCACAATGTCTCTTGGATGCTCTGAATGCGACGCCTAACCGTCTGGAGGATTCACAGTCCTCAAGTGTAATAAGTCTTCAGATCACACAGACAAGAAGACTCAAGTGATGCCCAATTTGCTCTGGCTCTGGGTGGTTAGGGCTTTTCTCCTCACTAGGAATTTTCTCTCAAAGGCTTCGAGGTGGGTTGCTCTCAAACGACAAAAGCCGTGCACTAAAATCTGAGCAGCCAACCATCTATGGTTGTAGGGGGTGGACTATTTCTAGCCACTTGGCAACCCGACCTGATTTGTCCGAAATGACCCTGGGTCACTAAGGAACTGACACGTGTCTCAACGGTCAGATTTCGAACTCTCATGGCAACTTTACTTGGGCTACAAGCAAAGCTGACTTGTCCGGCTCTGGACAAGATTCGCTCTCATTGTCTTCGTTTGAATACATAGGTTTTTGATTTAGGCATCACTTCAGTCATTCTGACTGGTTCTCCTGGACCCCACTTAACAGTACGGTGGTTCCTATGACACAACACAAAAGAAAAAGAACTACGAAAGATCTATGTCTTCGAGCTCCATAGGCTTCATAACGTGTCTTCTTTTGTCATAGTCTTCAATGTGAATATCTTCATAAACCACCTTTGCCTTCAATGTCTTCATACATTTTTAGGGGTCATCTCTGGTAGTAAAACCGAATCAATGAGGGACTTCTACCTGTGTTTTCCTGCAATTCTCACAAACACATTAGTCCCTCAACTAGGTTTGTCGTTAATGCTCCAAAACCAACTAGGGGTGGCACTAGATGCACTTACAATCTCCCCCTTTTTGGTGATTGATGACAAACTAGTTGAAGTTTTCAACGGGGAATATAATGTGTGAAGTTTGTAAAGGATAGTGAATTGTCTTCATAAGTTGCAGAGGCTCCCCCTGAAGATGTGCATATAAGTTAATTTGCTTTTGGAATGCAAATGCACATGGCAGGTTGTACTTGTGGAGATCCTCTTAAGCTTATGATGACAATCCACTATGCATGTGAAAGTATATGAAGATAATGACATGCATAATGGAAAATGGACGTCTGCAGAATGAGATAAGTGCGGAATTTATCGTCGCACATGCGGAAATTATCTTTGCAAACAGAGTGGCAAACAAGTAGCAGACGACTATCGAGTTTTAGTGTTTGAGATTTGTAAACACGAAGAAAAATATAACGAAACATAAGGCACCCGCCCATATTGACCTCTTGAAGACTATAAAACATCATATGCTTCTCCCCCTTTTGTCAGTAATGACCAAAAAGGTTTGAAGACATAGAGTTTTCTACGCGTTCCCAGGCGCAGCAGGGTCGGTGGAGTTGTTTGGCGCTGCAGAGCTTGGAGGTGCTGAAGCAGGTGGTGGTGAAGTAGCATCGTCGTCTTCATCAATGATCCTTGCAGTAACTCTGGCAGCAGATGAAGAAAACTCAGAGTCTTCAAGTGATGGTGTGTTGCGCATCACAGCCCTTCTAGGAGGTGTGGTGTCAAACTTGAAGCGCTCTGTGAAGCCATACTCTTCAAGTTCAGCTTCAGTACACATCATTGAGAGCCCTTTCCATGTACAACGGCAGGTTTCGTGTGTAACGAAGGCATTCTTGGTGGCAAGGTTTCGAAGACGATTGACATCCACCAAGAGGCTCTTCATCTGACGTTTTAGCCAGTTGTGATGCCTATCTTGCTTTTGGTGAAGGGCCACAAGAAGCTCTCGGTCAGTGAGGACACGAGCACGCTTCTTGGGTCTTGGAGCATTTGTGTTGTCTGTGGCTTCAGTAGATGCTGGTGCACGTGTAGTGCCAGCCAACGGATATACTCTGGATATGGCTTCAACACCTTCAACATTTTGCGTGAAGCTCTGGTGTTCTGCATTCTGAAGACTTATTGGTTGCTTGTCAGGCTCAGGGTATATTGCTTCAGCAGAGGTATCCACATCTGGCAAGAAGATCCGATGGTTTCTGGCAGAGGGCTGATACGAGATCGCAGAGTGCAGTTTGATTAGCCTCATCACCCAAGGAGCATAGAACTTCAAACCAAATAATTCTGAGCCTGACGCTGCAAGTTGGCGTATGAAGAGATCATGTGCGTTGAAGCATTTTCCATGCAGGATATAGAATATGAGAGTCTTCATTGCACCCTCGATCTTGGCATGTGGTGAGTGTCCCTTAATGGGCCAGAGAGTCCGCCGGATGATGTGATATATGCTCCTGGGCAGGTACTCTAGGTCTTCAACGAAGAACTCAGTTGGATAGGGTGCATCCTGAGGCAATGGCTTCATCATTGAGAGCATCTGACTCATATTTGGTTCAGGTCTCTGGAAAATGCTTTCAATAGCTTCAGAATGTAATTGACAACCTTCCTCGAAGAATTCGCCAGGAGTGGGCAGGCCGGTGAGCTCAATGATATCAAATGCATTGGCTTCATGATGGACATTGCCGGTCATCCACTCCAGGATCCAAGTCTTCGGATCTCTGTTGTATCCTTTGATATGAAGGGTGGCATAGAACTGAAGCAGAAGCTCTTCATTCCAGTGCTCTTCATCAGACACAAACAGCAGCAGACCCACTTGCTTGAAGCAATCCAAAGCTTCCTCAAGACATGGCAGACCAGCAATGGCTTCAACCTCAAGGCGCTTGTGCGGAAAGATGCGGCCTTGTTTGTATAAGATGCATGAATAATAGCTGCGCTGAGAATAGCTCCAGAACCTGTCTGATACAATCCTTTCCCTTGAATAGGGGTTCTTGGGGCTATTGAAAAATGTATTGTCTGCCTTGAAGCTGTTGATGTCAAAGGAACCAGGTGCTGATGCAGGACCTGGGAACCTTGGCAGCCTTGGGACTGGCTTCTGAACATGAGGCCTGTGCTCAATATGATAATCGAATTGAGGACCTGCAGCAGACTCAGGAATAGAAGTGTCTGGCTCGGTAGCTTCGCTGTCCGCTGAAGCATTTGGTGGGGCGGGCTCCACATTGGCTTCAGTGTTTGTGGTGGCAGCCGCAACATTGTCTTCCTCCGCTTGTGTAGTTGGAGGGACAACCTCAGGCACGTTCTCCTGGAGAACTGCATCTTGATGGAGCGGGGAAGTGGGTTCTGGTGGAGCTTCTTCATTGTCTTCGGCTGATGCAGCCGGAATTTCTACAGTATGGACTTGAGGCCGTGGACCTTTGCGAAGCCTACGGAACGCAGACGACACTTGTGGGGTCGGAGTGGGCTGGACCTCAAATTCTTCTTCCTCCTGAGGGCGATCCGCCCATGACTCATCTTGTGCCATTGGCGTCAGAGGACGACCAATACTGATGAGTTCGCTTGTTTCAAGCTGAGGAAGGGCTGCATCATCTTGTACATTGTCTTGATGACCAATGTCTTCAGCAGCGATGGGGTCGGCTGCTGGAATATCTTCAGCTTCAGGAGCCTCTGTGGGAGCATGCTCATGAACTGTCAGTCTTCTTTCTGTATTGGGGTGAAGGACAGAGTGAGGTTCAACTATCAAGGGCTCTGTGGGAGCAGCCCGAGATTTCTTGATCTTGCGTTTCTTTTTGCTGGGGGCAGTAGGAGAGGCTTCAGAGCTCTTCCTTTTTCTAGCTGCAACCTCTACAGTTCTTGTCTTCTTTAGCTCTGAAGCTGTTGACCGGCTCTTTGGCTTCGAGCCAGTCGTTGCAGTGGGGAAGACAGTTTGAACCGCTTCTTGCCTAGGTTCCTCTGGTTCATTCACAGCAGGCTCCTTCTTCTTCTTTGCGGCCATCTTGGGGTCGATGCCAAGACGCCCAAGTGCCTTGCGCTTTTCAGCCTCGTTCTAGGCTTGAACACATTTTTCTGCCAAAGACTTCATCCTTTCATGCGAGCCCTGAGCTTCAGCATGCTTCTTTCGAAAGTTTTCTTTGAGCTCATGCAGCATGATTTTGAAGCTCCTCACTTCCTGTACGCTGAGGCTGGCCATGTGCTTCTTGAACTGAGCCTTTTCGTGATCAATCTTCTGCTTCAGCTCAACAATGTGCTGAGCAATGGCCAGTTCTGAAGCAATTGCGCCTTGGAAGGCGACACTGAGGCCAACTGGCAGCTGCAGATCATCGAAGCTTATGTCTGGAGAGGCAAACCATTCATCGATGAAGTTGTGGATGATGGCAACATCAAAGAGAGGTAGGTTGTTGAAGATTTCTGCTTCTTCCTTGCTTTTGATGAGCTGCTCAAGAGCGTCATCTCCAAGATCTTCATCGCTTGATAGATCAATGGCTTCGCTGCGCAGAATGGCAGCAGCAGTGAGCTCTTTGCTGGTGTGTTGCTGAGGCTCCTTTTCCTTCTGGGGCTTGGAGACGCGGGATACATCTTCAGACTGCACACTGACTTCAGGAGGTGCAGTTTTCAATGGCTTCGCCCTTGAGATTTTTGAGGCAGGGGCCGGTTTTGAAGCTTTTGGTTTCTTCGTCTTCTTTGGCTTCGGCACAGGAGCTTCATCAGACTCAGAGTCAGCTGGAGGGTCATTTACGGCAGTCCCTTGGACTAAGATGTGAGTGATCAGGCCCTCAAGATTGGCAAACGGACCGATGACATTGGGTTCCGCGTCGCGTGTGCCATCTGCCCTTGGTGCGGAGGGACCAGGGTTGAAGTCTAACCCAAATTTCTTCTTGTTTAGCTTCGCTGACTGTTGGGCAAACTGAAAGTTGCGCTGGAAGAGATTGTCGTCACGACACCAGAGGAGTGACGACGGATGCGCATCATCAGGCTGTGGTCCTCGGACCATGCATGGGTAGAAGCCTTGAGCAATGGCTTCATCTCTGGTCTTGGGTACGAGATTCTTGTATAAGATGTCCCCCCATGGCTTCTTGATGGCACTCTTTTCAGCATACTCCTGAGTGACGAAGCGGTATTTGAACCACTGTTCTGCCCAATAGCGTCGAATCCATTGGATTCGGGTCTTGCGCTGCCCATAGCTCTCTTCTGGATCTGTTTTGTACATTTCTGCCAAATCTTCAGGTAGATCTTTGGATGTTCCCTCACATCTCTTCTGGAACGCGTGGCCAGTTAGCGGAAGTTTGGGGTTTGTTCCACGTCCCATGCATGCCTAAATTGTCGGGCGGTCATTCCTGCTTCTCCGGATTTTATGTGGAGGAATGAGCATTAAAAACGGACTTTATGGTTGTCTCTATATCTTCAGCTGACAAGGACACAGTGAAGACATTCGACAGTTTCAATAGAATGCATATGACTTGGAGAGATAGAATTTGAGATAGAAAGCATAGAGAGATTAGGGTCCGATCACATTCACTTAGTTCAAAAGATTCAACCAAGAAGACATAGGTATAAGTGAATGCTGTAGAGGACAGAACACTAGCATATATATATATATATCTATACAAGCAACATAGTGAAGATAATCATGAAAACATGTTCGAAGCCAAACCAAAAGTGACGACAACCAAATGTGAAGATACTGCAAGGTAACGCCATGAGTGAAACACTTCAAAATAGAACGTTTGGTGGTGGCGTTACCCACCGTATAGGAAGTATTAGACCCAGACACGGCGCACAATTATCGTGGCGCTCCGAGGTCAAATTCCACATT
>NC_053027.1:29419404-29457090 GCF_003073215.2 Triticum urartu | reverse complement strand
GAAACAAAGCAGAGTCATTCAGCACAGGGTGCAGGTGGGCATGAAGCCGAGTCTCAGAAGAAGTCTGGGCCTTGCTGGAAGAACTCAAGGTCTGGGTGAGTGCTTCCACCTGAAGGACTTGAATGCCTCGAATGCCTGCGTCAACAAAAAACTAGGAGGTTGGCATACAGCTGTTCATCAGAGTTTCAGCCAGTAACCACCCCTAAACCCCAGGAGGATGCAACTAGGAGGAGGATGCAACTAGGAATAAGCATAGTTGTTTCGATTATATGTTAGTGGACTGTGTTCAATGACTTCCATGACACAAGAATATATATAAGAACGGTCATGATGTTGCATTGGATGTGAGTTAGGAATCAGTGTGAAAAAAATGAACTATAAGAACGGTTTTTTTCTTACTTGAGACAACAAACCTTTCTAAAGCGGTAGTATCAGGTACAATAACAGGTCATCTTGAGCCTTACCGGTTTCCAAGCATAAAGTGGGTACATAGAAAATGTTAAGAAAAGCTAACTTACCTCACAAAGCGAGATGGTTCAAAACCTGGAACATCAGGCGGGCCAATTGGCTCGTAGCGACCACCGGGCGGAACACTCCTATTAATATTTGATTCCGTTTATGATAGAACAAATACTGCAATGGTATATTTAGTAAAGGTAAAATGAACATACCCAAGGTCACCAAAAGGAGTAGAAGGATTTGTAGGAAAGAAACGTGGATCATTTGGACCTGTAGTAATCAAATAGGTTCCATGTTAGACAGTACAGAGGAGCAAATGTAAAGAGATTCCACAGATACTCAGTTAACATATTACCAACGTGCATACTACCACCTGTCCCACCACTGCAAAAAATAAGACACATGGTTAATTATGTGCGGAAGAACTGATCTGTCGATGCTTTTACATGTATATTATGGTTGGAGACAGACCTGTGAGGGTAGAAGCCAACATCAGGAACAGGGAAGGTGTCATCATGACCAACTGGAGCTACTGGAGGATAAATCAGCCTGTACAACAATACATAAACAGAAATATTAGCCCCGTTATCAATATCCTATAACCAATTCACTGGTAGCCTATTTATCCTACAAAGAGTGCTAGTGAGTGCAAATTTTGGTAGAACCGGAATTAAGTTGACATGAACAGGCCCCTTCACTAGTTTGTGCACTTGTAAAGAAAATTCTTAGGAAATTCAGAGTACTATAAAGTGTCAATTCAGGCACATGTACCAAATTTCAAATAAATAAATAATCATATGCGTGATGTAGCAAAAGGACAGGACAGAGTATAAGTATAGAGCAAAATGATGTTCTTATATATATGCGTACCAAATTAGATGGCAATAGAATATGCGTAAGGACATGCATGCCCATGAAAAGTGAACGAGGCCAGTTGATATCAGGACCGAAGGCATGTTCCAGGACATTCAGCTTGTCATTGAAGGCGGTGTAGGCATGAATGAAGTAGAAGAAAACTAGAAAAGACTCACTAGTGGCTAAGCCTTAGAGATTTCAAATCAGATTGAACAGGACTCAATAAAATAACAACAAAGTACAAAACGGTGAATAAAGGAGTGCCACACAACAGAAGAATGGGACATACAAATGGTTGTACCTTGTACTTGGGGTTTCCCACAGAACATTTTCAGAATTGGAAGTAGAAGTGACAACAAAGTACAAAAAAGGTGAATAAAGAAGTGCCACACAGAAGAAGAAAGGGAAATAGAAATGGTTGTATTCGTACCCGGCAGGTTCAATCATCCTTATACTCCGGTTTTCCCACAGAACATATTCAGAACTGGAAGAAGTTCCAAGAACGTACCAAAAAGGTGAATAAAAGGAGTGCCACACAAAAGAAGAAGGGGAAATACAAATGGTGGTATTCTTACCCGGCTGGTTCAGTTATCCTTGTACTTGGGTTTTCGCACGGAACATTTCCAGAACTGCAAGGAGAAGTGCCACGTGTTAGAATTATTGAAAAATGGAGTCAGCTACAACAGAAAAGCTTTGGAAGTTAAACTTTAGTCAAAGGAGTAAAATCATCAGAATATTACCATAAAAGCCCAAATTCCCCAAATAATGATATTAATTCATTTGTACCAAGTAAAAGTGCAACATGGAAGTAATTACAGAGGGTAATATACTAGATTATTTGTTTGCGATGAGATAAACAGAAACTTAGTCTGATTTTTAGTGTCAAAGAAGGAGATGGGACATGCCTTAAAACCCAGCATAGAAATACCTGTTTATTGACGAACTGCTCTCAACATTAGGATTCTGGGCGGCAGCAGCATCCTTACCATTCAATTCAGCCAATAAGCTTAAGTTCAGGATATTAATGAAGTCCGGAAAATTCTTGTACAAATCTTTATACTTCCTGGTCTGTTCTTCAGAGACGAAATCCTTCACACTATATACACAGAACCAGGGTCAAAAACTCGAAACTATAAACTGGAATATCCAGACTATTCAACATAAGGCCAGTCAACAGAGCAAGTACTCAAAATATTTTACATAATGATAAACTAAACATGACAAAATTGTCCTCTTGGCTGCACTAGGTCTTTCTTAAGAAATAAATTAGAAATAGATTTAATATCACTTATTGCCCCTTGTATCACACTGGATATCGATAACCATATCTTGTGCAGAAAATCATACTCAATCAAACAGAATACATTTCTATACTAAGATAGTTGTAGCAACCCAAGTCATCACATAGTAGAATAGAGCAAGCACACTAACAGGTTGGCCGAATTCATAAACAGTCTCTATAAGTCTAGCTCATCGTTACTAGTTATACCATTTATACTGTTCCGCTTATAGCGACATCATTTCTATAAAGCTTGTTAATACAAGTGAAGGGACTTGACAAAAAGAATGTGCATACAACAAAGCACAAAAAACCATCACAGTAGCTCAACCATTAATTGAAGTAGTCTTTACATATATAAAATGTCTCCACACATAAAAAAGAAGCAGGTCTTGAGTTCAAATAGCATGGCTTCATGGGTTTCAATTTCAGTTTCAACAAAATTTCAGCACCAACTGAAATCACTGAAATTCAGTTATTTCAGTTTGCATTTCAGCCAAAAGGCCGAAATATTCATTTGAATTTAATTAAATATTTAAAATTTTCAAAAAATATTTGATTTCCTGTGTACTACTGAATTTGCTGAAATATTTTGACCGAAACATAATATTTCAGTTTCTACTGAAATTAATGAAATTCAGTGAAATCTCACTGAAAGTGAAAACCATGCATGGCTTACAATTCATGTTATTATGTTACCAAATATTTTAGTCAGCCGAGGTGGCAACGATGGTGATAGAGTAAACCGACCATCAACAAATTTCTAATTTAGCCCCACTTGTTAGTAACCAAATAGTGGGAAGGTGAAAAGATCATCACTACCGACTGAAATATTTTTGGAGTGAAGATTACCACATAATGTACATGTCTTAGATCACAAAACATATTTCCGTGTGAAGCAAGTGACATGTGTTCTAGTAACAATAATAAGAAAAGCACATGGAATCTAAGAATGATATACAACAATAATAACAAGACAGGAACATACTTTATGTGGAGATTGCAGGGTTTCTTGTGTCGTGCCCCAAGATCTCGCGCATTAATAGCAAGGAAGTCAGCAATCCGTAGACATTCCATTAAGATGCACTTCTTCTTGACCTCCTCCTCCTTGGAGTACAAAAAGGCATAGCAGTTGTACATACTGTTCCAACCCTCAAATCCCACCTCCACCTCGTCTAGAATCAAGAAAAATAAAAACATTAAATATATAATTAAAGGCTGGCAATTACAATGCAATTCAGGACTCTGCAGAGTCACTTTCCTCTTTCATCTCACACCAAAATATAACTTAATTAATTCCCATCGAGTGAACCAACTAGACAGATTTGAAACTCCCATTAGATATTTACAATTTATTATATTCCAGTTAGAATGACGAGTACATTAGTTCCACAATGCAAGCAGGAAAAGAAAGCCACCGGTTCCATTCATTTAATGACCGGATGTTCCGTCCCTCACTATTGGTCACAACTATTTAGCGTAAAGCTATGTTTTAAAATTCGGATTTCAATTCCTCGCCTATTAAGATAAGTTTGACCCTGAAAATAATTCCAATTTTATCTCTTCTAAAAAATGGTAAGGTCTGCCTTACGTTGTCTTTTCGTCCAATTCCCCTCACCTCCCTACGTAAGCTCTGTCCCCATGCCACCTCAATTTTATTTAATTTTTCCCACCGATTCCTTGAAAACCAACTAAACTGCCCCACTTCTTATTTTTACCAAATAAAATCATGTTTCATTGGTAAGTCAATAATGTTATGAGGGTCAGTCCATCAAACATGGTGTCTTATCCCTTAATTAGTGTCCTAGTTAATTAAGCAAATTTGTTAGCAAAGAGTCAAGTCAGTTTACAGACTGTATTAGAATTTGAATAGATGTACGGGATTGTTGGTCAAGTCTTTTCTATACTTTAGAAAAGGGCCGGACCCTCTAAATAAAGCTGAGAAGAATAGTGCCGTTTACTTTTATGTACTTCTCAGTAATTAAGGTGGGTTATGTATGTAGTAGAAGCAGCAGCTACAAATCACAGCCACCTTCACGCCTCCACCTGCCAACCTATTTCATATGCCGTTATGGCCGTGACCCCCTCCAAACCCATCTACTGAACCACCCCGCCCATCACCTCCCTTCTGACCTTGCCTAACCATCACCGGTGGTGAGCGCAACTATTTGGTTATGTTTGACACGGTCAATACCTAAACGCTGCTGCTTGCTGTACATATACGTACGTACATATTGCACTAGTCAATATTTATGTCTAAAGCTACCTTTTGTTGGGCCTTGTCAATGCATGTACGTGAGTCTACCATAGTATTAGCGATATGTCCGAACTTGCGACTAAAACTACTCTTGTACTCGTACTGAAAACATGATTATGCGTGACAGCAGCGGTAGGACCCAGAAGGAGGTGGCGACCAACGGCCGTCAATCGGCGAGGCGGCGACCCGCTGTGTGTGGGTCATCGACTGGCGACAGCAACTCACTAAAATATCTAGTGAGATATTTTGAGTGCCGGTACTTATTTTTAGATTGTAGTCGTATTTTTTGCACAAGTAGTATATATCTAGTATTCTAGTGATCTCGCTCTTACACAGTTGTATTTATACATGTTTCTCCTTCACAAACTCTGCCACACCTAAAAATTACTCGTGCCACCGCCACTGACTATCACCTCGACTCAGGATCAAGTTCTGTCATTGCCCCGCTTCCACAAGCTCGACTTCCCAACATATGATGGCTCAGTCGATCCCCTTGGTTGGCTCAATATGTGCAAGTAGTTTTTTCGTGGGTAGCGCACATAATGAGGCCGACAATGTTTGGACTATAGCCTGCCACCTCACCAATGGGGTTCAGTTGTGCTACTTACAACTTGAGATAGACATTGGCATGCCAACATGGGAGCAGTTCAAGGAGGCCTACCACGCTTAGTTGGGCCATCACTTCATGCAAATTCCTTGAGCGAGTTGGCGCATCTGCCGTTCTTGCAGACTACACCAGCAGGTTGCTAGTGGTCAAGTGCCACAACAATGATCCATTAACATCACCCCAATTACGGTTTTGGTACATGGTCTTCGTATTGACGTTGAGCTTCAACTGCCATCTGACCTCCACACTGCCATATCCTTTAACAAGGCCTATGAGCAGCAGCATTTCCCTCCAACAACATCACCACACCAGCCTTTTGGGCCTACGGGGCCTTGTACCCCTCCGATCTTCCTGCGGTCAATGCAGTTACATTACCTTCTTCTCCAACACCACTACCAGCACATGTTCTTCCATTGAACACTACAGAACCAACCCACCCACAACAGGTTCGGCACCTGACTCCAGCTGAGTTTGCAGAATGTCTTAGTCAAGGCCTTTGCCTCAACTGCAACAGATCTATGTTCGGGATCACCGGTGGATGCGATTCTTCTTCATCGAGGCTGATTACTACGACAAAGATAGCTCCACAACTGATAGCACCCAAGGCCCCTAGGAGGTAATTGACAACCTACAACTTGCAGATGTGCTGTTTTTCAAGGAAGGGAGATAATGTTATGTGGCTAACTCATCATATGTGGAGTTTTGTCCCTTAATTAGAGTGCTAGTTGATTAAGAAACTTTGTTAGGAAAGGGTCTAGTTAATTTGGATATCGTAGAGTTTGAATAGATTTATCGACTTCTCGGTCATGTATTTGAATAGATGTATCGGCTTCTTGGTCATGTCTTGTCTACGATATAAAGGGGCTGAGTGGCTGACCCATCTCAATAAAGCAGAGAAGATTATTGTTTTTTACTTCTATCTACTTTTCACTAATTAGGTTTATGTTAGTAGTAGATCCTTGCAAATAAGTATTGATTCAATTGGAAGCTAAAGTACGCAATCACATAAACAATAAATCACGGCCTTTACAATACAAAACACATGAGTAATATGAACCTTCTCTCTTATGTCCAAATAAACATAGTTTTTGGAATGATGGATTCTCGAATGCACAAAGACAAAAGTAGAAATTATATAATAAACTAACTATGCCTTTGTTAATTTCACGAGAATCCGAGGAACATGAATTTGCAATGATGTTATTTCACAACAGTTTGAGAGAGTGAATACACATACAATACACAAAAGGAATTTGTAAGAGCTTTAAACTCTTGTTTAATAGAAAGGTGGTGTTCCTGCCAGTTGCTAGGAAAAAATCCTCGCCAAAAATCAAATGAAAATAAATGTGTAACAGAAGTGCTGCAAAAATTCCTTCAAAGATATTTCAATCCAATCAAAGAATACTTCACCATTGAAATGTACCTTGGTATATAAACTTAAAACCAATCGCTTCATCATTGTTTCAATTAATAATTTCTAACAGAAGGAAGTGGTTGAATTTGTGAATACAATGGCCAGCATGTGCAAGCATAAGGAAATGTATTTTTTTTGAAGGTTTATGTTTTAATTGATTCACAATCTGTAGTTCAAATTGAGTTGTTCAGTTACATGCATGTGTAACCAAGTTCGTTTATGGTTCAAAGTACTTGATATTAGCTTTTGGTAAGTTCTGCCGGCCAAGCACTACGACATACTGATCTACTATGTTGAAAAAATTCTGCCATGTTTAGCGAGCACAGAGCAAGGCAGCAAGTAAACCATCGAATAATTAAAGATACTCCCACATGATGAGGTGACTAGAATTTGCTGGCTGTTTCTTGATGTTGGCAAGGCTCGTGATGCCATTTGTTTTTATTTCTTCACTTGACAAGTAATGTGCGGCATGAATATCAGGAAGGCTGACTGAATTAATCCAGTGGTCTTTGGCCATACGATTCAGTGGCTATTGTGATTTATGTAGGGTAGAGATCAAAGGTTGTAAATTCAATGGTGGATGTTGAGATCATAGCTTTAAATAGAAGGCTATGTGATTCTATGTTTGGCGCTAAATTGACGTTATAGCGCGCTAAATGATGCCAAATTGTATGCGATGCATTTTGGCGTGAGGCCCCTGCAAACGCTATAGCACCGAGATAACGCGCTATTTAATACTATGATTGACATGCTATATCCTTAGGAGGGAAAACAGAAGGTGAGGTGGTAAATTCAGAACCGGTGTATTAACTATAGTAATAGAGATTTTAGTATATATAGAACATAATATTGCAACGATCAAGTAGTAGTACTTTTGTAGTTCCGTACTGATCCAAGTCTGAAGCCAGAGGTTCAATACAGAAATTACGAAATTTAGCATATAACATACAGTACACTACTAAGTTCAGTCACACAGGCAAATTTGAATTACCAATTCCGAAATACTGCATGGATTGAACTGCTAATTCTAGATCAGAATATATAAACATAAACTTCAGCTCAAAAAGGATTCAGAATTCTAAAATGGCATACCGTATTACTCCCTCCGTCCTAAAATAAGTGTCTTTGATTACAACTTTTTTTTGGACGGAGGGAGTACTAACTACCAGAGAAGATCAAACAATAGATCATAAATCTAGGGATGGGACTGATTCTCTGAATTAAGTGGACAATTAAGCACTTAAAGTGTTTTGACTCAGGGACACATTTCCCAAATCAACCACGCCTGAAATACAAGAAGCTGCGACTGACATTGCACCATTTACACCTAAATATAGCCGAACCATCGATCTACATCTATCCACTCGGGAACTCAACCCGAGAATCATCATTAGATATGCAACAGGAGCCCTAAACATGGAGCCGTTAAACTGTTTGACTCAGGAACACATTCCCCAAATCGACCACGCCTGAAATAGATCTACATGAATCTGCTCGGGAACTCAACCGGAGAATCATCATAGATATGCAACAGGAGCCCTAAACATGGGGTCTGTCAAATCCTAACTTGCAGACTACAGTACGCTCACACTAAAAAACACATATATACGTACATAACATAACCCCTAGGGCTAAGGGCGTAAGGCGGAACGCACCTGCGGGCAGGCGATCCATGAGGCGGTGGTCAAGCGGCGTTCTGGAGAAGTACCTATTTATTGACGAACTGCGCTCTCAACGTCAGGCTACATGGGCAGCAACAGGCAGCGTCCAAATTAGAAAATCCATATTACCAGGCGTGGATCTGGAGGTGAGCACGGAGGGAGCGAGGGCGGGTCAGGCGTGGGGGCGCGGCCAGCAGAGCGGAGGCAGTGATGCCGGGTCAGACGTCTAGGAAGGGCCGGAGACTGCAGCGGTGATGGGAGGGGGTCCTGGGGATACGCGGCGGAGCAACGGGGCGGCGTGGGACGGTGCGGCGGTGGAGTGGCGGCGCCCTAGAAAAGGAAGGGGACGAGGGAGCAGAGGAGAGGCTGGGGCGGGGGGAATGAAAAAGGAACAAGTACTAGTAACTGAGATCTGAGTAGGTCCCATCTGAGTATGGCTTGCCCGAGCGCATCAGTGACTTTGCAAAAGGAAGTCGTCGCCGCAGTTTCAGTCAAAGCGAAGTCTTCAGTTTCAGTTCATCGTGCGTCCATCGTCACCTTGAATGCTTGCACGTTCGTTCCTATGGCACTAAGTTTTTTTTTAGTTTCTTTTGCGAGAAGGCCTAAGGCAGATATGTTAAGTAACACGTGTCTTCACAAACTCACCCGTACAGAAAATAAAATTATATTTGAATTATTATTAGGGGAGCCAAAGTCTTCTTCCTCCTGCATCCACCAGCGGCGTGCCGTGAGCATAGGTCGATGCCGCCTCGACTAAGCAAATATTTTTAGTACCTAGGAGCTTGTAGAAACAGCGGCGGGAAAGTCAGTTGATGTAGACCAGGAGATGCCGACGGCCATGATCTGTGAAGCACATCGCCGGCCCACAGAACAAAACACCAAGAAGACACTACTAGAAAATCGTCGTCACTGAGTTCTTTCTTTTTTGTTTGCCGAATACTAGAACACGGGATCATGACAAAAGCTGTGTTCACCGAAGTTTGCCTCTCGGTGAACAACAGGACACGGCACATGGGAGGCACTATCGAGCCCCATGCAAAATGCACTCGCAGACATGAAGTAACTCGGCTTATGCGTAGTGTGCCGAGAACCTATTCAAATGCACCCGACAAATACGAGCCATGTGGCCTGGCTGTCTACAGCTGACGGCCGTGATGTGGGGACGCTTTGCTGGGAACCTAGTCAAAGCTACCCAGCTTATGCCCAATATGCCGGGAAACTAGTCAGAGGCACCTGACAAATACTAGCCACGTGGCATGGCCGTTTGTAGCTGACCCGTGACGGTGGGCGACCTGTGCCGAGACCCCGATGAATGGTAGTCGGCGAACTGTGCGGTACTTAAACCACCAAGCCCTAGGCGTCGCTCCGAAACAATTCTATCGATCAGGGCAGGCGGTGGCTCGTAACCCTTTAACGAAGGTTGTTTGGAAACAAGACCTTCTCCCACAAGGGATCTAGCTTTGTAGCGGGGATGCATCAGGTTTGTGAAGGGGGGTTTGGGGCCCGTTCCTCCGATGGTCTCAAAACTTTCTCTGCGCTCATACGAGTCCATTGAAAGACACGTGCCAGGACCTAGCCTTTTTCGGGGCCGCCAGTCATTTTTCCGTGCATTTTCTGCATTTCCAAGGGTTTATGCCGGAAAATTAAGAACGGAGCAGCGGGCACATGAAATCATGGACGGAAAGGGAGGAGTCCCTGCCCACGGTCTTCGGTCCATGCCTAGCTAGGCCCTGCACACACAATCGAGAGGGTGGGCTTAACCCGGGGGGGTGCGGGGGTGCACGGGGAGGCCGTCAACGGGCAGCCTGTTGAATCCCCAGAAATTCACGGGAGTCCGAAAAATGACGGGACCTGGCGCGACATCTTCACACGGCCCTTGGAGGCTGTGCTAAAAATCATATACCGTTTGGAATATGTCTTCATGGAGGTTGTGTGGAAACGGGACCTTCTCCCACAAGAGATCTAGCTTTGTAGCGGGGATGCATTCAGTTTATGAAGGGGGTGTGGGCCTGTTCCTCTATTGGCCTCCAAACATTTTCTACGCTCACACGAGCCCGCTGAAAGACATGTGCCAGGTCCAGGGTTTTTTCGGGGGCCGCCAGCTACATTCCATGCATTTCCTGCATTTCCAGGGGTTTATGCCAAAATTCAAGAACGGGGCGTTGGCCACATAAAATCTTAGACGGGAAGGGCAGGAAGTACCTGCCAATTGTCTTTGGTCTATTTCCAGGCCTTGCGCACACAACTGAGAGGGTGTGCGGGGGTGGGGAGTGGGGCGAGGGTTGGCCGGCAGCATGTGGTTTGCTGTGGTTTAAATCCCCGAAAATTCATGAGAGCTATGCTACTTATGATGTGTTGGGATTTCCCAGAAGAGGAGAGGATGATGCAGTACAATCTCTACTCCTAATGGAGCAGTTGGTAATCTCGCTTCCAGGTTTTTTTCGTCCCATCTCCCATGGTTTTTTCGGTACCTCCTCCCACCTCCGACTTAGCCACCAAGAACCGAAAAAACCTCGTGCTGAGGCCCCAACCCGCATCCATGCACGTACGACCGAAAAAAGACCTACGATGGTTAACCAATGAAAAAAGACCTAGGGAAACTAACCAGCGACAAAAGAAAACCTAAACCTATCGCCCGCACGTGCGATCGACGACTCCTGCCCTCGAGCGAGGTCTCCCTTCGCCGCCGCCCTTCATCCCTTCGCGCCGCCGCTCCACCCAGAGCCACCCTCTTCCCCGCTGCAACGCCCGTGCCGATCCATCCCTTCGCCCCAGATCCATCTCTCCGCCGTCGCCGATTCATCCCTTCGCCGCCGCCGTTCCATCCCTCCGCCGCCGATCCATCCCTTCGCCGTCGCCCCACACATCAAAGCCGCCACCCTCCTCGACCAGCCCCAGCTTCTGCCGCCTTGCCCCTATCTTCCCTCCAAGCTTGACGCCCTCACACCCCCCCCTCTTGGAGGCAGGCCACCCGCCACTCATCTCGGCGGCGTCAGGCGCGGGCGTCCCTACCATGGCATCGACGGCGCGCGGCTCCTTGGTCCGATCGCGGCGCTGATGCATCTGGATCGGCGGGGGTAGCTGGCTCGCTGGCTGGCGTTTCCTTGGATGCGTACATGTTCTAATGGCGATGGCATGACCATAGATCATATGAATCTAGAAGAATTTGAGGCGGCTCATCTGCGTGGATGGTTGTGCCCTCTTTTTCCTCTTTGCATTTTTTCTTGTTAATTTTTTTTAGCTTGTTTGCGTTGGCAACTGGAAAGACTTAGAATCCTAGATTTCTACTTTTTACGAGAAGCTCGTACCTGATCTGTAAGCTCACCAGCCAAGCTGTCCATTTGGAGTTCAGTAGATATATGGAGTATATTTACTCACCTTGCCCACAACCTGTTTGAAGAAATTTCTCTTCTGATTTGTTGGTATGAGGTGGCTGTTTTTTATGTATATATATGCAATACCAAAATTTAATCTAATGAGCGCTCTTATATATATATTCTTATCCTTTTTAGGTTCAAAGATAAGCGCGCTCATTAGATTAAATTTTGGTATTGCATTGTTGAGCACTTCCTGTGAATGTTCTATAGCCTCTATTGTGCAGTTTTTCTTTTTTTTCAGGTTGTCCAGATGAGCACCGGAAAATGGCAACTTTGAACTGAATCAGCTCTAAGCTCCTAAATTTGTGCATATCTTAAAAACACTACAGTGCTACCTCCCCGTAGTAATAATAGGTATATTATGATTTTTTACATGTTCAATCAATTGCACTGATAAATCATTTATGCTTTTTTAGAACAAGCATCAAGCATCACTTATAAACCATTTATGCTTTTTTTAGAACAAGCATCAAACATCAAGACTTATGATGGTGTTTGGTGACCGATAAAGATGACTGGAAAGGCTCTTTCCAAGCATAAGGTGAATCTTGTACATTTCACTTCTTAATATAATTTGGCAAGTACAATGTTTATTTTCTGAAAACTATATCCCTATTGTGGGTTATCTGACTAAACTTGCATTCTCTGCTTGGCACTGATACATACTCCCTCCGTCCCAAAATTCCTGTCTTAGATTTGTCTTGATACAGATGTATCTAATACTAAAAAGTGACTTGAAACATCTGTATTTAGACAAATCTAAGACAAGAATTTTGGGACGGAGGGAGTATATATTAATATGGGCAAAGGAAATTCAAAATATTTTATGTCACGGAAAGAATTCTAAAACCACATAAGTATCTTGGGGCTGGTTAGGACAGTGCTCATATTGTTTGAAACTTTACTATATTTGATACTCTAAATCTAATGTGAGCTACCGATGGGTGTGCTGTTGATCGTGCGAGAGAACTAACCCACGATAGAGAGCTATTGTTAGCAGTGTGCAGGGGTTAGGACCTTCTCTGGGGAAGGGATGGAC
Organism: Triticum urartu; assembly: GCF_003073215.2. Lineage (NCBI taxonomy): Eukaryota > Viridiplantae > Streptophyta > Magnoliopsida > Poales > Poaceae > Triticum > Triticum urartu. Next base: position 29,444,142 of record NC_053027.1, on the reverse strand, counting down.
ATCGACAACATTGACTTCAACGGCGGCGCTGTATCCTACGCACCATGGCCGCCTGGATGGTCAGGCACCATGTGCAGGCGACTGCTGCGCTTGGTATCCTCGACCGCTGCTGCTGTTTTTCTAAAGATATGCTTATTCCATTTGCACTAACCTTGCTGTTTAGTAACATGAGCGTCTCTGTTTCTTCTACTACAATAACAGGATAAGAGTACCTTATCCCTTTCAGCGGGGTGCTCCAACTTCTGATGCTGGTGAAGCTTTTGCAACAATGGCTGCATCATCATCCCCGTTGGAGGTTTAATTAAACTGAGGTAAATATGCCAAAATCTTTTGTCAAATAAAAACATGACTGTCTATTTTGCTTGTCAGGATCAAGATCTCTAGCTATAAATGAAATTTTCAGAGTAGTTTTTGTTGGCTTTGTGTAACCCTGATAGCAGCTTCTTGGAAGGTTCAGATGTGTGGCAAAGGATTTCAATTTTCCTATTTACACAAAGGAAACTCGAGGAAGGTTCAGATTTCTCATGCTTGGTTCTGTGCTCTGAGGGTTACACAGACAAAAATGCCTCCTATTTACACAAAGGAAACCCGAGGAAGGTTCAGATTTCTCATGACTGCTTCTTGGGTATTTCATGCCTGTACCATCTATTAGGAAAATATAGTTTTGTTTTATAGCTGATGATGCTCGATGCTTTTTTATCGATAAGTAAATGCTCAGTTTTAGCTCATACACTACATGGCAAAAGCTAATTCTGATGGGTCTGATGCAAATAATTTTCATCTTCTGACATGCCTTGACTTGAGTGGTTAATTCTTTTATAAGAATCTATGTAGCTTTGTATTATTGCAGTTTCATTATATATCCATTTACCAATGCATCTAAAGATTCAACAGTGTAGAAACCACCATCAGTCTTGGGATTGCAAATTGTTTCTTCATTCCTTAGGTGCGAAGGAGCCGAGGTCGTATCTTCTCGAGGCATCAATACACTTCATTTTCCTTTTCCTTTTCCCTATTTATGTTCTTGCATTTATTTCTTCTTCTCGGACCTCTCTGTCCGCTGCTTTAATATGGTTCTGATTGGCGCCCTGCATCTCCTGAGATGTATGGATTTTGGTCGAGGCAGTCATCACATAAATAAAACTAACATCTTCTCAATTTTTGAATGGATTTATTAAATTGCCTTTCTCTTGTTGGATCACATACCTGATTTGTTTTTTGTCCTTGAAGCAAATACCATGACATGAGCTTGAAGATTTCAAAGATACAGAAGGTCGACAGAAAGAGGATACACTGATTTCAGTTGGGGTAACTTAAGAGTTGAGTCTCTCCCTAACAGGTAACTCAACTTTCAACATATTCATTGCAGAAGTAGAAACAACGGGATACATGACCTAAATACTTCCATTGAGACATGTTTTTGCCCGTGCCTCAAACTGGAATGATGTCCATGCTGTTGACCTCTACAAGTTACCCACACTTCAAATAACCCAATAGCTGGAGCCCCAACAATTTGGGTAATATATGACAAAATTTTTAACTGCTTGGGTCATGTTGGTCAATAGAGCAATTCACCTTGTTGGTTTTGTTTTGAGATGATGTAAACTTGATGTATAGAGTATTAACATAGATCCTTTTTCTTTCAACATTTATCTTTATTGCGTATACTTGAAGTAATATATTTATGTCTAAGTGTACATGGTGAGTTCTTTCCTCTTGCGCGAAAGTCTTCCATTATTGGCCTACTGATTTCTCTATGCTTTATTAATGTCTCTGTTCTTGTTTTATCCTTTTTTTCCTATACTATTTTGCAGGGGGGGTTCTACTTTGCCTCTTGAGGCAAGTGTGGATGTATATTGATTGTGGTTGTTAGGACAAAAATATTGCGTGCAAACATTATTGAGTACTGATGGTGAGACTTTCCATTCCTTTATCCTTTGTTTATTAGAGCTTACGTGGTTGTCGAAATTTAGTTCTGTAAGAGAAATATTGATTTCATGCTTGGACGCATGTGATTTGATCTACTACCAAGTCAATCTTGGTCCATATTGTCGGAGTTTTCTTATTAAGTTTTTTTGTTGCTATTAGTATTTCATTTATGCAGAGGCCGGGTGTAATGCTTAAACCTTTAAAGTAATAAAGCGTCATTCATCGAAAAATAATAGTATTTTCATTTAAACTGGAAGTTTATGTGAAGAAGGGACTGTGTTGAAATGTATGGGTTTGTTTTCCTATTTTCTTTGGAAGAATGAGACTACCAGGAACAGTATCAAGTTTGTAGCTGCTCATCGTCTCATCCTTGAGAAAAGGTTGTAGCTGCTCATGTAATATTCACACATCATCGGTGGCATGTCAGTGGCCGGCGGAAGGAAGCTTCTGTTTGACACATCTCATTTTTCTAGCAACTATAAGAAATCAGTAAAGCAGTAGGAAGTAGAAACTCAGTCCAGAAGATTATCGGATGACCTGATATGCTACCTGGTGCCTTTTAGTACGTAACAAATGTAACTTCTTCTCCAACAAAAATAATAATGAGGGAAAAAAAGAACATCTTGAGTACCATGCCCAGATACATATTTTGTTCCATTAGAAAATACAACTATATTTTGTTACATTCAGGTCATGTTATATCCTGCACGTATGTTACAGGTGTTTCACTCTACTTTGTGCTCCAGACTTGTTTTCCCTACAATATGGCAAATTAATGTATATTCTTCTGAAGTCATAGTACATTGTTTAATCTGGGGTTTACTCCGGTGCCAAGTGTACCATATTGCTAGATTTAACTTTAATCTACGAGAGTTGCTCTGTAGCTATTTCAGCATAAATGGTCCATCATACTAGGATTTAATTAGTGATCTAACTTCTGTTGCTTCTTGGTGAATATGAAATATATTGCGTTTTCATGGAAGCAGGAGCCGAGTAGTTGTGGAGCGGGTCATGGGAGAGACAGTTCGTGAGCACAGACTAGACAAGAAGGTGATGCATGCGATGACGACCAAGCCGGCGGGCAGGACAGGGGCGACCGTGGCCATCATGTTGTTTTTGAGGGAGAGCGCGGCAACCGCCATCACGCAGCTGAAGAAGTCGAAGCCCGGGGCGAAGTTGGCCATCGTGGCCAGCGTGAAGCTGACAGACCTAAATACCGGTGATAGGTTAGTCGCTGTCGCACCGTCTTTGAACTTGGTGGAGGCGCAGAAGGAGAGCGGTGGTGCCGTGAAGACCTCGACGCCTGCTGCCATGACCACGTCCATGACGATGGAGTTGGTAATAAAGATACTAATTGTATACAAATCCCCCAGCTTTGAAAACATTAGGTTATCAAACTTATTATTGAAAATCTTGATTCAAGATAAATGGAACATTTCCTATATACAATGAGCTTATTATTGAAGGTTGCATCAATTATGCTATTATTGCTGAAATAAGAGGCTTATGAATTTGTCAATCTTTGCGTACCTTGTAATAGTGATTGTCAATCGTTGCGTACCTTGTAATACTGACTGTCAATCTTTGTGTACCATGTAATAGTGACATGTGGATGCATGAAGTTGAGTGATAGTCCCTCTGTAAAGAAATATAAGAGTATTTACAGTGAGAATACTAATACTATTTATAAATGGATGATATATATCTAGTTATAAGTTCTCTGGTGGCGAGCAATTTGGCTGCTTAAGGAGATAGTAAGATTCCGGAGAGGGAAAAAAAGTGAAAGAGAATTTATATTTGTCATTGCATGATGAAAACTGGATGTAACCATGCTTAACCCGTATTTCTAAATTAGAAGAATAATTTGATCAATGTGTCCATATTTTTATTATTCCGTGGCAACGCATGGGTATTCGGCTTTTGCCTGTAGCAACACACGGGCATTCTACTTGTAGAGATAAGTTTTTTCCTCAGTTATGAAACCAAGGTTGTTAATCCAGTAGGAAAACCAAACCACACTATGTAAACAACACCTGCACACAAACAACAAATACTTGCAACGCAACGCGTAGAGGGGTTGTCAACCCCTCAACGATCAAGAGAAAGATTAAATTGTATAGGTTTTGATAAATAGACATAACAAAATACAAAATAAAAAATGCAGCAAGGTATTTTTGGTTTTAATATATGATACAAAATAGACCCGAGGGGCATAGTTTTCACTAGAGGCTTCTCTCGAGAAAATAGCATACGGTGGGTAAACAAATTACTGTTGGGCAATTGATAGAAAAGAAAATAATTATTACGATATCCAAGGCAATGATCATGTATATAGGCATCACTTTCAAGATTAGTGGACCAACTCCTGCCTGCATCTACTCCTATTACTCCACACATCGACCGCTATCCATCATGCATCTAGTGTATTAAATTCATGTCCCGTCACAAATCACTTCTTCCCATGGTCAGATAAATCAATCTAGTTGGCCAAACCAAACGAATAATTCAGAAAAGAAATACGAGGCTATAACAATCATGCATAAACGAACACCAGGCCAAGCGCCACCGCATCACTGCCTTCAGGTCACCACTGCATCACCTCCTCCGCCTATGCTCATCAGGAGGACCACCTCATGCCGCGACCTCCTCTAGAAGCTCCCAGCTACACGCCATCGCTCCTTGCGCTCTTCGCCAGTGTGGCTGTACAGGGAAGACCTCCCCCGCCGCCTAGTTGGCGCCGCTCCCCCACGTGAGGGAGGCCCGCTGGGGCACACAGACCACCCCTGCCACCACCACTAGCACATACGGCGGTGGGGGAGACCGGAGGGGGCCCGTCGCGGCGACGGCTAGGGTTGACCCTCCGGAGCTGCCCGTGCAAGCAGCCCGGGAAGGGAGGCGAAGTCTTTGCACTTATTTAAGAGTTTTTTCTTTTTCGTTGTTAGCGAGTTTGTGAAAGGAAGTCATCGCTTCAACTTGTGGCCTCCAACCTAGCTCTAGCATTCAATAAAGAGTCAAACCGAGATCTTCAGTTTCAGTTCCCATCGCGTCCATCATCACCTTCAACTGCTGCACATTCATGCTATGGCACTAATTTTTTCTGCAAAAGGCCTAGGCCAGATATATTAAGTAAACCGTCTTACAACTCACCCATACAAAAAAATTGCATATAAATTCTTGGGGGATCCAAAGTCTTCTTTCTCCTGCATCCACCGGCGGGCGCCATTGAGGTAGCTCGATGCCGCCTCTAGGCCTCTTCCTCGACAAGCAAACATTTTTTTTGAACCCGGGAGCCTGGTAGAAGCAGCGGCAGGAAGTCATTGATGTAGACAAGGAGATGTCGGCGGCCACGATCTGTGAAGCAATCATCGACCACGGGAAGAAAATGCAGAGAAAGAGCCTGTAGAAACTCCGAAGACCACAAAGCCGGTTGAATCCAAAGGGATCCACCGAAACCTAAAAACTAGTTGGATCCAAGAAGACCAATCGGAGACATAGCTCCACACGCCCGCCGTCGGCAATAAACACACCAATGGAAGTAGAAAAAGGACAGGGGAACATTATTCATACAAAGACGGAACTAAGACGACCTTAGGAACCTATCGCCACTGAGAACCGACGGATGCCCACTTCTCCCGATGACCTGGCCATGCTGGTCACCACCCGAAGGTTGCCAAGCGCTGGAGCTTAGCCACCAGCCAAGACCATCATTAGCCCACGCTGATGTACATGACTCAACACGTGGAGCAGTCAACCTCCCACCATCTCACGCTCCCCCACCAGGGAACCACAACTTGAAGGACATCCCCACCCACCGTTGGCGTTGCGAGGGCTTTGCCCAGCGGTCCATCATGGAGGCGGCAAGAGAGGAGTAAATGTGATCTAACTAACCTGGCGATGCATGAGGACAGGAAACGCTTCGTAACTAAGGGTATCTCTAATGGGGCGTACATCAAAATGGACTCGCAACATGTTTGGAAGTCGTGTCCATGGATAGTGAACACTACTTGGAAAATCACGCATTGCCTTGTACTCTTCTCCTAAGCTGTGTGTAAAAATATGGGTTCTGGGCTTTACACAGACATAAACCGAGGTAAAGAAGTAAAAATAGTCAAGAAATTAGTTAAAAATATACTTCACAACGTTGTTATATAAGTTAGTTGGGATGAACTTACTCCATGTAATGTTTTGTACTCTAGACAATTGTCAAGTACATATCTATGCATTTTGCCCCATCCTCCAAGCATTCTTTTCTTATGGGCCACCTCAATGCAACAACACCACCCATCTTCCTAGCTTCCTCTCCTAGATTTCCTGGTTTTTTATCTTTCCTACATTCTTACGCATGTTCCTATCTCCCTGTTAATGTGGTTTCTATGTCATCTTTGAAATATCTTAGAGCAATAAGTCAAGCACTCATCGTTGATATAGCCTCCGTAATTGAACCTTCGGGCTTGCTTTGTGTACGTATTGTTGACTGAAGGTACCCAAGCCTTCTCTCAATTAGAAACATCCAACCATATTGGACAGGCCCCCTTAGTAGTGACTCATCCGGAAGATGTACAGCTAGTGCACCATTGCCATCGAAGGAAGAAGGTGGGAAAACTTCTCAAGCCTGCAAAGAATTTGAGGAATAATCAAGTCTCAATTGCTCCAAAGATGTTCGATCTTAATGTCTTGCCACACAATTCCTTAAAAAATCTGCCTAGTTGGTAATAGCCTCATACGTTCTGCTTGGGACAATGCCTCTAAGACTGGCTGGTTAAGATAGTTTGCAGAAGTATGTGTAATCACGTGTCATCAATATCGTGTAATTACTAGTCCTCAACAACCACGTTGTCAGGTTTGCAGTGTGACAAATGGGAATTGACCATTAGCCAGAAACTGGCACAACTTTATTTGTCTTCTTACTAAGCCGTCCATGGATGTAGGATACTTCTTGGTAAGAACCCTCCTTATTCTTATTATTTTGCAACCAATGCTTGTCCCACATCCCTAGATGTTGTAAATCCAATCTTTTCCCGATGGTATCCTTGTTCTTACCATGAAGTTCAAGGAGGTGTACCAATGATTACTCTCACATATGTTCTTTCTCAATGTGCATAACATCCAGGTTGTGCGGTAACCAAAAGATCCTTCCGGTATGGCAAATCATGTAAGCTCGCCCTCAGTGCCATGTGGGATTATTCTCATGCGCTTTCTCTTTTACTTGCACTACCATGGTACTTCCCCAGTTTGAAAATTCTCCATAGCACGTTTGTAAGTACCTGATCAACTTCTTTGCTTCCGCATATCTGCTATTAGTGCTGCGTAATTAACATGAAAATCCTTTCCTGGTGAAGTATTTTCCAGGAATCAAGCAATTGCCATCATGAAATTGGATTGGTCCATGCACATCCAAGGTGGGAAGTTGTATGTATTGAGAAAAAAACATGCCACATATTGTATGCACTGCTCATGTGTCCAAAGGATCGAATCCATCAATTGGAAAATCCTAACCTCCAAGATACGAGGATCTGCAGCAAAAGTGTTCATTGTATTCCGTCGAAAGGCCTTCATCGCTTGCTATTAGCGGGGTGCTCATTACATTATCCTCTTTCAACCCTCTTTTCCTCGTGCCGCGGGTGTGCTCTGATATTTTCCCTCGAAGAAAAAAAATTATTTGGACCATGGATTATTTGAAAGTTATTGAAGGATCTTGTGAGGAAACTTTTTCTTCCATCGACGTGTCTCCACCTTGATGTACCACAAGTGGGGACAGTGAGTACTATTGGAATGGTTCTCCCCAATACACAAATGTAGTCATACTTGCGTACATGAATTGTCTGATAATAGGACCAAGATCAGAAATAATTCTCTTAACATCAGCATAAGATTTTGGAATTCCCACCCTAGGCAAATCAAGACTCAATAGCTGAAAAACCATATGATATCCTTGTTGAGTCATACGGTATATGTTTCGATATGAAGGACCTGATAATGAACATCATCCGTGGTCATTAGTGCAGCCATCGCTCGTCCAAGGGGTTTCATTCGCTTCTTTCGTTGAGCTTTTTAAAAATGTCCACCCACCAGACGCATCTTCTTATTTCCAGATGTTCTGCTCATGTCATCCACAAGAGCTCCGAGCACATCATACACAAATGATGTACAGCTTAAAATTATCAGAGTCGTCAGATTCACAACCATTCATCCATTGGCAGCACCACAGCTTTGCACTGATTCCCCATGTGATAGATCCACCTCGTATAGGTTCCCGAGCATATCAGTGATATTACATGACATCTACAATATCAATAGCTTGCGGATCCCATTACGTCAATCTTTGCATGGGCGCCAACATATCTTCTGCCTCATTGTTGAGCAAGCGTGAATTTCATAACAAACGATTCACACCAGCCATGTATGGGCGTCAGCTTCATTCCATGAGTAATCCCATCCACAATCCAATGTTTGTTACAAGATCAAAAGTAAATACAGCACACCTGAAATTTGCTACTTATGTCTTCAGTAAAAGATCTCATCTGAAATCGCCCCTGTTCACACTGCCTCAGTTCGCGTGTGACTTCTCCATTCAAAAGGGGCGCGCAGCCGCGTGCACCTCACTGGTGCAGCCTGTCGACTTGCCGGCATGGGGTATGAGAGGGAGGCCCTAAGCCAATGTTCCTAATTCCCTTTTGTTATGAGGAACCGGGGATGATACCAATTCCAATTTCACGCTATTATGAAAAAGAGATCCCGCTAAATGAGTTAGCTTGAAAAAACAATTAACCTATTTATTTTTCTAATGAATTTTCAAAAAAGGGACCCACCAACATTTTACTGTTGACACTGAGGACTCGTCGTCACCGAATATGCACATGCCTATTGACGATGAATACGTTACCGAAAATCAGCCCAGAACGCAACCAAAATTGCCGAGGGCGTTGCCCCGGGAGGGAAACACCAAGGCGATTAAGACTGGCATCTACACGCGATGAACATTTGGGAAGAACGGAGTCTGATGGGTGTTTGAGAAGCAGTTCATCATGAAGATGAGCTAGTATGGCTGAACAAGCAACATTCCTCCAGCCTTTGCTCTCCTTCCATTTGTTACTAGAGACACCCAAATTCTCCTGTGATCCTGAACTGGATAGGTTAGTCTTTTATTTCCCTTCCTATAAGACCTTATATTTGTTTACTCCTGCTCAATATATATATGGCAGGATGATCTGCTGCCATTCCTAAAAAAAAAATTCATGGGTCGTCAAGACTTTACCATGATTAGTTCATATATGACCTCCTCAAGGCATTCTTTGAGTCCAACAGGGTCTATTTGCAAGCGGAACTACGCTGCGGTACAAGCTACACTTCTTCCAAAACAGAACTTCTTTCCAAAGAGTTGGCTATCACAATGAAACCCTAAAAGACCCGGGTCTAGTTTACAATGGTTATCCATGGTATAGGCCCATGGCGAGTCTCAGAGACTCAGATGTATCTATAGTTTTTGCTATATTTGTTGCTACTTTTATTCCATAATTGCATAGTTTTGACACGATTTCATACCAACTACTTCCCCTCGTCCGCAAAATACTTGTTGGAAAAATGAATAAAAGAGAATGTTATCCTATAACTAAAATACGTTCTAGATATATCCATTTCTCCAACAAGTATTTCCGGACGGAGGGAGTATTTTACTAACCTATTAATCCAACACCCACGACCAATTGGTATTTTCTGCATATTTTTGGACTTCAGAAAACACACCATTTTGGATACAAAAATATATTTCACATAGGTTTTGATCAGAACGAAGCCAAGGGTGCCAAAGGGGGCAGAGAGGAGCCCCAGAGGATCCATGTGGTGGGCCCATGTGGCTCGGGAGCTGGTCACGAGGCGAGGCGCGTGGAGGCCCTAGGGCACCCCTCTGCCGCCTCTTGGCCCCCAGCCTTTCCATACTCCTGAAACCTCTAAAAATATTTATCGAGGATTTTTCACGTTGTTGCCACCTCTTATTCCATGATGATCTAACTGGAGGCCTTCCAGGGTACATGTAAATTATCATATGAGGCTTGATTAGAACACTCAATACGAGTAGGCTATTACCTATACGCAAAGTCCTTTTTACCGGAGGCGGGAGCTACCGGTCAAACATCCGCCTTCCACAGCTGCTTCACGATTCGTGCGCCTGCCAGCTAATATGTCTCCTTATCTCCTATACAAAAGCAATATACCGTCCTAAATACAGTCAATGGACCCCATGCCTGAGTAAATATCTACTCCCTCCGTTCCATAATAGATGAGTCAACTTTGTAAACAAAGTTGAGTCATCTATTTTGGAACGGAGGGAGTACCTACCCATGACCTCGTTGTTCAGATTCGCTCGATCCAATAGTGCTTCGCCTCTCGATCCAGAATGGGCGGCTGGCTGTGCGTCTTCTCCAACGCCGGCCATCGTCGGATCCAACTCTGCCGACAGCAGTACCTACGCGCCAGCGCAAGTTCCGCGTCCTCCTTTGTCATGCTGCCTGGCCGCCGTGCTCGCCGTGAGTGGATCTTGCAGCACGGCCTAGACGACGCATCCCTGCACACGGTCGTCGCCGGATGAGTGGCAGGGCGGGGCGTAATTTTTTTAAGGCAGTTATTGGTGCCCTTAAACGCCTGGTTGCTACGCCTGAATAAGTGATAATAAGCGGATGAATGGCAGAAATTCGATGATAAGCTGTCAAACATGAGAATTGGTCGACGGCCCGGGCGGCCGCAAGGGGTTCGCGTTGGCCGATTCATTAATGCAGCTGGCACGACAGGTTTCCCGACTGGAAAGCGGGCAGTGAGCGCAACGCAATTAATGTGAGTTAGCTCACTCATTAGGCACCCCAGGCTTTACACTTTATGCTTCCGGCTCGTATGTTGTGTGGAATTGTGAGCGGATAACAATTTCACACAGGAAACAGCTATGACCATGATTACGCCAAGCTATTTAGGTGAGACTATAGAATACTCAAGCTTGCATGCCTGCAGGTCGACTCTAGAGGATCCGGCGACTTCCAAGCATGGCCGCCACCAGATCCCTTCCCATCTCTCTCTCTCTCTCTCTCGGACCCGAGTGCACCGCGACGAACCACTTGCCGCACCCTGTCTCTCAACAACGGCAACGACTGGTGAGCTGTGAAACCCACCTCCCATTTCATCTCTCTCCGTGTTCCTCATGATTTCGGTTTTATTGTGCATGATTTGAACTTCCCTTCCTTTTTCCCCAGATGGTTGGCCTCCCCTGCTCCTTGCCGTGGATTTAATTTCAGATCTTGTTATGTCTGTGACTGAGATGATTGGTTATTGTTTACTTGAGGTGAAATCAGAATTCAATAGATGTATTTAATGTGAAATTTGTGTGAAATGCATCAGACTTTGAGACCAATTACAAAATATGTCAATTGTGAAATTGTGAAACACGACTTGTGCACTTTGAAATCCAGTGAAATCAATGGATATAATTGATATTCTGAAATCAAGCTAAATTTCTTTCTGGAATTGTCAAAATTAATGTGCAAATATATGATATTGATTTTTTTGTGATCGCTGAAATTAGTGAAATAGCTGAAATAGAATTGAAATATGTTATTAAAAAGAGTTCAAATCAGTTTCGACAATTGAGTGAAATTAGTATTTTGAAACAAGTCAAATATGTGTTTTGGAACAACTGAAATTTGTTTTTGCAGTAACCAAAATATGCTCTGAACACTAGTAGAAAACAGGGCTTTGGTCCAGGCCAGGTCAGCCCATTAGTCCCGGTTCAGTCCAGAACCGGGACCAATGTGGGCATTGGTCCTGGTTCGTGAGCCCAGAGGGCCGGCCGGGCCACGTGGGCCATTGGTCCCGGTTCATCTGGATCTTTTGGTCACGGTTGGTGGGATGAACCGGAACCAATGGGCCTCGCTCCTGGCCCACCGTCCTGGTTGGTGGCTTGAACCGGGACCAAAGGCTCCCCTTTAGTCCCGGCTCATGTCACCAACCGGGACCAATGAGATGCCTATATATACCCCTCGCTCGCGAGCAGAGCACCCCAGTGCTTTGTTTTTCTCTGGCCGAGGGGGAGAGGGCTTGGTGGTGCTCTAGCTCACCTCCTATGCACACCAGGTGTTCGATGGAATGCCCGAGCCACACTACTTAAGCTTTCTCCTCTCCAAGCTCGACCTGCAAGCTCCATTTTCCATAATATTTGTCTAGGTTTAGCGGTCCATCACGCCCCGTCCCCGTCTTCACCGCCGTCGATCACCCGCGCCGAGCTCATCGCCGGCACCACCGTGGTGAGCCTCTTGTTCTTATCTTCTTTCTGAAAGGAAAAATATTCTTACTTGTATGTTTACATAGATACTTGTATTATTTTCTTACTTTTATTATTGCATCTTATATAGTGCGATGGTTTTGGTATCCGCCCCCGTCGGCCCTCGTCCTGTCTATGATTCAGATGTGGTATATATATTATCTTTATAACTATTGGTTCATTTATTGTATATGAAAATTATGCCGACCAACGTGACATAGATTTTATTTATGTAGGATGTATGTGAATCGGAAATGCCAACCGACCCTATTGTCGAGAGGTTAAATTTAGTTGAAGAAGAAAACAATTTGTTGAAGGAAAAAATAAAAGAAATTGAGGAGGACAAGATGATATTGGAGTTGCATGTTGCGGATGTCGTCGATGATCACAAGATCAAGATGGATGCAATGCGCTTGAAGATTAGAAAGATTAGAAAATATGCCATTCATACCGAGGCTTGGTATCATTATGCCGTTGGATCAATTGTTACCTTGGTTGCGATTATGATCGCATTTGTTTTCACATTGAAATGTTTTACATAGTTTCAACGTATGGTTTAATTAATTAGATGCTCTGGAGAGCTATATGTTGTTAGATGAGAACTATGTATGCACTTTGGTTTTAATGTGATGATGAACTTCTATTAATTTGGACACTTAATTATATATAATGCATGTAGATGAACCGGCAATGGATGTACGGTGACAGACACACCCGTGAGTACATTAAGGGCGTGCATGAGTTTCTCGATGCGGCTGAGGCAAACAAGCAGAATGGTTTTATGTGTTGTCCATGCACTGAATATGGGGATACGAGGTCTTACTCTAACCGGAAAATCCTTCACTCCCACCTGCTTTACAAGGGTTTCATGCCACACTATAATGTTTGGACGAGGCACGGAGAAATAGGGGTTATGATGGAAGATGGCGAAGAAGAGTACGATGACAACTATGTGCCCCCTGAATACGGTGATGCTGCAACGGGGGGAGCTGGTGAAGATCAAGAGGAACCAGACGATGTGCCCAGTGATGCTGCAACGGGTGAAGCTGCTGAAGATCAAGAGGAACCAGACGATGTGCCCGATGATGATGATCTCCGCCAGGTCATTGTCGATGCAAGGACGCAATGCAAAAGTCAAAAAGAGAAGCTGAAGTTCGATCGCATGTTAGAGGATCACAAAAAAGGGTTATACCCCAATTGCGAAGATGGCAACACAAAGCTCGGTACCGTACTAGAATTGCTGCAGTGGAAGGCAGAGAATGCTGTGGCTGACAAAGGATTTGAGAAGCTACTGAAAATATTGAAGAAGAAGCTTCCAAAGGATAACGAATTGCCCGAAAGTACATACGCAGCAAAGAAGGTCGTATGCCCTCTAGGATTGGAGGTGAAGAAGATACATGCATGCCCTAATGACTGCATCCTCTACCGCGATGCATACAAGGATCTGAACGCATGCCCAGTATGCGGTGCATTGCGGTATAAGATCAGACGAGATGACCCTGATGATGTTGACGGCGAGCCCCCCAAGAAGAGGGTTCCTGTGAAGGTGATGTGGTATGCTCCTATAATACCACGGTTGAAATGTCTGTTCAGAAACGAAGAGCATGCCAAGTTGATGCGATGGCACAGTGAGAACCGAAAGAAAGATGGGAAGTTGAGAGCACCCGCTGATGGGTCGCAGTGGAGAAAAATCGAGAGAAAGTATTGGGATGAGTTTGCAAAGGACCCAAGGAATGTATGGTTTGCTTTAAGCGCGGATGGCATTAATCCTTTCGGGGAGTAGAGCAGCAATCACAGCACCTGGCCCGTGACTCTATGTATGTATAACCTTCCTCCTTGGATGTGCATGAAGCGGAAGTTTATTATGATGCCAGTTCTCATCCAAGGCCCTAAGCAACCCGGCAACGAAATTGATGTGTACCTAAGGCCATTAGTTGAAGAACTTTTACAGCTGTGGAATGGAAACGGTGTACGTACGTGGGATGAGCATAGACAGGAGGAATTTAACCTTAAGGCGTTGCTGTTCATGACCATCAACGATTGGCCCGCTCTCAGTAACCTTTCAGGACAGACAAACAAAGGATACCACGCATGCACGCACTGTTTAGATGACACTGAAAGTATATACCTAGACAAATGCAGGAAGAATGTGTACCTGGGCCATCGTCGATTTCTTCCGACCAACCATCAATGTCGAAAGAAAGGCAAGCATTTCAAAGGCGAGGCAGATCACCGGAAGAAGCCCGCCATTCGCACCGGTGTTCACGTGCTTGCTATGGTCAATGATTTACACTACGTAATCTTTGGAAAGGGTCCCGGTGGACTAGCTGTTCCGAATGACGCTGAGGGACACGCACCCATGTGGAAGAAGAAATCTATATTTTGGGACCTACCCTACTGGAAAGACCTAGAGGTCCGCTCTTCAATCGACGTGATGCACGTGACGAAGAACCTTTGCGTGAACCTGCTAGGCTTCTTGGGCGTGTATGGGGAAGACAAAAGATACACCTGAGGCACGGGAGGACCTGCAACGTTTGCACGAAAAAGACGGCATGCCTCCGAAGCAGTATAAAGGTCCTGCCAGCTACGCTCTTACGAAAGAAGAGAAAGAAATCTTCTTTGAATGCCTGCTCAGTATGAAGGTCACGACTGGCTTCTCGTCGAATATAAAGGGAATAATAAATATGCCAGAGAAAAAGTTTCAGAACCTAAAGTCTCATGACTGCCACGTGATTATGACGCAACTGCTTCCGGTTGCATTGAGGGGGCTTCTACCGGAAAACGTCCGATTAGCCATTGTGAAGCTATGTGCATTCCTCAATGCAATCTCTCAGAAGGTGATCGATCCAGAAATCGTACCAAGGCTAAGGAGTGATGTGGCGCAATGTCTTCTCAGTTTCGAGCTGGTGTTCCCACCATCCTTCTTCAATATCATGACGCACGTCCTAGTTCATCTAGTCGACGAGATTGTCATCCTGTGGCCCGTATTTCTACACAATATGTTCCCCTTTGAGAGGTTCATGGGAGTCCTAAAGAAATATGTCCGTAACCGCGCTAGGCCAGAAGGAAGCATCTCCATGGGCCATCAAACAGAGGATGTTATCGGGTTTTGTGTTGACTTCATTCCTTGCCTTAAGAAGATAGGTCTCCCTAAATCGCGGTATGAGGGGAGACTGACTGGAAAGGGCACTCTTGGAAGAGACTCAATAATATGCAGGGACGGATATTCTTGGTCTCAAGCACACTACACAGTTCTACAGAACTCTACCTTGGTGACCCCGTATGTCGATGAACACAAGAACGGTCTGCACTCCAAACACCCGGGGCAGTGCGGCGACTGGATTACATGTGAACACATCAGGACTTTCAGCAGTTGGTTGGAAACACGTCTCAGAGGTGACAACACTGTTTGTGATGAGTTGTACTTGTTGTCCAGGGGACCATCTTTGACTGTATTGACTTACAAAGGATACGAGATAAATGGGAATACATTTTACACGATCGCCCAAGATCAAAAGAGCAACAACCAAAACAGCAGTGTCCGGTTTGATGCAGCAACCGAGAGCGGAAAGGACACATATTATGGTTACATAGTGGACATATGGGAACTTGACTACGGACCTGATTTTAAGGTCCCTTTGTTTAAGTGCAAATGGGTCAATCTGTTAGGCGGCGGGGTACAGGTAGACCCACAGTACGGAATGACAACAGTGGATCTGAAAAATCTTGGGTACACTGACGAACCGTTCGTCCTAGCCAATGATGTGGCACAGGTTATCTATGTGAAGGAAATGTCTACCAAACCGAGAAAAAGAAAAGATAAGGAAGCGAATACATCATACGATGAGCCAAAGCGCCACATAGTTCTTTCAGGAAAAAGGGACATCCTTGGAGTGGACGGCAAGACAGACATGTCTGAAGATTATGAAAAGTTTCACGAAATTCCTCCCTTCAATGTCAAGGCTGACCCAAGCATCCTGATAAACAATGAAGATTATCCATGGTTACGGCGCAATAAGCAAATGACACAAGCGAAGAAAAAGTGAAGACTTCCTCCTGCAACTATTATGATGATACCATGCCAACTTTGTAACACACGAACATGCTACCATTGTCCGTTTTGTACATGCACATGCTATGTGGGTGAAATTATGATATCATCCCAACTTTCAACTATTTCAGAGTTCATTTGAAATGCTTTCATGTCTTATGGTTCAAGGTTTTATGTGTTGAGGCAAATGGATCAATATGTCAGGAGGCGGGGTACAGGTAGACCCACAGTACGGTATGACAACAGTGGATCTAAACAATCTTGGGTACACAGACGAACCACTCGTCCTAGCAAATGATGTGGCGCAGTTATTGTCCGAAACTTTGATACTTCGAAAGTGATTCTCTATTTTGTACACGAAGTGCATCAAGTTTTTGTCGTAACCCTCTCTACTTTTTGGAACATGCTATCTGGGTGAAATGATGATACCATGCCAACTTTCAACCTTTTCAGAGTTCATTTTAAATGCTTTCCAATTTCAGGGTCATTTAGCTCAAAGAATGAATTAATAGCAAACAGAATGAACTACAACACTTTTATGAAAATAAAAACAATCAATTAAAATATTATGTTATGATCAACTAAAATAAAACTATAATATTCTTCAATAGCAAAAAGAATATAATTTTTGTGACCTAAAATCAAACTATGAGTATTTAATTGTAAGTATAAATAAAAAATAAATAGCAAAAAAGAAAAAAAAATCTATTTTTATAGTAAAGTTATTCATAAACTAGTGATTCACACAAATTTTAAAAAATACAAATTTAAACTAGCGGCAGCGGGATGAACTCCTAGCACCAGCTCGCATGCGAGCAATTCAAGAGGAATTGGCGGCATTCTTTCTTGACCACGTGATCCCTGAAGACGGATAATTCTATGTGGACCCTGAGTCCGTATGATTATATTTGTAAGAGATAATTATTGTATATATGTAGCCGGTAGTGTCGGATAGATATACGAGAACTTGTTGTTCGACCAATCTCTCGGAGAAGGAGAGGTGGTCGATATCACTTCTCTCTGTATGCATATATGTTCATGACGATCTTCTGTTTCCTTCGTTTGCTTACTAGCTAGCTAGCGTGTCTAGTCCTCTCTATACGTTTGTATAGTACGTAGCGTCGACCAAGCACGGACATAAGAGAGGACACATCTCTCTATTAATTATAGCTAGCTAACACAATATATGAAACACCTAAATTAACCCCCCAAAACCTCCAAACACCCCCCTTTCAAAAAAAACAAAAACCCCAACCATAGAAATGCTGACGCGGGGATGCCTATTGGTCCCTGTTGGTGCACAGGCCACGTGGAGGCCCATCTGTCCCGGTTCTGGATTGAACCGGGACTAAAGGTACAGGGCATTAGTACCGACCCTTTAGTCCCGGTTCCAGAACTGGGACAAAAGGCCCTTACGAACCGGGACAACAGGCCCTTTTTCTACCAGTGGAAAGAGTTGAGTTCAGTTTTTCAAAGAATTGCAATTAGTTGTTTCAAGCGAGTGAAATTAGTTTCTGAAAAAGAAAAATCTATTACTTGAAAGAGTTGAAATCAGTTATTTGATAAGATGAAATTATTTTTTGAAACAATTGTAATCATTTTCTCTGTAGTAGTCTAATGTGTTTTGGTAAAAACTGAATTCTATTTCCCGGAAGAAATGAAATCGGTTTCTAAATTACTGAAATCAGTTTATTCATATAAGTGAAATTAGTATTTCAAAAAGAACGAAATTAGTGAAATTATGTATTTGAAATAATTGAAACTTGTTCTTTAACGGACCTGACCTCAAGTTTTATTGAAATTTGTTTCTGAAATAGCTGAAATAGGGTAGTCTTTTATAGAACTTAAACCTATTCTAATAAGTGAAATTAGTTTTTGTATTGATTGAATTGTGTTTTTTTGAAAGAATTGAAATTAGTTGTTTCAAGCGAGTGAAATGAGTTTCTGAAATACGAATGTATTACTTGAAAGAGTTGCAACCAGTTATTTGATATGATGAAATGAGTTTCTGAAATACAAATCTAATACTTGAAAGAGTTGGAATCAGTTATTTGATATGATGAAATGAGTTTCTGAAATACAAATCTATTACTTGAAAGAGTTGAAATCAGTTACTCCCTCCATTTTTATATACAAGGCCACAAACTTAAATTACAGGTACCAATGTAAAATTTAATACCTGCTTTGCAAGTCAATTTTTCTTTTCGTTTACTGGGATCATTAATACCCTACATGCATGGAAGAAAACTGAGTGGAGGAAGTAGCTGACTGTCATTATGACTACATGCATGCAACTATTAAACAGGGTTGCTAGTACGAGAAAATATCATTAAATTTGCCTCGATTACTGTTGGTGGCCTTGTATAGATGCAAAACGTATATTCCATAGTGACCTTGTATATAAAAATGGAGGGAGTATTTGATATAACAAACTGAGTTTCTGAAATACAAATGTGTTTTGGTAAATACTGAAATCTATTTCCCAGAAGAAATGAAATCGGTTTCTTAAATTACTGAAATCAGTTTATTCATACAAGTGAATTTAGTCTTTCAAAATGAACAAAATTAGTGAAATTATGTATTTGAAAAAATTGAAATATGCTCTTTAAAGGACCTGGCCTCAACTTTTAATGAAATATTTGAAATCTTTTTAACCAATTAAAATTGTTCAAATAATTCAAAATGGTGTTGTGATTAGTTAAAGCCATTGTTCTGAGAGAATAGAGAGCTATAACTACTACTATTTTTAGAAATAGTAAATAGTTAAAGTCACTTCCTTGTTCAAGAGACAGTGGGATGAGATAGGGCATGTGATAGTGTCTGTGAGATGGGAATTTTGTAGGTCCCATATCATAAAGTTGATGGGGCCTTGGCAGAGAAATACCATCACCGCAAAAGCAGCGAATGAATCAAATACATCCTGTAGGAGTTAGATACTCCCTCCGTTCGAAATTACTCCTATAGGAGTCAGATAGTACAAGACAAGGTGGCATCAGCTTATTGGATAGAGTCCACCGGTACCTCCCGGCTCCGGTAAAAACACTTATTCGATTACCTATAAGATAGAGGACCCAAACCTAATATATTTTGGGTATTACCTTCGAGATTCTCCACGTGCACCTTTGTTCCACAAAATCCCCAAATCTCTCCGCTGTCTTCTACCCCATCCTCACAACGAGAGTAGAGATGGCACAGCTATAGAGGGCAGCCGGCGGCGCTCGAAGATTGCCAGTGTTTTTGCTATGGGGAAGCTGAAGCCGCCACGAGTGATTGCAAGAACCTGGTGTAGCAATGACGACCGAGCGGTGCTACGGACGGCGATCACCGGGACTGTGAGCAATGGCCCATGGTGCTATGACGACACTTAGCAGTGCTGCAAGCCATGTCAAACGGAGCAGGGGGCTGGGATGGCAACCATCCGTGTTGTGAGCCGCAGCAGGCGTTCTACAACCATGGCGAGGCGATGCTGCAATCAGTAGTGGGATGGTGGTGCTGCAGCGAAGAGAGACCAGGGGTTCTGATGGACGGTCTGTGTTGTATGAAGTAGGACTGTCGGTGCTCCGGCAATGATGATGCTGCAAGGGGAAGGCCCTTGATTCCGATCCCCCCCCCCCCCCCCCCGAGGCGACTCGGGGGCCAACCCTAGCCGCCAAACTTTACCCCCTCCCCTCCCCCCTCCCCCCCCTCCGCCACCGCCAGAGGAGCACCCCGGCGAGCCCGCGCGGCTCTGATGAAGGTGCGGCGGGGATCTCGGTGGCTTCACCCTGTGTGGAGGGCCTCGGCTTCCGGGCGGCGGCGCGCGACGTGGCCTGTGCAGCGGGTGGCGTCGGCGGGTGCAGGCGGGCCATCTCCCTGGCCGTGAGGGCGGCGCGGAGGTGGCGGGCGTCGGCTGCTGCGGCGACTCCCCAGTCGTTTGCGCCATGAAGAAGTGGCGTCTTCGACCTCGATCTACTCCGATTCGCGCGGATCTCGGCCTCTGGCGGCTATGGTCGCTGGATCTTCGGCGTCGGGTGCGCGGATCTGGTGCTTGGGGGCGGATCCGGGGGAAACCCCTAGCCGGCGCGGCGGCCACACCGAAGGCGGCGCCTTTGTGCGTCGTTTACCTTGTTGGAGGCTTCGGTGGGACTCCTCCTCCTCCCATCCCGTCCAAGAGCTCAGGTGAAAGCCTCAGGTCCCCTTTTCCTGCGACAACGGCATTCTGGTGGCGTGTTCCTTCCTGAGGGTGTCGTCCGGGGATGGACTCGAGTGGTGGTGGAGTTGGGGTGTGTTCGAGGGCGGCATGTGGTGGCCTGATTTCATCAACGGCATCCTTCTCTGGTCCAGGTGCGGAGGGTTCAGCCACTGGTTCGAGGGAATTGGGTCCCTGCCTCATGCCCGCAGTAGGCCTTCGCGTGGCGATTCTATCCTTGACCAGGGGCATGGTGTCGCATCCTTTTGGCCTTCTGAGGTTTCAGCATCTGCGTCCGATAACTCTCGTTCGGTGTTTTGCCTTGCTGCTGCCGACGACATGGTGTTTTGGTGGTCGGTTCTCCGTTTCATGTGGGTCTGTCCCTTGTGCCTCTCCTTTGGCAGCCGGGGCACTCTGATTGGATTCTAGGGTGAATCACTCGTCGGCCGCCGGTGCGGCACCCGTCGAACCCGGGTGGTAGGGTAGGGACCCTTTGCGGCGGCGGAGTCAGATCATGTTTGCCCTGTTTGATCCCTTTGGTGGCAGCCAGCACAAATCATGAATGGTGGTGCCCTCCTCCTGCGTGTCTCGTAGGTTAGCTAGTTCTTTGCGTCGTTCGATGGCAAGAGTGGTGTGTGCTCTTTGCCTTCGAGTTGTTCTGCTGAGCACATTGTATCTTTTTCTTTCCGCTTTCCTCTTTCTTGTTGTAAGTTGCAGTCTTGTACTCTTGACCGGTTGATGGCTTTGTTAATTCAAAGCCGGGCTCTTCTTGAGCCTTCGTTCTAAAAAAATGATGCTGCAAGGCCGAGGGAAAGCGGCAACAAGACAGAGCAGAAATCTGGGTCTAGTTGGAAGAACTCGAGGTCTGGGTGATACTGCATATGGAGAAACTGGAAACAAATATTAAGCCTACTGAGTAGCAACGAGGAAGACATTCCAGCAATAGCTTAGCTAAGATAAGAAGCACAGAGGGTTACAAAGACAACTCTACATACAATTGTACAGTCGAGTATGACAAAGCACGGTTTCGAAGGTGAATATAGGAGTTTACATTCATGTTCTCAAGCGCAAGCAGAATCTATTTCAAACACAATTTGCGATACATAGCAGGTTGGTACTGTAAAGCGTTCACGATCGAGCACAGCAGAAACAAAGCAGCATTCAACGCAGGATGCAGGCGGGCATGAAGCCGAGTCTCAGAAGAAGTCTGGATCTTGTTGGAAGAACTCGAGGTCTGGGTGAGTGCTTCCACCTGAATGCCTTGAACGCCTGCATCAACAAAAAACCAGGTGGTTTGGCATCAGCTGTTCATCGGAGTTTCAGCTAGTGAGCACCCCACCCCTAAACCCCGGTCGGGTGCAAGTAGAAATAGGTATATTGGTTTCAATTATATGTTAGTAAACTGTGTTCAATGACTTCCATGACGCAACAGTATATAGAAATATGTATTATGCTGAATGATGCATTGGATGTGTATGCGAATTAGCTATCAGCGCAAAAAAAAAAAGAACCATAAGCACCGTTTGTTTCTTACTTGAGACAACAAACCTTTCTAAAGTGGTGTCAAGTACAATAGCAGGCCACCTCCAGCCTTACCGGTTGCCAAGCATCAAGTGGGTCTATAGAAGATGTTTGTAATAATTAACTTACCTCACAAAGCGCGATGGTTCAAATCCTGGGACATCGGGCGGGCCAATTGGATCGTAGCGACCACCAGGTGGAACACTCCTATTGTGAAGTATTTGATTCTCCATTTATGACAAAACAAATACTGCAATGGAATATTTAGTAAAGGAAAACTGAACATACCCAGGGTCACCAAAAGGAGTAGAAGGAGTTGAAGGAAAGAAGCATGGATCATTTGGGCCTGTAGTAATCAAATAGATTGTTAGTTAGGCAGTACAGCGGAACAAATGTGAAGCGATACCAGGGATATTCAGTTGACAACATATTACCAACGTGCATACTACCACCTGTCTCACCACTGCAAACAATAAGACCCATATGTTAGTTATGTTTGAAATAACTGATGTGTCGATGTTTTTACATGCATATTATGGTAGGAGAGAGACCTGTGAGGGTACAGCCTGCACCAGGAGCAGGGAAGGTGTCATCATCACCAAACAGAACTACAGGAGGATAAATGAGGCTGTAACACAATACATAACTGGAAATATTAGACCCGTTATCAATATCCCATAACCAATTCACTGGTAGCCTATTTATCCTACAACAGTGCTAGAGAGTGTAAATTTTGGTAAAACCGAACATAATTGAGTTGACATGAACCCCTTCACTAGTTTGTGCACTACTTGTAAAGAAAATTATCAGGAAATTCATAGTACTATGAAGTTTTAATAAAGGCACATGTACCAAATTTCAAAGGAGAGAGAGAGAGAGAGAGAGAGAGAGAGAGAGTTCTAATGCCATAACTTTTTTTGAGAATTTTGAAAATGTCTGAATCTATAAACTCAGGAACGGGTGCATATGGACATGAGTTCATTGTCATCTGTACCAAATTTTTGGGAGAATATATTATTTTATGGAAACTTTCTTTGAACTGCAGTTGTATATTCCATAGACATTACCTTCCATAATATTATCTTTAGCGTGATTCATAAAATGAGTAGTGTAAAGACACAATATATATTTGTAAATGCTATCAGTAACATATGTTATATTGAAAGTAACATCGCAGTGACTCCATTGATATTCTTTTTGTTTACTTCCAACATACATCAAGAGAATTTGCATTAAAATTTCGGAGTTGCACTAGAATTAGATGGCAATAGAATATGTAAGGACACGCATGCTCGTGAAAACTGAAGAAGGCTAGTTGCTATCAGGACCGAAGGTACTCAGCATGTGATTGAAGCAGTGTATGCAATAATGAAGTCAGAGAAAACTAGAAAATACTCACTAGTGGCTAAGAGAAACTCCAAAATCCCCCATAAATCTGAGGAACGAACAGTCCGGACATATTTTGCCATCGAACGGTGGTCACAAAATTTGTCCAGAGCAGCCCAAACGTCCAAAACCCCGCAACAACCGGAACCAAACTAAGGGGAGGCTTGGGGGAGACCAGATGTCTGCCCCATTGGCCAGACACCCCAGACCCACCCAAAACCCCGTCTCCCGCTGCGTCTGATCACTCTCCGCACCGCATTCATGCCAGTCAGAGGGGACATAACTAAACGGGACGGCTATGTACCGACATTCATGCTGGCTGACCAGCCATTCACCTTCCGACATTCACAACAGTGTGGCGAATGAGAATCCTAATCGTGCGCTCCGCATTCAACCGGCCGCTCCGCCCGCCCCGACTATTTACGATGGCTAGCCATGGCCCCAAAACTAGACCTCTCCACGCCCTTCTCCCACCATCCAAGCCTCCATCCACTGTGGTCATGGCCCGTTCCTTTGCCATGTGGTACATGAACTTCACGCCGGCGTGCCTCGCACAAATCACGTTGGAGGTCTGTGATGCGGAGGCCTGAATTCATGCTTGCATTTATGCGGGCCAACCATAGAGCTCTCCGCTGCGTTCCAAGGAGATGGAGGAGGGCCACCCATGGGCCATGGCCATGGCAGAGATCATCATGGAGTTAGCGTCAGTGTGGAGCAAGAGCCTGCATCATAGGAGGACAGCTGGTGTCCAGGTTCCGCATTGTATAACCGAGGCAGCACTACGACCGGGTGCTGGCGGAGGCGAAGGAGGAGGAAGCGCTGCACCACTAGAGGAGCTGCCGGTCTCTGTGTTTCATCTTCTTCAGGAGGAGCAGCAAGTACAACCTAGTACACCTCGAGGAGCACCGGCTAGTGGAGGACCAACTCTCGACGGAGCGGATGTCCAAAGATGTCAGCATGGCCATGGTCGCGGCGGACTCGAGTATTGTCGACGAGTAGGAGCAATGATCGATTCCATGCATAGTGCCGCATCATCTGCCGCGAGCGCTGGCAGCTCCTCTACAATGAGATGGAGCACAACTGCCTCATTGACGTGCTAGAGGTGATGACTAACAACGCGTCGGACCAGCATGTTGATTATGGAAGCAAGGCGAACGTTGGTAGCTCCGCCTCATTCGCACCAGCACACAACAACGACAAGGCCAGTCCGTCCGGCATGGGGATCGTCGACCCCACCTCCACCGGTGACGATGACCAGGCAGACTCTGATGAGTAGTAATTTTTTTAGGGTGTTTTAGATGTTTTAGTTATGGCCTTTTGATATGTATTAAAAAAATCAGAAAATCAATGCAACATCTGGTGTCCCGGACATTTGGAGTTGTT
>NC_053027.1:29370480-29418404 GCF_003073215.2 Triticum urartu | reverse complement strand
TTCTATCTTTCACAACATGAAACTTGATATTAATGTGTTTGGTAGCGTCGCTTGACTTGTTGTTACTTGTATAGAAAACTATGGGTTCATTATCACAATACAATACAATTGGTTTAGATATGCTGTCAACCACCTTAAGCTAGGTTTTCTTGTTGATGCAGCTCAACCTTTGATTGGTTAGGGTTTTGGACTATGGGGAGATGAGTGAACCTGACATGAAGGAATGACCGCACAGAGGCCAAGCTCTCTCCCATATCCCTTTTATATAGTGTCGTGCAACAGGGGACCTAAACCATGAGTTGGTTT
This sequence comes from Triticum urartu, assembly GCF_003073215.2. Lineage (NCBI taxonomy): Eukaryota > Viridiplantae > Streptophyta > Magnoliopsida > Poales > Poaceae > Triticum > Triticum urartu. The sequence continues at coordinate 29,418,098 of NC_053027.1, read as the reverse complement.
GGATGCCCCCGATCAGGGCGCATTAGTTAGAGATGAGGTGCACGTACGTTGGTGTGTGGGGCCCTCTCTTAATGTTATTTTCTTCCCTGTTAGGTCGTTAGATCAAAATGGCATGTTAAGCAGTTAGATCAAACCAGCATCCCCCCGATTGTTAGGCTTAACTACATTTCCCCCTTCTCCGTATGAATGATATACCAAAGTGAGGTGTGACAACAGCTAGCAAAACGCCACAGATCGTCAACACTTATAGCATAACATCCTATTTCGAAATGGAAAACATTTTGCTTATTGGGAGTGGTTTATTTTTGTTGTCCTTTATTCTAGAATCATAAGACTTCAAGTAGTCCCATGTCAGTAACATGCACGAAAATTATTGGGTGGTACCCTTCAGTTCACGCATCGGCAAGCATATGTGTCGTTCTTATATGTTTAATATTAATTGTTTGATACTGGATTCTATCTTTCACAACATGAAACTTGATATTAATGTGTTCGCCAGCGGCACTTGACTTGTTGTTACTTGTATAGAAAACTATGGGTACATTATCACAATACAATACAATTGGTTTAGATATGCTGTCAACCACCTTAAGCCTGGGAATAAAGATCTTTAGCCATATAGCCTGCCCGGTGGCCTCAAAACATGTGCTTGCATCATAGACACAACAATGAACGTGTGTTTGGATATTTTCCATGATATGACTCCTCCCGCGAGTGTGAATATATAACTTGATGTGGATTTCTTGCTATCCACACACCTGGCAAAACCAGTCTGAATTACTAATAACTTCTTAGTTACAAGACATTTTATGTAATAATGAGACCTTTAGCTCCTTGCATATAACCCTACACTTTATTTGCAGCCTTGTAGTTGTTCGGTCCTGGATTTGATTAGAATTTCTCAACCATTGCAGTTAGAAAAGCCAAATCCAGGCGTGTACAAACTTGAGAGTACATGATGCTTCCGACGGCTAAAGCATAAGGAACTGACTTCATCTGATCAGTTTTATTACTTCCTCAAACATTGAAATGTCCGAAACTTAGCGCCCTTCAGTATAGGAGCAAGTGAGACTACACACTTATGCATATTGAATTTCTTCAATATTATCTCAATGTATGCCTATTGTCATAGTCCTAAAATTGTCAACCAACCGCCTTTAAACTTAACATATATGCAATTGTCCACGACATTTTCCATGAAACCAAAAGTTTCGATGATCTTATCAAACTTAAGCTAACACTCTCTTGAAGCTTTAGAGCAGAGATACTAAGGGGTTTTCTGCAAATTAGAGCAGAGAAAAGGCCTATTGTTGCAAAAAGGAGATTACCTGGCAGTCGTTAGATGCAGATCTAATGGTCAGAAATGACGGATGGTAGACACACCATCATCACCAACTGAGCCTTTTATAGGAGTAGAGAAATAAATAAATGTCACATGTGCTATTTCATTAATTTATATAAGCACTATATTTATTATGTCATTCTCTAGAGATATGTCTCTTTGTTTATGTTATTTGAACAAGCACGCTATAACTATTTAAAACTAGCAAGATATGTCAATATTAATTAGTGAGAGATACATAAGTGCATCATCAATAGCTAGGGTTTCACCACCCTTCCCCATAAATACAACAAGATAAAGACTTACTGGCCATTTTCAAGTATAAATATAAAAAGGTATTCTTCTTTTAATATTGCGACATTAATAGCACTCCATGATTTCATATAACTCTAGGATCATTGCCTAATATTTGATTATGACTCATCATAAATACTAGCATTACCATGCAAATACATATGAAATAAAATCGTTGATCCATATAAAAGAGCGAACAAAATTTATCTTGAATCGGCAAGATTTGGCAACAATATTGGTAGTGGAAATACATTAATGTGAGATCATTATCTAAGATGTTATTGTGGCTCTCTATATATAGGAAGTGATCACATGGGAACATAAGAAAGAAGGAGAAGCAAAAAAAACACTAATCTCTTTGTCCTCATGGCACTCACTAAGAACAGTGCAGGATGGCCGACAGTCATGTGTTCCATTTCTATTGCTTTCATGGTGCTTTCCATGATGTGTTCTACCTTCCCATCCTGCCATGCAGGCACTGGTATGTGGCATTTTATACCCCTACTTTTTGTGAACTTTCCTATTGTTCAAATTAGTCAACCCATTGCTAATATATCTTGTTTGATCTGTGTGTACATGTTGCATTTGCAGAATCTGTTCATAATGTGGTTTGTGAGACTCTCGATCCCTGTAATAGCCCGAGGTGTGAAGACATGTGTAATCGTATAATGCAACATCGATTCAGACACTATTGCAAGACCCATAATGTTCAAATTCCAAACTGTTGTTGTATAGAACAATAAATAATTGCTGGTTCTCCTGCTTGAGCCATGCAATGTTGAATAAATATATTTAATAAACTAATATCAATAAAGATGTTTTGCAAGTAATCGAGTTACTTAGAGATGTCTTAGGCCACTCTCAGGGCTCATGTCACCTCTATGGAAAATAATCCCACCAATGTTAAAATACATATATGGAAGCTTGGGTAACCAGGAAAGAGATATACTCATCTTATCGAGGAAAAAAATATAAGTTATATGAGAACTAAGTAAATAATTCCCTACACCTCTCTGTGTGTGTGTGTGTGTGTGAATACGTTTATTTTTTATAGAAGAACATTGTTTGATACTAGGATATATTTGATTAGACGTGGTAATTAGAGGATCCCAAGTATTCTCGCATACAAACTCTCTATCTATGCATACATGCGATAATGCACAAAGATCGCACCCAAACTTTGTTTCTACGCACATACATAGTGATGCACGCCAGGTTGATATGAGCGTACAGACTCAATCGCCATAAAATGAAACATGATTCAAAAGGCTATTCCTAAAGGAGAACAATATGAACATCAACAATATGAGAATTTATGTGTTATATTTGCCCATTGAAATTATGGGAATATATCATTTCAAGAGACCATTTTGATTTTCCCCTCGGTGGGACACAAACAACATTTATAGATTTTTCATTGAGAAAAATGTTGTTTTTCATTTTACATTAGCGTATCATTTAATAAGTGATGCCGTCAACTAGTATCCAATTTGTGCAACACACGCCAGGGAGAGAACCCCCGCGCACCCCCGCTGCCCCAGTGCGCCCATTTTGGGCCGGTCCATGAGTGGCAGAGGGGAGCCCCTTATTTTCTTGTTATTTTTTTCCTTTTATATATAATTTGGTATTTTGAAAAACTTCCCACAATTCAAAAAATGTGAATTTCTAAAAAATTTGTGGAGCCAAAAAAGTGTCCCTGAATTCGAATAATGTTCACGAATTTGAAAGAATGTCCATGATTTTAAAAAAATGTTCGTGGATTTGGATATTGATGAAAAAATCATCACATGAATAAATTTTGAATGTGATGATCATTTTTTGAACTTTGGTCAACAAATTCACAATTCAAGAACATTTTCTGACAAAATTAGCTGAAATTTTTGAAAACATTTTGACCATTTTTGTAGTTTGATGGAAATTCTTGAATTTGATGAATATTTTTGAAAGTTACGGTGAACATTTTTTCAGTAAGATGAACATTTTTTGAATTAGATGAACATTTTTCATTTTGTAAACTTGATGAACAAATTCTCCATTCAAGAACACTTGTTTGAAAATTGGAACCTTTCAAAAACTAGATGAATATTTTTTGGAATTGATGAACATTTTGTTAAATTATGGTGCATAAATTTTGAATATGATGAACAAATTTTCAATTTCATGAACATTTTTGAGTTAGATGGATTTTTTTTAATTCAGTGAACAAAAACAAGAAAAAGAAAAAAAAAACGGAGATGAAGAAGAAATTAAAAATTGAAAAAGGAAACATAAAAGAAAAAAGAAAGAAACTGGGGGACCTTGCGCGCCACATGGGCTGGCCCAGAAGGCGCACAGGGGGCTATGGGGCAAGTATTAGCAAGCATCCGCAAATACTAAGACGTTCATTAAGGTAATCCCAACCATAGCATTAAGATATATTGGTCGCCTTTCAACCCCGTATGCATCAATTTCTATGGTGTGGCGAGGTTTCGGTCACTCATGTTGCCGTATGCATAGTTCTACCAACATGCTACTAACACTAAGGTGTGATCCACACATGCTCTCATATGATGGGCAGCAAAGGATAGTAAGATAATGACATGCAACTCAAACCAATCATAACAATTCACCAATTAACCCATAGGACAAAAATAATCTACTCAGCCATATAAAAGATGCAAGAAATCATCATATAATAATTCATAGCATCCAGAACCATGTTGAAGTAGGGGATTGCAACGGGTTGTGGGGGAGTGGACCGCTCAACAGAGAGGGAGGGAGGTGATAAAGATGTCGGTGACGGTGAAGTTGTTGAGGACGATCGTCGCGATGATGGTTGCCTCGGCGGCACTGCGGGGCCACTGGGAGAGAGAGGAAGAGAGCCCCCTCCTCCTTATTCTTACATGGCCTCTCCCCTAGATGGGGACAATTTTCCTCCTAATAGCAACTCTAGCGGACCCCGCAAAAAGCCCTGACCCGCAAAATAACCGCCAAAATGCGGGTCGGCATGGAAAATCCCACCCGAACAGAACCTGCAAACGCGGCCGGCCCGCAAAAATTTTGAGGGGCGGGCCAAAATCTTGGCCCCAACCTGCGAATACGCGGGTTTCCACCTCGCCCCTACGGTGCCCCGTATTGCGGTGAAACCGTTGGCGGGAGGGATATTTCAGCCCGCGCCCTTTCCCCTTCTCCTTCCGCCGCCCGCCCGGCGATTCTAGCCAAATCTACGGGCGGAATCGCGCCACGGGGGCATCCCCCACCCTCCAGCACCGACTCGTTGCACCCCCCCCCCGGATCCAGCGAGAAGAGCCGCCCCTCGTCGATGTCGCCGCTGGGGATCGACCGCCCTTGAGCCCGCCCCTCGTCGCCGCCCGGGATCACCCGCCACATGAGCCATCGGTTAGTGTTTGTTTTGTGCTTTGTGTCGAGTGTTATGCCTAGTTGATTGACGAGGCGTGCGATTCTTGACCATGTAGATGGAATTGAGCCCGTGCGAGAACTTCTTGCTCTCCGATTCGTCTGATTCGGATGACTCGGATGTTGAGACGATGTTCGGCAGCAGACATTAGTGATGGCACTTGCCGTGAAGGAGTACGAAGACGAGAACCGAAAGAGGCGGCGAGGATCGACCGTCGGGCATCTTTGCATTCCTCGAAATTGCCATCTCGGGAACGAGATGTTGATGCAAGACTACTTCATGGAGAATCCAACATATCCACCGCACCTCTTCCGGAGAAGGTACCGAATGCGCCGATCCCTCTTTGTGAAAATTGTTCAAGCTTGCGAGGCAAATTGTCGATATTTTACTCAAAGAAGATATGTTGCGGGCTTAAAGGGATTTAGTGCATATCAAAAAATCTCCGCAGCTATGCGGGTGATTGCATATGGCAGGTGATTGCACTATTTAGTTTGCTTCGGTGATTTGAATAATTATTTGTAATGTGGATGATTGTTGTATTGAGTTGGTATTGAATAATTATTTAGTTTGCTTCCAGGATTTGAATAATTATTTTGTAGTATGGATGTTTTTTTTATTTTTGTGGTGTGGGCCCGCAAAGCCGTTTTTCAGCGAACTGCAAACGCGTTTTGCGGGCCGACGGGATGCGGGGTCTGCTAGAGATGCTCTAAGTCTTTGTCCTACATGCCTCCCGAAGAGGTGAGAGCCCCTCCGAGATTGGATCTGTCTTGTGTCTATTTATCTATTTTTGGGTACTGTATCTGAGGCCGAGCACCGTTTCTTAAAAATCCGGAGATTCGTAATTCTGATTGGGCTTAAACTTTTAGGAATTTATTTCCCATAAAATTAGCTTTCTTCTGGCAAAAGAAGGGCTCCAACCAACCTCCACAACCCCCACGCAGATGTGCCCTAGGCCACGCCTATAGGCCGTGTGGTTCCCTCGGACACCGCCTTAGGATGATTCCTTCGCCCAAAAATCTGATATATTCCATCAAAATTTCACACACACAAAATGAACTCATTCCAGCTCTGTGAGTTTTTGACTTAAATTCCAAAAAAAAAACAATAGAAAATAGGAACTGGATTAATAGGTTAGTTCAAATAAATATTGTGCCAAAAACATAAATAAATGGTATAAATAGATATAAATAAGGCATGAATACTTCATAAATTACAGATACGTTTGAGACATATCACTCTTGCAGAATCCTCCTTACATTTTACAACAAAATATTGATTCTATATGAGGGCCTCAAGCCAAGTTTCAAGTTTTTCAGACTTCATTATATTTTCAGGAATTAAAATAGCAACAATTTCCATGTTCGGAGATGTGTCTTGGCACCCTGATGTGGAATTCCATTGCTTTCTTGGATAATTCCTAAATTATACTAAAGATTACAAATAGGATTTTCAACCCAGTGTTTCAAAACAAAATCATGCAATTGCAACTGCAATTTCAAACCAAAATCATGCAACTGCCATTCAAATTTGACTTGTATGCACTAAATATCTAGAAATGAAGGTAATGATTTAAATGTAGCAAACAGGCCCTGAAAATTGCTAAGTTTGACATTTATAATGTAATGGTCTATCTTGGGTGTAGAAAAATTAGAAGCTCAACTGATGAGGAAACCGCAACTTTGCCTTAAAATCCGACTCGTTCCCCTTCGGAACCTAGATTCTACCTCGGAGATGGTCCGGTTTCTAAGCAATGTACATAACGACTTTTGCAAAACCTTCTCAAGTTTTTACTGCAACATATTTATACCATATGAGGGTGCAATGCTAAGTTTCATGTTTTTTAGAATTTTTGAACATTTAATTAAATTACGTAAAACCAATCAGCTTCATTTTCGGGTTCAAGTCTAGGCACCCATATATTTTGTTTTTTTTTATTTTCTAGGATAAGGCCTAAACATAGAGTAAAGAATACAAATAGGATTCCTCGCAGAAAAAGTACGCAAATAGGAATTTGCAGCTCATTTTTTTCCTTTTTCATGCACTTGCAACTCAGATTTGAATTGTATGCATGAAATGCCTAAAAATGCACTAAATGACTACAAAAGGAAATAGTGACGGGGAAAGAAAATAAAAGAGAGAAAACAAATAATGTAAAAGGAATAGAGCATAAATGCAAAAAGAAAATGAAACAAAAAAAGTGAGGAGAAAAGGGGGGAAATCTGTTTGCCCGGTGCCACATGGGAAAAACTCGGCAAAGCATGTGTTTGTAGAGTGTCACATGGCGGGAACTCGGCAAACATGTGATTTGCCAAGTGGCGTCCTTTTGCTAGTGTTTTCTTCATGGGACTTGACTGGTCGTGTTTGCCTAGTATCCGATGAAATGTACTCGGCAAACAACCCGTGACTAGGAAAAGTTCCATATTTCAATAGTGAATTTAGTATATATAAAAAAATCCAACCATGACCATCGACAAAAGAAAGCTGGACATGGTTAGCAAAACTGTACGTGAGAGTACCTACTTTCTTGCAAACATACTAGTATTTGCAATGTCTCCAATCAGGTCTTGAGGTTATAACGTGGGGCCTGATCTTAGGGCATGACGATGGTCTGACTTTGTCTGCAACCAACAACTTGACTTGTGCACCCCCAAATGATTAGCGGATGCTTTGCGATCACCGCCAAGGTGTGATTTTATATATAGTCGTATGTACGCGCGTAAACCGGCCGGTGCCTGTATTCCTCCATGATTCCCTCCGTAGCCATGTTACCTTGGAGCCCTAAACACGCCATACGCGTAGCCGTCTCGTCGGATGCAACTGCAAGTCTGCAACATGCGCCGACTCGTCGTTCCCACCTCATTTTGCCCATTGGCCTGCCTATAAATGCCCTGGCAATGACATTCCGTCCAGCCATCACAAGATCACAACACAAACAAACAAACAAACAAAAAGGAGTAGTACGACTGTCTAGTGCCAATATGGTTGGCGTCTCCACCAACGACATTGCCATTGTGCTTGTGGCACTTCTCTCCGTGCTCGTCACGTCCGTCTGTTCTGCGGCCAACTACGACACCTCCGCCGCTAGATCCTACAACTCCGGCTGGCTCCCCGCGAAGGCCACCTGGTACGGTGCGCCCACCGGCGCCGGACCCAACGACAACGGTACGCCCATATATACAAATTTGCATGCATCACGTTCGCAGTGCCAACTTACATAGTAATAATGCTGTTCTCCTCCATTTGGATTTGCAGGCGGTGCTTGCGGCTTCAAGAACGTCAACCAGTACCCTTTCTCCTCCATGACGTCCTGCGGCAACGAGCCTCTGTTCGACGGTGGCGCAGGCTGCGGCAGCTGCTATGAGGTACGTACTATACTGCATTACTTATCTGACACCCGACAGTGTCAGTTAAATTAGTTGGTCAAATCCAAACCTACCACGTGCATGCAAAGTATGCATCGTTGACCTATACGTGTTTCATCCAGATCCGATGTGTCGCCGCCAACAAACCCTTCCTGCTCCGGCCAGCCGAGGAGGGTGTCATCACCGAACATGAACTACTACCCCGTGGCCAGGTACCACTTTCGACCTCAGTGGCACGGCGTTCGGGGCCATGGCCAAGAACGGCCTCAACGACAAGCTCCGCCACGCCGGCATCATCGACATGCAGTTCAGGAGGGTGCGATGCAACTTCCCGGGCATGAAGGTCACCTTCCACGTCCAGCGTGGCTCCAACCCCAACTACCTCGCGGTGCTCGTGGAGTACGCCAACGTCGACGGCACCGTGGTCCGCATGGAGCTGATGCAGACCAAGAACGGCCGCCCCACGGGGTCCTGGGAGCCGATGCGCCGCTCCTGGGGATCCATCTGGCGGATGGACACCAGCCGCCCGCTGCAGGGGCCCTTCTCCATGCGCATCACCAGCGACTCCGGGAAGACGCTGGTGGCCAACAATGTCATCCCGGCCTACTGGCGGCCGGACAAAGCCTACGGGTCCAACGTCCAGTTCTATTGATTTTGGCTCAATCATCAGTTGCATGCTTCTCCGACGGATTCCGGTCGAATTGGTGCTCCCGGATTTCTCTTCTCACCAAACGCTACCTATTGTTCATTGTGAGTGATAAGAACTTGTATAATGCAAAGTCTTTAGCAAGGTATATTTGTAAAAAAGGAACTGGTGATTTCAAGTATCAGTGTTTATTTGTATTGTAGCACATAAGCTTACTTAGACACCACTGTTATCCGAAAAAGAATCGGGGCTTAAGGAAAACCAGTTTGTATTTGCAAGCTCCTCTACATGGTCCAGATATTGCTAGCTAACTGGATGATCAACATTGTCTGGCCAATGCATGTTGCCGGGCTCTTTTCTAGCTCACTACCCCGTGGATTAGAGCTGCGCAAGACCGAGTAGTATGTCGGTTTTCTACCTTTGTTTCTATTTTTTTTCTCTTTTTGTTTTTTATTTATTTTTATTTCTTTTCTAAAATTACATGGATACTATTTTTAAATCCTTATTTATGAAAATAACACACACATTTTATGCATTCAATTAAACATGGCGAAAACAATTTAATTATGTCTTTTTGCATAGAACACCAGGATATCACCAAACTTCACAAGTGAGTAGAACACTCGACCATTTTTCCTAAGAAAAAAACAGAAATATTTGTATTTGCAAAAAATTTAGTTTTCCTATTCATTCGGGTGTATGTGGATCCATGTTCACCGATCTATTCCGTTATGTTTCATTGACGCCGGTCTTCTCAAAAAATTACTCACGCGATCGGTGCCCTTGCATTCCCCAACAAAGCAGTTAGCATGTCGTCGAGAACAGGGGCGGAGCCAGGATTCAGGCATAGGGGCGGCCAAACGATGGCCGAGCGAGAAAATATTTTTTTCCCTCGCGAACTATCCAATAGTTATATATCCAAGTATATTTTGCATTTAATTTGTCTAGACAGACTTCTTTTCAGCTGGATCGTGTCTAGCTATAGTTTTTTTTTGCAGGTTGTCTAGCTATAGTTAATATTGTCAATAGTTCCACGTATGCGCCGAGTAGACCAAGTGATAATCAAACTACTCTGAAACATGACATGAAATGTCTTGCTACAAAACATTGTCATATGGAAAGAACAATCATTGTATAGCCAAATGGCTGGCTTCTAGCTTGTATTTATACATATTTAAATGGCAAATCCCCACAAAAATAATATTTGAATGGCAAATCATCACTAATTGTATTAGAACTTTTTTTTGTTGTATTAGGCAAAAGTATTAAAAATTGCCAGAACACATACCTAGAGAAATAAATCTAGCCTCTGCTCATCCCCTTTGTCTCTAGGTAGAAGTAGATTGGCTGGTCGTTGTTGGCATACTCTAGGCAACCGTCACTGCTCACCGATTTTTCAGATCCAAGCTAGAATGATTGCGGGTGCGTATGCCCTAGTATGGCGATGCATCACAAATCACATAGCCAAAATAATAAAAATCGGATGAATAAGTTCGAAACGATACAAGATGTGAATTGAGAGAGATTAGTAGAAAGTGTGATGTGTTAACCTTGCTATTTCATTGGCTACATCCTGAAGAATCGACGAGCAGCAGCTTGTGCGTTGTGCCGCCGTAAGAGTCAGATAGTGAGTGGGAAGAGCAGGAGGCTGGCATGCGGCAAGGGCACAGGACGGCGGCCGCGCGGTCATTGTCTACATCCTGAAGAATCCACGCACGCGCTAATCACGGGAGATAATGCCCGACGCGCAGGACACAAGAGAGAACAGTTGCCCAATTGGATGTTGCCATGGACCTGAAAATGTTTCACTATTGGGCTTTGACATGGGCCTTTTTTCATTTTTCTAGAATTGACGTCAACATAGGGGTGGGGGCAAGTATTCTGTACGTTTCACTATCGCTAATTATATAGCGTATACTCAACGTTCGCTAGATCGTTAGGGGGGGCAGGCCCCTGCTCCCCCCGCCCCCCCCTCTGTCTTCGCCACTGGTCGAGAAGTCCAAGCCAAAGCAGTACACATGCTACTCTGACACAAATTACATCAGAGCCACAAAGACCGACAAGGCACGATGACAAGGGGCAGGCGTGGCTAGCGCAAAAGCTATGTCCCCTGAGCATCGTGTGTTTCTATGAGGGCACGGGCTCCGCCACCAACCACCCGCACACCTCTGTCATCATGCATGGTTGAACGTGAAGAGAATCTGACCACCTGGCCTAAACTAGAGGTATCTCACGGTGTGTAATTCGCGGGAGTAATTAATCAGGAGCCCATCCGAGGCCCTGTGAATTAGCAGGGCACACATTGCCATAGTTAGACTGGCCACACTAGTAGGCCACATAGTGTAATTTTACTATTGGCATCTTGTAATTTTGTTTTTTCTCCACTGAGATTAATAATATCCATGTTTTCCTACCAACTCTATTTGTGTAATATGGTATACTGGCATGCCAACATATTTTTTTTTCCTTTCCTTCGGCCCATGGGAGAAATACACTCCTCCTCTTCCCTTCTCTCGGAGTTGTTTTTCTCTCATCTATAAAAGAAGGAATTCACAGGGTATGTGATCTCAAAAGCTATTGCAACATTAATTTTTAGCATGAGGGTCAATGATTTATTCGCTTTAAGAGTCACACACATGATGTTTTGTATGGATTGATCTTTTCTTGATAAAGACGCTCTGGCATGGTGAGATGAACTCATTCATCTCGGGTTGCAATCGGCGTGCAAGGAATATTGGAGGTGAGTTTAGCCAATACTACAAACGAGGCCTATGCGCCAAAAATCAAAATAAGATGTTAGATTATTTGCATAGGGTAGTATGTGATACATCTGAGAACACATAATCACATAAAAAGAGAGGGTTTGGGATCTATTATATAATTAAAACAGAAGTCAAACAAGCCATCATGTTAGTCCATTCAAACAAGACCCGAGTAGTATGTCGGTTTTCTACCTTTGTTTCTATTTTTTTTTCTCTTTTTGTTTTTTATTTATTTTTATTTCTTTTCTAAAATTACATGGATACTATTTTTAAATCCTTATTTATGAAAATAACACACACATTTTATGCATTCAATTAAACATGGCGAAAACAATTTAATTATGTCTTTTTGCATAGAACACCAGGATATCACCAAACTTCACAAGTGAGTAGAACACTCGACCATTTTTCCTAAGAAAAAAACAGAAATATTTGTATTTGCAAAAAATTTAGTTTTCCTATTCATTCGGGTGTATGTGGATCCATGTTCACCGATCTATTCCGTTATGTTTCATTGACGCCGGTCTTCTCAAAAAATTACTCACGCGATCGGTGCCCTTGCATTCCCCAACAAAGCAGTTAGCATGTCGTCGAGAACAGGGGCGGAGCCAGGATTCAGGCATAGGGGCGGCCAAACGATGGCCGAGCGAGAAAATATTTTTTTCCCTCGCGAACTATCCAATAGTTATATATCCAAGTATATTTTGCATTTAATTTGTCTAGACAGACTTCTTTTCAGCTGGATCGTGTCTAGCTATAGTTTTTTTTTTGCAGGTTGTCTAGCTATAGTTAATATTGTCAATAGTTCCACGTATGCGCCGAGTAGACCAAGTGATAATCAAACTACTCTGAAACATGACATGAAATGTCTTGCTACAAAACATTGTCATATGGAAAGAACAATCATTGTATAGCCAAATGGCTGGCTTCTAGCTTGTATTTATACATATTTAAATGGCAAATCCCCACAAAAATAATATTTGAATGGCAAATCATCACTAATTGTATTAGAACTTTTTTTTGTTGTATTAGGCAAAAGTATTAAAAATTGCCAGAACACATACCTAGAGAAATAAATCTAGCCTCTGCTCATCCCCTTTGTCTCTAGGTAGAAGTAGATTGGCTGGTCGTTGTTGGCATACTCTAGGCAACCGTCACTGCTCACCGATTTTTCAGATCCAATCTAGAATGATTGCGGGTGCGTATGCCCTAGTATGGCGATCCATCACAAATCACATAGCCAAAATAATAAAAATTGGATGAATAAGTTCGAAACGATACAAGATGTGAATTGATAGAGATTAGTAGAAAGTGTGATGTGTTAACCTTGCTGTTTCATTGGCTACATCCTGAAGAATCGACGAGCAGCAGCTTGTGCGTTGTGCCGCCGTAAGAGTCAGATAGTGAGTGGGAAGAGCAGGAGGCTGGCATGCGGCAAGGGCACAGGACGGCGGCCGCGCGGTCATTGTCTACATCCTGAAGAATCCACGCACGCGCTAATCACGGGAGATAATGCCCGACGCGCAGGACACAAGAGAGAACAGTTGCCCAATTGGATGTTGCCATGGACCTGAAAATGTTTCACTATTGGGCTTTGACATGGGCTTTTTTTCATTTTTCTAGAATTGACGTCAAGATAGGGGGGGGGAGTATTCTGTACGTTTCACTATCGCTAATTATATAGCGTATACTCAACGTTCGCTAGATCGTTAGGGGGGGCAGGCCCCTGCTCGCCCCCTTTGTCTCCGCCACTGGTCGAGAAGTCCAAGCCAAGCAGTACACATGCTACTCTGACACAAATTACATCAGAGCCACAAAGACCGACAAGGCACGATGACAAGGGCAGGCGTGGTTAGCGCAAAAGCTATGTCCTGAGCATCGTGTGTTTCTATGAGGGCACGGGCTTCGACACCAACCACCCGCACACCTCTGTCATCATGCATGGTGAACGTGAAGAGAATCTGACCACCTGGCTAAACTAGAGGTATCTCACGGTGTAATTCGCGGGAGTAATTAATCAGGAGCCATCCGAGGCCCTGCGAATTAGCAGGGCACACATTGCCATAGTTAGACTGGCCACACTAGTAGGCCACATAGTGTAATTTTACTATTGGCATCTTGTAACTTTGTTTTTTCTCCACTGAGATTAATAATATCCATGTTTTCCTACCAACTCTATTTGTGTAATACGGTATACTGGCATGCCAACATATTTTTTTCCTTTCCTTCGGCCCATGGGAGAAATACACTCCTCCTCTTCCCTTCTCTCAGAGTTGTTTTTTCTCTCATCTATAAAAGAAGGAATTCACAGGGTATGTGATCTCGAAAGCTATTGCAACATTAATTTTTAGCATGAGGGTCGATGATTTATTCGCTTTAAGAGTCACACACATGATGTTTTATATGGATTGATCTTTTCTTGATAAAGACGCTCTGGCGTGGCGAGATGAACTCATTCATCTCGGGTTGCAATCGGCGTGCAAGGAATATTGGAGGTGAGTTTAGCAATACTACAAACGAGGCCTATGCGCCAAAAATCAAATAGATGTTAGATTATTTGCATAGGGTAGTATGTGATTACATCTGAGAACACGTAATCACATAAAAAGAGAGGGTTTGGGGATCTATTATATAAATAAAACAGAAGTCAAACAAGCCATCATGTTAGTCCATTCAGATTAAATTATCTTGAACATCAATTTTAGATACAAACGGCTAAGATTTAAAGATGTAAATGTTACATACAAATATTATAAACATACATTATGTTGGACATATCAAGTCTGTCATGTACACCTGTTAGGAAAGTGCAACCACGTTCACGTGTAGGAATCATATATGGTGTATGTGCCAATAAGGAAACATGTAATCAAGTCCGACTTGAATCCTAATCCAGGAAAAAGACAGCGCCATATAAAAGAAAAAAGGCAGCCGCTGTATACATGGGCCAACCTGCCAACCGTGGTCTTAATACAGAGCACACACAAAGAGCTCGCCACCCCTAAAAAAGCAGTTCCCCTAGAAAAACAGCGGCAGGCAACACTTCTCATAAATAAAAAAATAGTGTGCAATAGCTACATATTTTTATGTGGCATTAATGCACAAATATATACATGATGAATAAGCGTAAATCCAGTTAGCAGCTTTTCAAATGTCACCTTTCGGCCAATTCATTCTCATATCAAATGTGGCTATGGTGAGCAGAAGCACAACAACACAAGAATAAAAAGAGAAAAAAATAGGTGGTAAGGATTAAACGGTGGAACACACAAGCATTCATTCAATAAAGAGATCATTCATACTGAATGAACACATAATGCGTTGATGTCTAATATATGAAAGCAGAAGCAAGAAAAAAGCTATAATGTTTTGTTTTTGAAAACCAGCGTGGCAACACTTCTAAAAAAATTAGTAGGCAACAGGTTATATCTGGCATTAATACACAAATATATACATGATGAATAAGCTTAAATACATTCACGGTCTTTTCAAAATGTCACCTATTTGCCAATTCGTACTCAGATCCGATGTGCCTATGGCGAGCAGAAGCAAAGCAGAAAAAAAAAGTTAAAAACTAGGTGGTAATGATTAAAAGGTTGAACACACACGGATTCATCCAATAAATTTATAGTTTTTACTGGATGAACACATAATGCGTCTATGTCTAATATATGAAAGCCGAAACAAGAAAAAAGCTATAATATTTTGTTTTCAAATGAGCATGGTGTAGCATTTATAAATAGCTAAAGTCGACTTGAGTATAATTTTTGAAACTTCTATTTTATGGATATGAAAATGTATCATATTATGAAAATAGGAGGGACATGTCACCAAGTTCTTTCAAATAGACAAAAGTATTTGCTTCGTTGATCTTAAAAATTAACATGTATGATTTAGAATCGAATTATCTAAAATATTTTAGATTTAGTAAAGAAAACATTACGAAAATGTAAGTGTACAAAACTGTCCATGGAATACACAAGTGCTCTAATGTGCTTTGGCAACACAACTCCAACCCGTCAATGTGCTTTCCGATTCGTATAGGAATTGTATTGCATGCATGCAATGATCTCATTCTGATGTCATCATATACTACTGAAAGATCAACTCCGTATAGAACGTGACTAATAATGTTTCCTCAAATATATATGTAAATGAGATTTAGTTTTTGCATAACTAAGATAATAAGGATGATCCGTGAAAAAAATACATGAGAGATTCATAATTACCTTTAGCATAAGTAGCTTTATTGGTGAGGGTAAATACAAGTCTATT
Source organism: Triticum urartu (assembly GCF_003073215.2). Taxonomy (NCBI): domain Eukaryota; kingdom Viridiplantae; phylum Streptophyta; class Magnoliopsida; order Poales; family Poaceae; genus Triticum; species Triticum urartu. Next base: position 29,402,020 of record NC_053027.1, on the reverse strand, counting down.
TATTTACATTTCTTTGTTGTTTGTGAGTTATCCCGGGAATAGAACATGATGAGACTTGGTGATGAAATGTGTATTTCTAGATTTATTTCTCGGTTATAAATTATCCTGGAAAAAAATACTAAGAAGCATATCAATGGCCCCTCTGTGTTGTACTTGCCTACACAGTATATGGTTTTACCTGGCACGAATAAAGTAACAGTAAATTCTAATGGAGCTATTATAAAAATCCACTAATATTTGTATAAGACATACTTCTCTAGACTAATATTTTTGTATTTGTTTTGATGATATATCAAGTCGCATATAGCTACCAATTATATCAACTGCTACTTTCAGAAAGTATTGATTTTTTTTAGAAAACATCGAACCATACATGGATGAGTTAAATGGAATAAATATTTGGCCATCCAACAACCGCAGTTAGAGCAAGACAAACATAAGCATGTAGTTAGATCCAAGATATTGCACTATATAATTGTAATACCAGTAATGACGACGTGTGTGAATATAAAACAACATAACTATTTACATTTAAATATCAGGTTGAACATTCTTTGGAAGATATTTTGAAAAGCATAGTAAGGACGTGTTCACGATTTAATTTCTTACTACCTATTGACAATTGAACAAATTAAGATGTTAATGTCTCATGAAACTTTTCTTACATTAGCTATCATTTTATACAAATTACAGTTATTATAATTTTGTTTGACATAGATGATTTCATTAAGCATATTAAAGACTATCTTAAATTTAAAATAATAGTTATAATGATATATATGAATCTAGTCGCGCAAATGCGCGGGAGATAGAAGTTGGCATGGTCGCCTGCTCGATGTAGGCGAGATGAAGGGATAATATAGTCAATGTAGACGACCTCCTGGAGTCCTGATCCCCTCAGGCCCCCACCGGCACTGTTCTGTGACGGCAGTGAGATGGCTAGGTTTTCTTGTTGATGCAGCACAACCTTTGATTGGTTTGGGTTTTGGAATATGGGGAGAAGAGTGAACCTGACATGAAGGAATGACCGCACAGAGGCCCAGCTCTCTCCCATATCCCTTTTATATAGTGTCGTGCAACAGGGGACCTAAACCATGAGTTGGTTTGGATGCCCCTGATCAGGGCGCATTAGTTAGAGATGAGGTGCACGTACGTTGGTGTGTGGGGCCCTCTCTTAATGTTATTTTCTTCCTTGTTAGGTCGTTAGATCAAAATGGCATGTTAGCCGTTAGATAAAACCAACATCCCCCCGATCGTTAGGCTTAACTACATTTTCCCCTTCTCCGTATGAATGATATACCAAAGTGAGGTGTGACAACAGCTAGCAAAACGCCACAGATCGTCAACACTTATAGCATAACATCCTATTTCGAAATGGAAAACATTTTGCTTATTGGGAGTGGTTTATTTTTGTTGTCCTTTATTCTAGAATCATAAGACTTCAAGTAGTCCCAAGTCAGTAACATGCACGAAAATTATTGGGTGGTACCCTTCAGTTCACGCATCGGCAAGCATATGTGTCGTTCTTATATGTTTAACATTAATTGTTTGATACTGGATTCTATCTTTCACAACATGAAACTTGATATTAATGTGTTCGCCAGCGGCACTTGACTTGTTGTTACTTGTATAGAAAACTATGGGTACATTATCACAATACAATACAATTGGTTTAGATATGCTGTCAACCACCTTAAGCCCGGGAATAAAGATCTTTAGCCTCATAGCCTGCCCGGTGGCCTCAAAACATGTGCTTGCATCATAGACACAACAATGAACGTGTGTTTGGATATTTTCCATGATATGTCTCCTCCCGCGAGTGTGAATATATAACTTCACGTGGATTTCTTACTATCCACACACCTGGAAAAACAAGTCTGAATTACTAATAACTTCATAGTTACAAGACATTTTATGTAAGAATGAAACCTTTAGTTCCTTGCATATAACCCAACACTTTATTTGCAGCCTTGTAGTTGTTCGGTCCTGGATTTGATTGGAATTTGTCAACAATTCCAGTTAGAAAAGCCAAATCCAGGCGTGTACAAACTTGAGAGTACATGATGCTTCCGACTGCTAAAGCATAAGGAACCGACTTCATCTGATCAGTTTCATATTACTTCCTCAAACATTGAAATGTCCGAAACTTATCGCCCTTCAGTATAGGAGCAAGTGAGACTACACACTTATGCATATTGAATTTCTTCAATATTATCTCAATGTATGCCTATTGTCATAGTCGTAAAATTTCCAACCTACCGCCTTTAAATTTAACATATATGCAGTTGTCCATGACATTTTCCATGAAACCAAAAGTTTCGATAATCGTATCAAACTTAAGCTAACACTCTCTTGAAGCTTGCTTCAAGCCATAAATTGATATCTTTTGATGACATGCTAAATGTTCCTTCCCTTCCACAACAAAGCCTTCCAGTTGATCCATGTAAATGTCTTCTTTTAGGTCACCATTTAGAAATTTTGTTTTAAAACCCGTTTGGAGTAGTTCTAATAATGAGCTACCAATGCCATGATGATTCTGATAGAATCTTTGATTGACACACGAGGGAATGTTTTTATACTTGATTCATTCTCTATGGTCTAAACCCTTTTTCCACAAGCCTTGCCTTGAAACTTTTGAGATTCACTTTGGAATCATACTTGGTTTTGGTCCACCAATGATTACATTTTTTCATCTTGAAGGTGCAGCCTCTCTCGAAACCCACCTAATGTGTAACTACAAATACTAATTATCAATCTCCAATCCTTTGCACTTGTCCCTATTCAAAATATTGCCATGGACTCCACACGGCACATTGACGGTGGATTGAACCCAATTCTAATCATTTGATGCCGCCAATGTCACATTATTTTACATTTTTGAAATGGTAGTGAGCATCTCGATGTCCTATATTTTTTTCATTTATTCTAATGACCACGGCAATGCGCTCTCTCAGATAGAGTTATACAATCTATTACGTGCACTTCGCCTCTTCATAGCACTAATGCTTTTCTTGCTTAAAACGATTTGTTGTATATATGTCTCTATATTATCCTTAGCCCCCAGATTCAGTTAATTTATGATCCAACCTTTGATACTATCTTACTTTAAATTTTCAGGGTAAATAACCTAGCACACTACCAACAAAGAGATGTACAAAATTAGAATGTTGATACATGATGCTTGGAGCATTTGTTTTGGCTGATTTCAGTTTATAGAAATCAAATTGTTTTCGTTAGTATTTACCTGCACTTGACTTCAATTACAGAAAAAAAGAGTTGCACAGGATCTGAGAGAGCTTTTATTATCTACATGTCCTATCATCACACGATCTGTTAGGAAGTCAAATGACCGGAATAGTTGTGTGGTGCTTGTTAATTAGTGTCTCTACAAAGTTGAACACGTGTGTTTGAAAGGTATAAACTTATAAGGAATTACATCCAAGAGTCATTCAAGCTCTCATGGACACAAAGAGATCAAGGAGCTTTAGTTGTTTTGTCCTTAACTTGGTTTCGCTAGCACCCTCTATTTTAGTCTAAACAATCTTTTTGACATCAGATAACAATTGCATCAATGGTGTAGATGGATTTTCTGAATCATTCTAGTGGACATATAATGTCACACGTCTTATTTTGTATTCGCTTTTCACTTTAAATCTAATTTGTGTTACATATTTTTGCTTATCTATTAATAATGGTGCTAAAATACAAAAGGAAGGATGTCATCCTTAGAATTCTGCATTTATACAACAGACAAGCATATCTTTGATACTAATATTGCATTTATATGTCCTCTAAGTTGATGGTGGGCTATGTATATCTTCTATATATTGTATTTATGTCATACTACTGTATGTTGTATATCTTGTTATTACAAATATCAAGGGCCACACAGTTCAATGCATTTAACAAATATTGCATTTATATTCTCTTGCACTTTAAAAGAACAATAATAATTTAATATTTAATATTTTCCTATATTCAAATAAGTAGATGTCACATGTGCTATTTCATTAATTTATATAAGCACTATATTTATTATGTCGTTCTCTAGAGATATGTCTCTTTGTTAATGTTATTTGAACAAGCACGCTATAACTATTTAAAACTAGCAAGATATGTTAATATTAATTAGTGAGAGATACATAAGTGCATCATCAATAGCTAGGGTTTCACCACCCATCCCCATAAATACGACAAGATAAAGACTTACTGGCCATTTTCAAGTATAAATATAAAAAGGTATTCTTCTTTTAATATTGCGACATTAATAGCACTCCATGATTTCATATAACTCTAGGATCATTGCCTAATATTTGATTGTGACTCATCATAAATACTAGCATTACCATGCAAATACATATGAAATAAATATCGTTGATCCATATAAAAGAGCGAACAAAATTTATCTTGAATCGGCAAGATTTGGCAACAATATTGGTAGTGGAAATGCATTAATGTGAGATCATTATCTAAGATGTTATTGTGGCTCTCTATATATAGGAAGTGATCACATGGGAACATAAGAAAGAAGGAGAAGCAGAAAAACACTAATCTCTTTGTCCTCATGGCACTCGCTAAGAACAGTGCAGGATGGCCGATAATCATGTGTTCCATTGCTATTGCTTTCATGGTGCTTTCCATGATGTGTTCTACCTTCCCATCCTGCCATGCAGGCACTGGTATGTGGCATTTTATACCCCTACTTTTTGTGAACTTTCCTATTGTTCAAATTAGTCAACACATTGCTAATTTATCTTGTCTGATCTATGTGTACATGTTGCATTTGCAGAATCTGTTCATAATGTGGTTTGTGAGACTCTCGATCCCTGTAATAGCCCGAGGTGTGAAGACATGTGTAATCGTATAATGCAACATCGATTCAGACACTATTGCAAGACCCATAATGTTCAAATTCCAAACTGTTGTTGTATAGAACAATAAAATAATTGCTGGTTCTCTTGCTTGAGCCATGCAATGTTGAATAAATATATTTAATAAACTAATATCAATAAAGATGTTTTCCAAGTAATCGAGTTACTTAGAGATGTCTTAGGCCACTCTCAGGGCTCATGTCACCTCTACGGAAAATAATCCCACCAATGATAAAATACATATATGGAAGCTTGGGTAACTAGGAAAGAGATATACTCATCTTATCAAGGAAAAAATATAAGTTATATGAGAACTAAGTAAATAATTCCCTACACCTGTGTGTGCGTGTGTGAATACATTTATTTTTTATAGAAGAACATTGTTTGATACTAGGATATATTTGATTAGACGTGGTAATTAGAGGATCCCAAGTATTCTCGCATACAAACTCTCTATCTATGCATACATGCGGTAATGCACACAGATCGCACCCAAACTTTGTTTCTAGGCACATACATAGTGATGCATGCCAGGTTAATATGAGCGTACAGACTCAATGGCCATAAAATGAAACATGATTCAAAAGGCTATTCCTAAAGGAGACCAATATGAACATCAACAATATGAGAATTCATGTCTTATATTTGCCCATTGAAATTATGGGAATATATCCTTTGAAGAGACCATTTTGATTTTCCCCTGGCTGGGACACAAACAACATTTATACATTTTTCATTGAGAAAAATGTTGTTTTTCATTTTACATTAGTGTATCATTTAATAAGTGATGCTGTCAACTAGTTTCCAATTTGTGCAACACACGCCAGGGAGAGAACCCCCGCGCACCCCCGCTGCCCCAGTGCGCCCATTTTGGGCCGGTCCATGAGTGGCAGAGGGGAGCCCCTTATTTTCTTGTTATTTTTTTCCTTTTATATATAATTTGGTATTTTGAAAAACTTCCCACAATTCAAAAAATGTGAATTTCTAAAAAATTTGTGGAGCCAAAAAAGTGTCCCTGAATTCGAATAATGTTCACGAATTTGAAAGAATGTCCATGATTTTAAAAAAATGTTCGTGGATTTGGATATTGATGAAAAAATCATCACATGAATAAATTTTGAATGTGATGATCATTTTTTGAACTTTGGTCAACAAATTCACAATTCAAGAACATTTTCTGACAAAATTAGCTGAAATTTTTGAAAACATTTTGACCATTTTTGTAGTTTGATGGAAATTCTTGAATTTGATGAATATTTTTGAAAGTTACGGTGAACATTTTTTCAGTAAGATGAACATTTTTTGAATTAGATGAACATTTTTCATTTTGTAAACTTGATGAACAAATTCTCCATTCAAGAACACTTGTTTGAAAATTGGAACCTTTCAAAAACTAGATGAATATTTTTTGGAATTGATGAACATTTTGTTAAATTATGGTGCATAAATTTTGAATATGATGAACAAATTTTCAATTTCATGAACATTTTTGAGTTAGATGGATTTTTTTTAATTCAGTGAACAAAAACAAGAAAAAGAAAAAAAAAACGGAGATGAAGAAGAAATTAAAAATTGAAAAAGGAAACATAAAAGAAAAAAGAAAGAAACTGGGGGACCTTGCGCGCCACATGGGCTGGCCCAGAAGGCGCACAGGGGGCTATGGGGCAAGTATTAGCAAGCATCCGCAAATACTAAGACGTTCATTAAGGTAATCCCAACCATAGCATTAAGATATATTGGTCGCCTTTCAACCCCGTATGCATCAATTTCTATGGTGTGGCGAGGTTTCGGTCACTCATGTTGCCGTATGCATAGTTCTACCAACATGCTACTAACACTAAGGTGTGATCCACACATGCTCTCATATGATGGGCAGCAAAGGATAGTAAGATAATGACATGCAACTCAAACCAATCATAACAATTCACCAATTAACCCATAGGACAAAAATAATCTACTCAGCCATATAAAAGATGCAAGAAATCATCATATAATAATTCATAGCATCCAGAACCATGTTGAAGTAGGGGATTGCAACGGGTTGTGGGGGAGTGGACCGCTCAACAGAGAGGGAGGGAGGTGATAAAGATGTCGGTGACGGTGAAGTTGTTGAGGACGATCGTCGCGATGATGGTTGCCTCGGCGGCACTGCGGGGCCACTGGGAGAGAGAGGAAGAGAGCCCCCTCCTCCTTATTCTTACATGGCCTCTCCCCTAGATGGGGACAATTTTCCTCCTAATAGCAACTCTAGCGGACCCCGCAAAAAGCCCTGACCCGCAAAATAACCGCCAAAATGCGGGTCGGCATGGAAAATCCCACCCGAACAGAACCTGCAAACGCGGCCGGCCCGCAAAAATTTTGAGGGGCGGGCCAAAATCTTGGCCCCAACCTGCGAATACGCGGGTTTCCACCTCGCCCCTACGGTGCCCCGTATTGCGGTGAAACCGTTGGCGGGAGGGATATTTCAGCCCGCGCCCTTTCCCCTTCTCCTTCCGCCGCCCGCCCGGCGATTCTAGCCAAATCTACGGGCGGAATCGCGCCACGGGGGCATCCCCCACCCTCCAGCACCGACTCGTTGCACCCCCCCCCCGGATCCAGCGAGAAGAGCCGCCCCTCGTCGATGTCGCCGCTGGGGATCGACCGCCCTTGAGCCCGCCCCTCGTCGCCGCCCGGGATCACCCGCCACATGAGCCATCGGTTAGTGTTTGTTTTGTGCTTTGTGTCGAGTGTTATGCCTAGTTGATTGACGAGGCGTGCGATTCTTGACCATGTAGATGGAATTGAGCCCGTGCGAGAACTTCTTGCTCTCCGATTCGTCTGATTCGGATGACTCGGATGTTGAGACGATGTTCGGCAGCAGACATTAGTGATGGCACTTGCCGTGAAGGAGTACGAAGACGAGAACCGAAAGAGGCGGCGAGGATCGACCGTCGGGCATCTTTGCATTCCTCGAAATTGCCATCTCGGGAACGAGATGTTGATGCAAGACTACTTCATGGAGAATCCAACATATCCACCGCACCTCTTCCGGAGAAGGTACCGAATGCGCCGATCCCTCTTTGTGAAAATTGTTCAAGCTTGCGAGGCAAATTGTCGATATTTTACTCAAAGAAGATATGTTGCGGGCTTAAAGGGATTTAGTGCATATCAAAAAATCTCCGCAGCTATGCGGGTGATTGCATATGGCAGGTGATTGCACTATTTAGTTTGCTTCGGTGATTTGAATAATTATTTGTAATGTGGATGATTGTTGTATTGAGTTGGTATTGAATAATTATTTAGTTTGCTTCCAGGATTTGAATAATTATTTTGTAGTATGGATGTTTTTTTTATTTTTGTGGTGTGGGCCCGCAAAGCCGTTTTTCAGCGAACTGCAAACGCGTTTTGCGGGCCGACGGGATGCGGGGTCTGCTAGAGATGCTCTAAGTCTTTGTCCTACATGCCTCCCGAAGAGGTGAGAGCCCCTCCGAGATTGGATCTGTCTTGTGTCTATTTATCTATTTTTGGGTACTGTATCTGAGGCCGAGCACCGTTTCTTAAAAATCCGGAGATTCGTAATTCTGATTGGGCTTAAACTTTTAGGAATTTATTTCCCATAAAATTAGCTTTCTTCTGGCAAAAGAAGGGCTCCAACCAACCTCCACAACCCCCACGCAGATGTGCCCTAGGCCACGCCTATAGGCCGTGTGGTTCCCTCGGACACCGCCTTAGGATGATTCCTTCGCCCAAAAATCTGATATATTCCATCAAAATTTCACACACACAAAATGAACTCATTCCAGCTCTGTGAGTTTTTGACTTAAATTCCAAAAAAAAAACAATAGAAAATAGGAACTGGATTAATAGGTTAGTTCAAATAAATATTGTGCCAAAAACATAAATAAATGGTATAAATAGATATAAATAAGGCATGAATACTTCATAAATTACAGATACGTTTGAGACATATCACTCTTGCAGAATCCTCCTTACATTTTACAACAAAATATTGATTCTATATGAGGGCCTCAAGCCAAGTTTCAAGTTTTTCAGACTTCATTATATTTTCAGGAATTAAAATAGCAACAATTTCCATGTTCGGAGATGTGTCTTGGCACCCTGATGTGGAATTCCATTGCTTTCTTGGATAATTCCTAAATTATACTAAAGATTACAAATAGGATTTTCAACCCAGTGTTTCAGAACAAAATCATGCTATTGCAACTGCAATTTCAAACCAAAATCATGCAACTGCCATTCAAATTTGACTTGTATGCACTAAATATCTAGAAATGAAGGTAATGATTTAAATGTAGCAAACAGGCCCTGAAAATTGCTAAGTTTGACATTTATAATGTAATGGTCTATCTTGGGTGTAGAAAAATTAGAAGCTCAACTGATGAGGAAACCGCAACTTTGCCTTAAAATCCGACTCGTTCCCCTTCGGAACCTAGATTCTACCTCGGAGATGGTCCGGTTTCTAAGCAATGTACATAACGACTTTTGCAAAACCTTCTCAAGTTTTTACTGCAACATATTTATACCATATGAGGGTGCAATGCTAAGTTTCATGTTTTTTAGAATTTTTGAACATTTAATTAAATTACGTAAAACCAATCAGCTTCATTTTCGGGTTCAAGTCTAGGCACCCATATATTTTGTTTTTTTTTATTTTCTAGGATAAGGCCTAAACATAGAGTAAAGAATACAAATAGGATTCCTCGCAGAAAAAGTACGCAAATAGGAATTTGCAGCTCATTTTTTTCCTTTTTCATGCACTTGCAACTCAGATTTGAATTGTATGCATGAAATGCCTAAAAATGCACTAAATGACTACAAAAGGAAATAGTGACGGGGAAAGAAAATAAAAGAGAGAAAACAAATAATGTAAAAGGAATAGAGCATAAATGCAAAAAGAAAATGAAACAAAAAAAGTGAGGAGAAAAGGGGGGAAATCTGTTTGCCCGGTGCCACATGGGAAAAACTCGGCAAAGCATGTGTTTGTAGAGTGTCACATGGCGGGAACTCGGCAAACATGTGATTTGCCAAGTGGCGTCCTTTTGCTAGTGTTTTCTTCATGGGACTTGACTGGTCGTGTTTGCCTAGTATCCGATGAAATGTACTCGGCAAACAACCCGTGACTAGGAAAAGTTCCATATTTCAATAGTGAATTTAGTATATATAAAAAAATCCAACCATGACCATCGACAAAAGAAAGCTGGACATGGTTAGCAAAACTGTACGTGAGAGTACCTACTTTCTTGCAAACATACTAGTATTTGCAATGTCTCCAATCAGGTCTTGAGGTTATAACGTGGGGCCTGATCTTAGGGCATGACGATGGTCTGACTTTGTCTGCAACCAACAACTTGACTTGTGCACCCCCAAATGATTAGCGGATGCTTTGCGATCACCGCCAAGGTGTGATTTTATATATAGTCGTATGTACGCGCGTAAACCGGCCGGTGCCTGTATTCCTCCATGATTCCCTCCGTAGCCATGTTACCTTGGAGCCCTAAACACGCCATACGCGTAGCCGTCTCGTCGGATGCAACTGCAAGTCTGCAACATGCGCCGACTCGTCGTTCCCACCTCATTTTGCCCATTGGCCTGCCTATAAATGCCCTGGCAATGACATTCCGTCCAGCCATCACAAGATCACAACACAAACAAACAAACAAACAAAAAGGAGTAGTACGACTGTCTAGTGCCAATATGGTTGGCGTCTCCACCAACGACATTGCCATTGTGCTTGTGGCACTTCTCTCCGTGCTCGTCACGTCCGTCTGTTCTGCGGCCAACTACGACACCTCCGCCGCTAGATCCTACAACTCCGGCTGGCTCCCCGCGAAGGCCACCTGGTACGGTGCGCCCACCGGCGCCGGACCCAACGACAACGGTACGCCCATATATACAAATTTGCATGCATCACGTTCGCAGTGCCAACTTACATAGTAATAATGCTGTTCTCCTCCATTTGGATTTGCAGGCGGTGCTTGCGGCTTCAAGAACGTCAACCAGTACCCTTTCTCCTCCATGACGTCCTGCGGCAACGAGCCTCTGTTCGACGGTGGCGCAGGCTGCGGCAGCTGCTATGAGGTACGTACTATACTGCATTACTTATCTGACACCCGACAGTGTCAGTTAAATTAGTTGGTCAAATCCAAACCTACCACGTGCATGCAAAGTATGCATCGTTGACCTATACGTGTTTCATCCAGATCCGATGTGTCGCCGCCAACAACCCTTCCTGCTCCGGCCAGCCGAGGAGGGTGGTCATCACCGACATGAACTACTACCCCGTGGCCAATTTTGGGCCGTCCCATGAGTGGCAGCGAGGAGCCCCCTATTTTTTTCCTTTATATATAATTTGGGATTTAAAAACTTTCCAAAATACAAAAAAGTTCGTGGAGCCAAAAAATGAACCTCAATTCGAATAAGGTTCACAAGTTTGAAAAAACGTTCATGATTTTAAAACATGTTCGTGAATTTGAACATTGATGAACATTTTTTATCAGATGAACAAATTTTCAATTTGATGAACATTTTATGAACTTGATGAAAAAATTCTCAATTCAATAACATTTTATGGAAAAATCAGAAGAAATTTTTTATAAATGGTTGCGCATTTTTTTATTTTTAAAAACATTTTTGAATTTGATCAAAAAAATTAAAAATCACGGTAAATTTTTTTGAATACGATAAACATTTTTTCAATAAAATGGACATTTTCAGTTTTTGAACTTGATGAACAAATTATCAATTCAAGAGCACTTTTTTGAAAATCGCAAATTCTTAAAAACTGGTTAAACTTTTTTGTATTTGATGAAGACGTTCTTAAATCATGGTTCACAAATTTTGAATATGATGAACAAATTTTTAATTTCTTGAACATTTTCTGAATTAGATGGACTTTTTTGAATTCAGAGATAAAAACAATAAAAAAATAAAAGTAACAAACGGAGATGAAGAAGAAATTAAAAAATAAAAAAGAAAACAGAAAAGGAAAATAAAACAATAAATAAATAAACTGGGAGACATCGCGCCCCACATGGGCCGGCCCAGAAGGCGCGCAGAGGAGGAGCTGGGGGGGTGCACTACGTAATTCCGTATTGCATGCACGCTGCGTCTAAGTGTCGACCTTTCGCACAGACTTAATCGAAGACCTTGACTGGCCAATTAACGGGTTGCAGCGTTTCCGCATTTGGGAACCTTCTAGAGTTTCCCTGCCGGTTTTTCAGGTCTTGGGAACATGCTAGAAGGTACCACTTCGACCTCAGTGGCACGGCGTTCGGGGCCATGGCCAAGAACGGCCTCAACGACAAGCTCCGCCACGCCGGCATCATCGACATGCAGTTCAGGAGGGTGCGATGCAACTTCCCGGGCATGAAGGTCACCTTCCACGTCCAGCGTGGCTCCAACCCCAACTACCTCGCGGTGCTCGTGGAGTACGCCAACGTCGACGGCACCGTGGTCCGCATGGAGCTGATGCAGACCAAGAACGGCCGCCCCACGGGGTCCTGGGAGCCGATGCGCCGCTCCTGGGGATCCATCTGGCGGATGGACACCAGCCGCCCGCTGCAGGGGCCCTTCTCCATGCGCATCACCAGCGACTCCGGGAAGACGCTGGTGGCCAACAATGTCATCCCGGCCTACTGGCGGCCGGACAAAGCCTACGGGTCCAACGTCCAGTTCTATTGATTTTGGCTCAATCATCAGTTGCATGCTTCTCCGACGGATTCCGGTCGAATTGGTGCTCCCGGATTTCTCTTCTCACCAAACGCTACCTATTGTTCATTGTGAGTGATAAGAACTTGTATAATGCAAAGTCTTTAGCAAGGTATATTTGTAAAAAAGGAACTGGTGATTTCTTAAGTATCAGTGTTTATTTGTATTGTAGCACATAAGCTTACTTAGACACCACTGTTATCCGAAAAAGAATCGGGGCTTAAGGAAAACCAGTTTGTATTTGCAAGCTCCTCTACATGGTCCAGATATTGCTAGCTAACTGGATGATCAACATTGTCTGGCCAATGCATGTTGCCGGGCTCTTTTCTAGCTCACTACCCCGTGGATTAGAGCTGCGCAAGACCGAGTAGTATGTCGGTTTTCTACCTTTGTTTCTATTTTTTTTCTCTTTTTGTTTTTTATTTATTTTTATTTCTTTTCTAAAATTACATGGATACTATTTTTAAATCCTTATTTATGAAAATAACACACACATTTTATGCATTCAATTAAACATGGCGAAAACAATTTAATTATGTCTTTTTGCATAGAACACCAGGATATCACCAAACTTCACAAGTGAGTAGAACACTCGACCATTTTTCCTAAGAAAAAAACAGAAATATTTGTATTTGCAAAAAATTTAGTTTTCCTATTCATTCGGGTGTATGTGGATCCATGTTCACCGATCTATTCCGTTATGTTTCATTGACGCCGGTCTTCTCAAAAAATTACTCACGCGATCGGTGCCTTTGCATTCCCCAACAAAGCAGTTAGCATGTCGTCGAGAACAGGGGCGGAGCCAGGATTCAGGCATAGGGGCGGCCAAACGATGGTCAAGCGAGAAAATATTTTTTTCCCTCGCGAACTATCCAATAGTTATATATCCAAGTATATTTTGCATTTAATTTGTCTAGACAGACTTCTTTTCAGCTGGATCGTGTCTAGCTATAGTTTTTTTTGCAGGTTGTCTAGCTATAGTTAATATTGTCAATAGTTCCACGTATGCGCCGAGTAGACCAAGTGATAATCAAACTACTCTGAAACATGACATGAAATGTCTTGCTACAAAACATTGTCATATGGAAAGAAAAAGTTCGTCAAAACCTATCAACATGGGATCTAGTTTTGAAGATCTCGACGCGAGGAATCCAACGGTGAAAACGGTTCGAGATATGGACGCACGGTTTAAGAGATAAACGTTCTGAATAAACGGATCTACGAAAAAAGGGAAAACTCCCAGGTTGCGACAAGTGACGCGCTGCATGTTCGCCACTTATCGCGACCTGGGAAAGTGAAGTGTTCTTTACAACGAGTACTTCTTAATTAGTGATTTCGCCAAATAGAAGCCACCTAAAGCGAGTGGAGTGCTAGCGCTCCATCTTCTAAAGAGGGGCTAGCTTCTTGTGGCCCATTAAAACTATTATTCTATACTAAAATTTATATAAATAACCATCGGGTATATTGGCATACGATATTCTCATGGTCTAAGGAACCAAAATAAATGTTAACAGTTTATATAAAAATACTGACAATATGATAACAATGTGGTCTCACAGTAATTTATAAGATGGGCTCGTCCAACACCTTTTTTTTAATTATTGATAGCACTCTTGTTACTTTACTAATGCTCATGATCGGAAAACCCAGATCATCGTCAATATATGAGCAAGTCTTAGAGGCATGACTAAGAATCATACTGGTATTTATGTTTCCACACATGCAATTGAGTTTTCTTCCAAGTCCCATATTCAATAATCAATGCAATTATAGCACAGAAATATAATCTAATTATAAACATGAAAGTATAATAATGCATCTGCAAGTATAATAATACATTTATTATACTGTATGGCGCAGTTTCAACAGATGTGGGGCCAAATAAACAATCCGTAGAAGCCCACCAAATTTCCTCAACTTCATACTTCTTACCAAGGGTGGGGCCAATCCCCTCCCCCCATACACATAGCTCCACCGGTGTCTATAGTCTTATTGTGAGATAGTCTGAGATTGTACAATAGCTAGTTCATACTCAAATCCTGAGTGCACTCACTAAAAAACTTTCCTGGCTTTGCCTCTGGCCATGACTACATCTATGGTTCCTCGCCCTCATTCTGTGGATCGATGATCGACTAATGGTTATATCTGTACGATATTCAAGAAGCGTCTCGCGGCTTGTACGATCGATGTTGTGTGGTGATGAATGAGTTGTTGTAGTTGTTTGACTGTTAACGACAGTCGTTCATATGTGCATGTAAGTACATGCGGTTTCATTTCATACATTGAAGGTGTGTGTAGTATATGCTTGTGTGTAAGAGAAACTCTATCAGAGTCATCATATATGCCCGGTCACCAAAATAACTGCTATTATGATAATTTTGGCAAAAACACTCTAGAAGAGTCACCATCTTGTCGAGGATCATCATAATTTATGGAGCGCCCTCCGTATTTTTTCTCGTAGTCACCATATATGGTGTCTCGGGGTTGCCTTTTCGAGCGCGCTCCATATGGCAGTTCCGTCTGGCTGTAAGAAAATTTCAGGAGGCCCTCCACCTCACACGGGATGGCGGGGAAGTTAGGGAAAGGAATGTTCCATTAATGAGTGAGTCTCACAATTATGGATGCATGGTGATTCTAATTTTGCGTTGTGTCTCGACGGCCTCCATAATCCATATGAAGTGCGCTCCATATGAATATGGAGTCTGCAAATATGGCAACTCCGCTAGAGTTGCTCTAAGCACTTGATAATTTCACCTTGAGCATATTATTTTGAGTTTGGTGTTAGGAGGATAAGGATGGATATACTATATTTCCTTAAATGATGTCAATAATCCTTTGTTCTGTAGCTTGTACTAGGAGAGAAGAATTAACTACTCGCTCAGATCCATAATACACTTATTATGGATCGGAGGGAATAACTATCAATCCTTTCCTGCATAACTCATTATATAGGAGTGAAGAAATTAACCAATTGTTGATGCACCTGTAAAAAAACTGTTGATGAGCCACCATACTGGCAGCCTTCATATGAATATAGATGATGTCGAGGCAATGCACAAACACGGAGCCACCATATTTGCTATCTTGTAGTCGTGGGACCCACTCACCAATGGGGCATCCCTTTTCCTCAACCTCTCTGCCATCCCACTTGGGGTGGAATGTCATTTGAAGTTTTCTTGGCACCACATGCAATCTACATGATACTGCCATATAGAGTGCACTCCAAAAGGCAACCACGAGATGCCATATACGACGATTGAGAGACTAAATTTGGGGGCCGCTTCATAATTTATGGCGATCCCTATTAAGATGGTCACTCTGTTAGAGTGCATTTTTTGGCCAAAATCTTATCTTCATAATACTGGTTATTATGACGATCAACCCAATAGAGCAACTCTGCTAGAGCTGCTCTAAGTTGAGTGAATGTTGGATTTTGTTGGATCGATCAGGGAGTACAAATCACTTAATTTCCATTTGCAAATCCAGAGTGAGTCACATCGTCTACTTATCCCAAAACACGGTTCCCAAATTAGTAGTATGCTTCTACTTATCCCAATACACAGTTGTCTCGAACTCTCTGTTGTCACACAAATTAGTAATATGCTTCTACTTATCCCAATACACGGTTCTTCTTTTATATGTTCTTGTCAACCTGTGTCCTGCTTGTGGAAAATTGTTCTTCGGTTTTGGTAAATGAAGTGGTACTCAAGGAGGGTTCTAGAAGTCTAGTTCATGGTAGAAATGTGATGAACAAGCGAACGGTTATAACAAGAGCTGCTATATAGTTCGAGACAAGAAATGATGCATAGGATCATTGACTCCATGTTTGTAGTCAAAGAGAAGAGTAGTCATCGAGTAGGCAACTGTGTGGGCCAAATCAGGTTAAGTGGGCTGAGAACTTCATAATCATCACCCAATTCGTCATAATTGTGGTCTTGCTGTTATCTGGTATGTGCTCCTTCCATAAAGAAATATCAGTGTTTAGATCATTACATTATTAGTGATTTAAGAGCTCTTATATTAGTTTACAGAGGGAGTAACATGTAACATATGCAGTGGTTAGGGCGCTAGCTGGTAATCAAACCACATTGGGGGTAAAGATAACCACATCGGCTGATTGTGTGCAACCAAACACAGCATACTGCATCAATCCAGCCCTAAGTCACAAAATACAAGCAACAAAATTGGAGGGTTGGCTGGTGCCGTAACGCAGCCTGCAATTTTGTGGGAGCAAAACGGGCTGGAAAGACATTAGCTCTACAGGGCTCTATGGCTGCTAGGAGATTTACCAAAAAAGGCTTTTGTCTCGCTTTATAAATAAAGCAACCATCGAGCATAAAGTCACAATGTATCATCCAAACACACACCCAACGCCACCGCGCGAAGGACCAACAAACGGCGGCGGCGTCAAAGACAGCCTAATCTAGCTCAGGCGGTAGTGGTGGGGCCATCCGGAGAGCCATCGCGCGAAGTTGTGCTCTCCCTGAGGTGGCTAAGCGGCCGCCAAAACTGCAAGTAATCAAACCATTTGAACAAAGCGTCAGTAGCACGACGAAGAGGCATATGCTGAATCATAAGTTCATTCCTAACAATCCACAACGTCCAGGCTAGGACCCCAATGGTCAGCCACCTAATGTGGCGCAACATGGGGGAGGGGGGGGGGGGGGGGGGGGGGGGGGGGGGGGGGGGGTCGCCTGGAGTTTGGCAAAGAAAGCGGGGAAATTGGTATGATCCCAGCTTCCACCCACAATCTCACGAAAACAGCTTCATAGGAACTGCGCAGAGACACAGATGAAGAAGATATGGTTCGAATTTTCTTCAGGCCCACAGAGCAGGCAACACCCATCACCAGGGCGCTTCAGAACCTCAACGCCAGGGCCATCACAGAGCTGCTAGGAGATTTCAACAGTGGCTCTGCCTACACTACAAAGATCAACCCCGCGCCCTACACTAATACATACTCCCTCCATTCCTACATATTTGTCTTTTTAGAGATTCTAAATGGACTACCACATACGGATATATAGACATATTTTAAAGTATAGACTCACTCATTTTGCTCCGTATATAATCAAAATCTCTAGAAAGACAAATATTTAGGAAGGGAAGGAGTACAATACACGTGGTCCTAAATACACACACAGCCGCCAGCTGAAGTGCAGATTCCACTTGCTGAGATAGCCCGCTACAGCCATACTATCGCAACTCACAAGTCATCTCATCAGTTAAACAAAGTAATAACACAGAAAAACGAAAGATAATTCTAGAAACATGCATGGTGCAAGCAATGGACGAAGAAAGATCCTATACAGATCTTAGATCTGGACGCATTACAAGTGCTGCTGCTGCTGCAAAAAGCACTGAATAACTAGTTACACCTCAACAAACAAAAAGGGTCTTGCCTTCTTCTTTGGCCTGCTGCTGCCAAAAAAACTTCCTGCCAATGCATACACGATACCCAAGGGGGGTCACAGCTATGTAAGGCAGCTACGTAGGTACACATGCCCATGCGTTGAGAACACCCGCCCCTTAGTGTGCGCACCAATCTAGAAATCAGTAGTACGTGGCGGCACCGCCATAGTAAGCTTGGGGGGCGGCAGCCACGGCAGGTTGCTGAGGGTAAGCTGCTGCAGGTGCCGGCGCCTGTGCGGGGGTGGGCACTGCTGCTGCCACGGGCATCGCTGCAGGTTGTGCGTAGCTCTGCTGCGGGTAGGCCTGCAATATTTATGGTCGCCATCAGTTGGATTTCATTTCATTAACCAGATTAAAAACTGATGACAGAGAAAATACTACTCCCTCCGTTCACTACTATAAGATGTTTTAACTTTTCCCCAAATCAGATGTAGACATGTTTTAGTGTGTTACACTCATTTCAGTCCGTATGTAATCCATATTGAAATATTCAAAGCATCTTATACAATAGTGGACGGAGGAAATACTCCACTAGAGAAGATGCAAGAGGCAATTGTGAACTATGTATAGTCAAATACCCAGTTACCCATAAGTTTAAACAATCATGTCGAAAAGTGGGGAGTAAAACTCCATTTAGAACAGAACGCTAGCAGTCTATCATGAAACCACAAAATGAACATTGTGCATCCAAGATTGTTGATATCTGTGGGTGGTAGCAGATTTGGTGTTATCTGCAGGTCAACTGTGTGACTAATCCACAACTGATTGAAATAAATAAACTGTCCTGACAACAGATTCATATAGTACGCCATCTCTTCCGACTGAAGAAGTAGAGTCGCATGCAAGGTTAGAGTGGAGGGTATCCATTGAAGGATTGATCCAAAAAAAGAACATAATTTCAACCCGACTATGTGCAAAAATACAGTTGCATGTACTAAGCATAGTTAATATCGAGAAGCATCTTGCAGATTTAGGTGGAAACCAGAATCACTACCTGGGCAGGGTATGTGGGAGGATAGGCACCATAAGCGGCTGCTTGAGGAGCAGATTGGGGCATTTGTTGGCTGTAGTCGTAAGCTCCATATGCAGGATAAGCAGCCTGCAGTGCACAGGAAGTTAAATACAAAAGCAGGCACATTACTGGAGAAATGACTACAGCTACAAATCATAGATGAAAAGGTAACAATAACAATTCTCTATAATGAAAATTCAAAGATGCAATAAAAAACATAGCATAGGAATGAACCACAAGATTGACCAAATAATAAGGACATCTAATCTAAACAATAGAAGCAGGCCAGAGAAAATAGTTGCAGAAATCAACTGCTTTTCACGTTGACCACATGGTCAAGGGCTCCACGTTTGGGAAGAGAAATAGAACTAAAAGCCAAACAATGATCAATAACCACCAGCCCATAATTGGGATGATTTGTAGAGGACTAGATATTCTAGCTTGGGCAAATCAACATCTCACTTCTCTTATTCATGGACAAACTAATGCATATAAAATAGTGAAGCGTGAAGATAAGCAAAACCTGCTGTGCGTAAGCAGCCCCCCATTGCTGCACTGATGCTTCAGAAGTCGCAGGCCAAACTGCAGGATTATGAGCATTTGGATCAGTTCCCATGCCTGGTTGGGTGCCATCTCCGGTTTTGGCCATTTTATCTCTACCGGACATGACAGCATCATCTGCTCTTCGTTTCTTTGATGGCAGAGTGCTCCTTTTACGTGAAAAGAGAATAGTATGTCGAGTTGTAGCCTTCTTGATTGACTGTACATCCCCAAACGTATCCAAAAACTGAAGACAATTTGCAAATGTATCAGTACAACTGTACAAGTGTAGACTGTTATGGCACATGCAACTTTTAGGTACTACCTCCGTCTAGGTGAATAAGTCATTCGTGTAGTTCTAGGTCATCGATTTGAGGAATTAAATATGTGTTATATGTCATGAAAAGTATATCACTAGATTTCTACACGAATGTAGTTTCTAAATATATATTTTTGTCACATATAATACATATTTAGATAGTTAAATCGTCGACCTAGAACTACGCGAATGACTTATTCACTGAGATGGAGGTAGTACAAAAGGGCATTAACCACATTCTTTCCCCTCAAAAATTTCTTCTCCCCACAACTCCCATGTCCAGGGTGAAACAGATGCTCACAAAAGTGTATGTAAAGTATATTACGCAAAGATGTACCATAGTCGCTCTCTTTAAGCATTACCTCTAAATATATGGAAGATAATTCTTCTTTGTCACTTAAGCTTGCCAGCTCCCCTTGAGTCTGTTCAGCTGTAAGAAACTTCTCCACCAGTGATTCTAACAAATCAATACGCTTCTCAGACTGAAAGATCGACTCAAGAAAGATGACAGCCTGCAAAAGATAATAATGAACAGTACCCAGATTAGTTGGGGCCAAAGAGGGTATGGCCAGAAAAATATAGGTGGCAAACTGAAATATTTCGGATAGAATTCATAAGCTGTAACCTCAAGAACTGGTTTAGTAAGGTTAGCTAGCCCATGCAGTCCACCTGAGATCTCCCTTGCCTTTTCCAAGTCACCGACCTGCACATTTTGGAGAATACATCAAATCCCACAAACCAAAACAAAGAGATACACAATAAACAAGATAAAACTCAAAATAAAAAACCAAACAAGTTCAACAAGCTACTAATTCAATGAAAGAAATGTTGTTCCCTAGAAGAACAGACAAAATAAGAGCCTCCAGAATGTTCAGCATATGCCAAATATTGTCATTTTTTTAATTGGTAGGACCATGCTTAAACAACTGCAAGAAGGGTGGTTCTTTACACCATTTAAAATCTGCTAATATCAATCAAAATTGTCAGATGTTCAAATGGCAAAAGTTAGACAAGCATATATAATTATGATTAAATATTAATGCAAACATGATCTCAAAGTTTCAACAAACACCTACCATATATAAGAAACGTGAGTACTGGATCAGTAGCATTGGTAAAAGCTGGCTCTGCTCCTTCTCCTTTTCAGCAGCAATGGCTTTCTCATAGACTAAACAAGCAGATTCCTTATCTCCCTGGAAGGAAATAAGATCAATGAACACTTAAACAAAAGACAAAAAAGGAAACAAAGAGTAGTTTTTGTTTGATGAAGAGATACCAGCCGGTGCTCCATATTAGCATGCTTCACAATGGCTTCGAGGAGGCCAGGATATAACACTGAGTGGAGATGTTGATACTCTGCACGTGCTCCATCAGTATCACCAGTAAGCTCCTTGAATCTTGCACTGAACAGATGGATCTCTGTCTGCTTCTGTTTAAAATAATAGGAATGTAGCTATCAGGAAACTATTCTATAGGCAATACATAGTTATGCAGCCTAAGAAATAACAGTAAATACGCTGGTTATCATGGACCAGTGGCAAATTGGTAGCTGATAGTGATCATGACAAAAATTATAATTTTTCATATTGATTTCTAAACGCATCAATATCAAATGAGATCTCAAAAGGCAAGTCTGCTCAAATAACATCATTCATAATTTATCAGTTAAGGGTAAAATTATTTTTAGGACAGTAAAAATACATATCTGAACAACCTACAATCCAATTAAGCTAGTTACAAAGATCCCATGTTTTTCTCAACAAGTCTACATGGAAAATAAACTCAAAGTAGGTACGAAAGCAAGATGGTATGTGGCAGTGAAAACAATGCCATGAATAGGGAGACAGAAGTTTGGTTGGATCCACGCTCACGAGTTCACAGGTTGATGTACATATGACTACAGTTACGCACTATGAAGCATGAATCACACGGGAGGAAAAGATGGAGATGGTTAAAGAGTGACATTACATTGTTACTGAGTATAGATGGCAACAAATAATATTATCAATAATACCTTGACAAACACATGAGTGGCACGAGCAAGAGCATTGTTTGCCAGTTCTAGGCTTTGTCTATCCTCCATGCATTGCACATAGCGGATCCAGAATTCTGAATAGCTAGCACAAGCAATAACACATCTTTCGTATAACTTGATAACCTGAAACAGTATTGTGTACCATCAGAAAATAGACAAGAAGAAGAAAGAAAAATGAATATAAAGCACAAAAGAACTATGATAATGACAACAAAAAAGAGAAGTTCACACAGGTTACTCCATTAGCTGATTAGGTTGGCCCCTCCAAAAGAAAGGAGGGACCATCCTTGCTCGATAGATAGATGGTTAAGAAGGTGAGCATTAAGCAAATACCTGCATATATGAGATTCAAAATTCAAACAACTGATATTTGGTACCAGATATCATTAACCCAGAACGGCCACTGACAAATGAAAGTTTGGAGTACTTAGCCTCATCGAAACCAAACATTATGTCCACGCTCTATCCTCAGTTCAATATCCCATTACAAAGGAAGCTTCGTCCAAATACTAGCCGTTAAAGCATATAATGAAGCCAATAAGACTAGACTGTAAGTTGAAAGATTCCAAGCATTGCAGGAAATCTACTAAACGAAGATGTGATGACTGATGGAACTAAAATAGCATACCTTATTAATGTCTTCTTCCCTCTCGATAAAATCAAGATAGCTGTGCCAATTTTCAAGCTCTGGTTTGTCAAGAGGCTTGACATGAAAGTATGGTCTTCTAATAGCATGCTCAAAACTACTAATCTTAGATTCATACTCTTTGGCCTTCGTATACAACTCTTCTCTAATGGAAATATATTTTGCCTTGTCCTCTGCTTCTGTTGAAGATGAAACTTCAGGCTCTGCAGTTTTTTCTACATCATTAGGATGTGCCTCTCCATCAAGTACCGCAGCACTATTCTCAACAGTAAGACAATACATAGAAGTTTCCTCAGCAGTAAGTATTTCTGACAGGCTCCGTGTTGCAGTCAACTCCTTCAAGCTGAGCAAAAATAGTAGTTAACAATTAGACTCGGAAGAAAACACATATTTTATGTTCCCTTCCCTAATATTGTCATATAATTAAGAGCTTAGTTAAAATTGCAAGTTAAAATCCCAGATGGATTAAGAAATAGTATACCGATGGTTGTGTTCGTTGAATTTTTAATCCACCAATCAGCACATCCCATTAAGTAGGACGAGGTAGTAGACGAGTCATAATATAAATAGAAGTGGCAACAGACAAGAAAACATACTCAAGTACTTAAATGCATAAATAATGTCAATGACTCACCAATTAAAGTACCGATCAAGCTGCTGTATAGGGTGCTCTAATATTCTTGTGTATACCACAGCTAGATGACTCCATGCTTGAAGTGATTCCTCATACTTGATGTACTCATCCCACAAAGTATTGGAACGATAATCTGTTCCAACATATGCCAAACCCCGATCAAACAGTCTGTGGAAAAAAACAATGGGATTAGTTACTGATGAAAGAATGAAATGATCAAACCCCAGACAAAGAATACATTAGCTAGTTCCAGAAACACTAAATGAATGATGGCTTGTACGATCAAACAGTGAAAGCTACATTTGCATCGAAGGAGGGATGTATCTTTCTTGATAGATATGTTCTAAACTTAAGTACTTTGTATAGCACAAACATGTGATCTCCAAATTGGCTACTTAGTTAATGCATTAAATGACTAAATATTGGCTATATGAAAATACTTATACTCCCTCTATCCAGGTTTATCAGGCATGAGCGGATTTTTTTACGTCCTGGACAATTTGACTAACGAAACATGTGTATATGCCACCAAAAGCATGTCACTCGATTTCTATTCGAATGAACTTTCTAGACATATACTTCCGGTGGCATATAGAACGTTGAGGACCTAAAAATCTGCGCACACCCTGCAAACCCAGATGAAGGGAGTGCAGATTATAGCTGCTACAAAAAGAAAAAAGGTCAAACAGATGTACTTCATGGAGAAAGATTAGTCATTACAACTAATAAGATACATGCATGGAGTCAAAGAACACAGTGCCTAAACCAAAATTTGAATATATGCAACAGTTCCATGGCCTACACTGCCACAAGGACTGCGGAAATACAGTGCTATATTATAAAGCATTTCATCAAGCATTCCTGTTCAGGTGCTAAGTATTGTAAAATCACTTCCCGTCATGTATTCCTGTATATATACAGCCTAAAATGCAGTAGTTAACAAAAGTCAAGACACAATAAGAAGTTAATAACTTCATCAGAATAGTTTGGGTATTCAATTGCTACCTTCTGATGACATCTGGGTCATTGTATGTTGAAATCGCAAACTGACAATAATTACACCATATGTCCACTGAATAAGTAACTGCAAGAACTGCGCGTTCATACACCTCAAACACCTTATTAACACCATCTAGACGGCCCTCATGATCTGCATATTTCTTCCAATAGCCAAAGCAGAGAGGGAACTCCGCAAGGAAGGCATCATACACTTTCCGTATCTTCAATATGTTGCTCTGAGCAGGAACATACAAATAATGTGGCATTAGCATAAACTTGTTTATCATTAAAAATCCATTCTACTTTTATTAGTCAGACAGATTAAAATTGTCTCTAGTGTTGTTCACTGAAACACAAATAAGGAAAATTTGACAGGATGGCAGTAGAACAATGATGAAACTACTACAGGGAACAAGGCCGATGAAGAATGTTGAAAACAAATGTGCTAACCAAAACAAGGGAGCAAGTGACCATCCATGCATAGCAAAGATTGACAGAACTTCGTGGTCCACAAAATACAGATCAATGGCATATAACCTAACAAATATCTAACACATGTGGGAACCGAACAAGGATAAGCTACTGAAAATCTTAACACATACATACATCAAGTTGCAAAAGAGAGAATGATGCATTGCATGGTAAGGCAACAGTTTCAATTTCACCTCCGCAATCCTCTCCGTCTCCTCAATAAGCGCGGTCCAAGCATCAAAGTCCAGGCAGTCCGCGGTGACAACGTCCCATAACCTAGCCTCTTCAGCAGAACCCACGGCTGCGGAAGAGCAAGCAACAAACATATATCAGCATTAACAAAATAGCAGGCAGGCAATGGAACAAGATGGAGAAGGCTTCCGCCCGGGCGGCATTACCATCCTCGTACGACTGCTCGGGCACCATGGGGTCGGCCATCTCGTCGGCGGCGGCGCCGTTCTCCGTGGCCCCCGCGGCCTGGTAGCCCGCCGCGTCGCCGGAGGTCCCGTTCAGCGCGGCGTGCTCGGCCGGGTACGCGGATCCGTCGGCCCCCTGCGCCGCGTCGTACGGGGCGTCGCCCGGGAGATGCGGGGGTGGCGGTGGGAGCACCTCGGCCGGGTCGCTGCCCAGACCCGCCCCCGCGGCGTCCAGGGGCGGCGGTGGGGGCGGGGGAAGCCCCGCGTCGGCTCCCGCTTGCCCGTCGGGGTTCTCCATCCCCGAGCAGCGGTTCGGGGAGTGCGGCGGAGGCCGGAGTGGGCGGAGAGGCGGCGGCAGCGCGGTCGGAGATGGGAGAGGAGGGGGGAGCGGAGATGGGTTAGGGTTTTCTCTTGTCTCCTGCGGGGCGCGGCGGCGGCGGCTGGAGGCGGGATTGGATCAGGGAGGGATGCGGGGGTAGGGGTGGGGGTGGGGGTGGGGTGGGCCGTCGGACAAAGTAGAGCGCGCGTGCGTGTGCGTGCGTGGCCGGGCAGGCCTGCTACCGCCGACGAGTCCGTGCCTGTCCCACCCTGCTAAATTGCTCTCATATTTTGGACTCCTTTTGGATTTGGATTTGTATTTGTACCACCACCGAACGAATTTGAATTTGAAGAATAAAAACACCCCTCTAGCCCTCTCACTGTGATTGGCAAAAATACCCTGGACACCCCTCTAGCCCTTGTCGTGGTTCTACCTCTAACAGTGATGTAAGGGGGTATGTATGGAGAGGTTAGATCTCAGCTATTGGGAAGTTGTAAACACACCAAGATGTACGAGTTCAGGCCCTTCGCGGAGGAAGTAACAGCCCTACGTCTCGGTGCCCGGAGGCGGTCGATTGGATTACTGGCGTGTGAGTAACTGGGGTGCGAACCCTTCATACTGAGGAGGGGGGTGGCTTATATAGAGTTCGCCGGCCCCCTCCTGCCCTCAGTAATGCAGGGTTTAAGGTACATTTAAGGTTGGGCGTTACTGGTAACGCCCCTAATAAAGTGCTATAATGACCATAAAGACTACTTAACAGCTGACCGTTTGCCTGCGGAGTGACTACAGGTCTCCTGGCGGTCGAGTGGTTGGCTTCATGGTCGAGTGATAGCTTTCTGGTTGAGTGTCTTGAATCCGTCGAGTGGGATACCTTCAAGTCGATTGAAAGGTGACTTCTCCTAGGGATGTCCTAGGGTAGGACTCCTTGGACAGGTCCGTGCCCCTACCCTAGGTACATGGCTTCATCATTAGCCCCCGAATGGATCGAGGTTAGAGTGGGGAAAGAGTTGGAGATCTTTCCGACTGATTCTTTGGGCTACGTGAGCGCCTCGTTTTGGGTCAATCGTCACGGATGACGTTGCCAACCTTTTTCAGTCGCCTTGATCCATTCCAGGCCTTTTGTCGAGTGAATTTCTTTATTTGCGACATACCGAGCGTCGGCGCGGGCGGGGTCTTCCGTTTTGACAAGTTGTTCTGCAGCCCGCGGATGTCATGGGATTTCGGATTTTGAGAAGCGCACGGGACGGGAGCGGCCGCAGTAATCGGAAGCGATAAAGCGGAAGCTCCTCGATCCCCGCGTCGCCTTTTTCGCCACGTACTGCGCGCGCGTCCGCTGCGGGATTTGACTGGATAGTTTGGGCCTACCAGTCAGCCACTCGGGAGCGGCCCCTTATAAATCGCCGGCTCGGGGTTTTCAAGCAGTGCGCTCTCTTCTCCTCCTTTCTTCTTCCTCTCTCCCTTCGCAAGTCCTTCCGCCACCTCCGTTCTCGCCCCAGCGCAGCAGGCCCGTGCGAGACCTCGCCGGCGACGATGACGAAGGGCAAGACCTCCGCTCTGGAGCGCGCGAAGAAGGCGGCGGCGGCGGGGAAAGGGAAGAGGTCTGCTCGGGGCGGATCTTCCTCTAGGACCGCTCTGCCCAAAGGTTGGATCCAGGGCGACTGGATGCCGTCGGTGCTCCGGCAAGAGGATCTCGACGACATGGTCGAGGGGGGGGTCATTCCCCACGAAGCCGCGCGTCTTCCGGGGGGAGAGATCGAGCCTCAACCCCGCGACGGTGAGTGCGTGCTCCTAGCCACCCACATCGACCGAGGGTTTTCTCTGTCGCCCCATCCTTTTTTCCGGAGCTTCTTGAACTTCTTCGGAGCGCAGCTCCACCACTTTACTCCCAACTCCATTGTATACCTTGCCGCTTTCATTTCCATGTGTGAGGCTTTCTTGGGTTGCCGCCCCCATTGGGGACTTTTCAAGCACATCTTTACCTGCCGTTCTCAATCGGTCAAGAAGGTCAAGTCGAGTGATGAGAGGACGCAGGTGATCCAGTTGTGCGGGGGCTTGGCGATCCAGACGAGGGGGAAGAGCCGTTTTCCATCCATTACTTTCCCGAAGTCGGTCCATGGTTGGCAGGCGACCTGGTTCTACTGTCAGGACCAGGCGACCCCAGGACAGTCGACTGGTCTTCCTCCTTTCTCCCTCGACCGAGCTGAGAAACCCGCTTCTCTGAAAGTGACGCCGGAGGAAAGGGCCCAAGTCAAAGTGTTGGCCGGTCGAGTGGTTGAGCTTGTCCGTAAGGGTGTGACTGGGATGGACCTGCTGGAGGTCTTCCTCCAGAGGCGCATCCAACCGCTCCAGGCTCGTGACCACCCGATGTGGTTGTACTCGGGTCTCGATGACACCACTCGGATCCACCCGGAGGAGGTCACCAACGAGATGCTGGAGGGTGGCTGTCGAGCATCACGGGGAACAAAGACAACCCCCGAGGAGCCAGGAGGGTAACTCCACTCGACAACTCGTATGAAGTGGACCAGGTATGTCTTTATGCTCCCGACTGAAATCTTGTTTTCTGCATTGGTCTTCTTTGAGTTGGTCGATTGACTTTCGTCTTGTCTATTTTTTTCCAGGCGACCACCGAGATGTACTCGACGCCCGACGGGGCTCAGGAGCCAACTGAGGAAGGGGAGGCGAGCGGAGGTGAGAGTGGGGACGACCAAGGCGAGTGGGAGTTCGACGGTGAAGGAGAGGGAGACGTCAACGTCGACTCCAGCGAAGAGGAGGAGGAGGAGGTCGAACCCCCTCGCCCAGAGGGGCGGTCCAAGCACACACACGACCCAGCGCGGGAACGTGGCAAGGCGACTGCTTCTGTTGGGCAGTCATTGAAACGCCCTCGGACCTCTTCTCCTACACCGACTGGGAAGGTTCCCAAGCACCCACGCACGACGCTGTCCAAGCCGCCCAAGGCTCTGCCTAAGATGAAGATAGCTGTCCCTACCATTTCCGGGTAATAATAAAACTTGCTTTCCTTCGTCGACCATGGACAGATCCTTGGTCGATTCATTGAGCCAACTGACTGACTTTCGAGATTTGCAGCGCTGCTACTTCTGAGGTCTCCGCCAAGGACGACGACCAAGAGATGGAGGATGCTGTTACCTCCAACCCTGGTACGATTACTGACGTTCTGCTTTGAGTCGACTGATCATTTATTGCAACTCTGGTCGATTGAATGTTTCTCTTGCAGCCCCTCCTCATGTTATCGACCTTCCGGATGACGATGACAACGAACCGTTGAGAATGAGGAGGAACAAGAGATCGTCGGCTGGCAAGACCCCCCAACCTGCTTCGGCGTCTGAGGCCATGGCTCGGGATGGTGGTGACACCACTCGGGCTTCTGTGACTTTCGCCATTCCTCTGACGAGCGTGCGGCCTTCGGCGTCGACTGCGGATCCACCTTCGCTTTTTGCTGCGTATCCCGTCCCTGAGGACCAAGCGGCTGCTGCAAAGGAGGCTATACGCCAGGCGGGGATCATGATGGAGCAAGTGAAGATGGCTCGGGAGGCCAGCCAAGCAGCCTATGACGCGAGTTTGGCTCTTCAGAGCAACGTCCAGGTCAGTCGACTCAACACTTGGTCTGTTATGATATGCTGTTTGAAGAGTCTCTTTTCCGAAGATCTTTTGTATCTGTATCTGTACACCCACTGGGTGTGTCTGTCAATCCTTGGACGAGTGGGGGCACGCTAAGTGCACCCATTGGGTGTAGTCCCCGAGACTACGGTGGACTGCTGGCAGTCGACTGTAGTCTTTACATTGTGTTGCTGTAGCTGTATTTCTTCACTCGGTTTGGTCGGGCCAGGTCGAGTGGAACTGTATCCGGTCGACTGCGGGCAGTCGACTTTTTCTCTCTTTCTCTTTGTTTTTTTTGGTCGAACCAGTGGGGGCATGCTGAGTGCACCCACTGGGTGTAGTCCCCGAGACTACTGTCGAATGTTTTTGATTCGGCTGTGGTCTTAGAAACGTCATCATTGTCTCTTAGTTACTCGGAAGCAACTTATCTTGGACGTCTGTCGACTGATTTTTCTTTTTACAGAAATCTTGCGAACTTGTAGCTCGCTATACTGAGTTGGAGAATCAGCAGATCCAGCTCAACCTTAACTTGAAGCTTGCTCAGGAGAATTTGAAGAAGGCGCAAGAAGAAGCAAAAGGTATGGCTGGTGAGGTTCTCCATTCTTAACGGGTGGCTTTTCTTTCTTGTCCATTCTTGATGTTGGTTCCACTCGACGCGCCGCAGATAAACTGGAGGAAGCTCTGAAGAAGAAGGACCAAGACCTTGCAGAGGCACAGAAGGAGGCCTCGAGCAAAACGAAGCTCGCAGAAGAGAAATTGGCTTCGGTCGGAGCTCTTGAACAGGAGAACTCCAGACTGAAAACTGCCCTCGAGACAGCTAATCGAGATGCCAGTCGACTGAAGAAGGAGAAGATGGCTCTGCACGACAAGGCGGGCGAGCTGGCGGGGAAGGCAAAAGATCTGGAGGCTTATCTCGGAGGACTCGCCAAGAAGCTGTTCGTCATGCTCGAAGGTAATTATTCCAACCCGGCTGTCTTGTAGTTGCCGAGCCCGCGTACGGCCACTGTCTTATTCTTGAATCGTGTTTGCAGAATTCTGCCAGAGCTTCGAAGAGGAAACCAGTCGAGTGGAGCCAGGCTTGGATCCCGCCAATTCTCTCGTGAAGGACGAGGCTGCTATGAACATGCTCCGACTGGAGTCTCGTGTTACCAGCGTCGTTGATTATCTTGCTCGGCTGAAGGCTGCGATGTCGCGGATGGACACATCACTCTGGCCCGGAACGACACTTCAGAACGACCTCGAGTCCCTGATGGTCCGACTGAATGAAGTCCCGGGTCGAGTGGCGGAATGGAAGAAATCTTCTGCTAGATGTGGTGCTGATGTCGCTCTGTCTCTGGTCCGCGTCCATTGCAAGGAGGCGCGAGAAGAAAAGCTGGCCGCCATCCAAGTTGCCAATACCAGGAAGCAAAACTTTCAGGACTTCATGGAGACTTTTATTGCTGCTGCCACTCGTATTGCAGATGGGATCGACTTGGACGAGTTCGTCGCCCCTTCCAGTCCTCCTCCTGAGGAATGAAAAAAAACTTCTATGCTTCACTTTAAATTTGCCTCGGAATGCCGAGTGGATTTGTAGTCGTTAAACTCCGCCGAGCCGAGGGCTTGAGTACTTTGATCTGAGGTCTGGGACCTTTTAGGCTTTATCTGATCTTGATTTATCGTTGAATATCTTCATGGTTTGATTCGTCGAGTGGATCTTGATCTTCACTCGGAATAACCTTGTATTTGCGGCGCAGCTCCGAAGGGGAAGGTAGCAGTCGACTCACGGATTGGGTTGTGTCTTGTACTTAGGCGAGCACTGGGTTGTAGCTAAGCCTCCGAGTGAGAGGTTTGCTCTCCACTCGGTAGGATTTTTAAACACTTAGGCGAGCACTGGGCTGCAGCTAAGCCTCCGAGTGGGAGGTTTGCTCTCCACTCGGTAGGACTTTTAAACGCTTAGGCGAGTGCTGGGTTGCAGCTAAGCCCCGAGTGGGAGGTTTGCTCTCCACTCGGTAGGATTTTTTCAAACTTAGGCGAGTGTCTGACTGCAGCTAAGCCTCTAAGTGAGAGAACTTAGGCGAGTACTGGACTGCAGCTAAGCCCCTGAGTGGGAGGTTTGTTCTTCACTCGGTAGGATTTTTAAACACTTAGGCGAGCACTGGGCTGCAGCTAAGCCTCCGAGTGGGAGGATTGCTCTCCACTCGGTAGGATTTTTTCAAACTTAGGCGAGTGCCTGACTGCAGCTAAGCCTCTAAGTGAGAGAACTTAGGCGAGTACTGGACTATAGCTAAGCCCCCGAGTGGGAGGATTGCTCTCCACTCGGTAGGATTTTTTCGAACTTAGGCGAGCGCTTGACTGCAGCTAAGCCTCTAAGTGAGAGAACTTAGGCGAGTATTGGACTGCAGCTAAGCCCCCGAGTGGGAGGATCGCTCTCCACTCGGTAGGATTTTTCAAACTTAGGCGAGTGCCGGACTGCAGCTAAGTCTCTAAGTGAGAGAACTTAGGCGAGTGCTGGACTGCAGCTAAGCCCCCGAGTGGGAGGATCGCTCTCCACTCGGTAGGATTTTT
>NC_053027.1:29304275-29369480 GCF_003073215.2 Triticum urartu | reverse complement strand
CCACTTGGAGGCTTAGCTGCAGCCCAGCGCTCGCCTAAGTGATTAGAAATCCTACCGAGTGGCGAGCTAGACTCCCACTCGGGGGCTGAGCTGCAGCCCAGTGCTCGCCTAAGTGTTTAAAAATCCTACCGAGTGGAGAGCGAACCTCCCACTCGGGGACTTAGCTGCAGCCCAGTGCTCGCCTAAGTGTTTAAAAATCCTACCGAGTGGAGAGCGAACCTCCCACTCGGGGACTTAGCTGCAGCCCAGTGCTCGCCTAAGTGCTTAAAAATCCTACCGAGTGGAGAGCGAACCTCCCACTCGGAGGCTTAGCTGCAGCCCAGCGCTCGCCTAAGTGATTAAAAATCCTACCGAGTGGAGAGCGAACCTCCCACTCGGGGACTTAGCTGCAGCCCAGTGCTCGCCTAAGTGCTTAAAAATCCTACCGAGTGGAGAGCGAACCTCCCACTCGGGGACTTAGCTGCAGCCCAGTGCTCGCCTAAGTGCTTAAAAATCCTACCGAGTGGAGAGCGAACCTCCCACTCGGAGGCTTAGCTGCAGCCCAGCGCTCGCCTAAGTGATTAGAAATCCTACCGAGTGGCGAGCCAGACTCCCACTCGGGGGCTTAGCTGCAGCCCAGTGCTCGCCGAAGTGTTTAAAAATCCTACCGAGTGAGAGCAAACCTCCCACTCGGGGGCTTAGCTGCAGACCAGCGCTTGCCTAAGTACAGGACAAAACCCAATCCGCAAGGACGACGAGGTGCAAATCTCCCACTACCTTCTCCTTCGGAGCTGCACCACAAATACAAAAGTTATTTCGAGTGAAGATCGAGTTCCACTCGACGGATCATCCATGAAGATATTCAACAAGAAATCAAGTTCAGATAAAGCCTAAAAAGGTCCCGGACCTCAAAGTACTCGAGCCCTCGGCTCGGCAGAGTTTAACTGTTACAAGTCCACTCGGCATCCCGAGGCAAATTTAAGGCAGAGTTTAAACGTTACAAATCCACTCAGCATTCCGAGGTAAATTCAAAGCTTTTCACTCCTCAGGAGGAGGACTGGAAGGGGTGACGAACTCATCCAAGTCGATCCCGTCGGCAATACGGGTGGCAGCGGCGATGAAAGTCTCCATGAAGTCTTGAAAGCTGTGCTTCCTGGTATTGGCAACTTGGATGGCCGCCAGCTTTTCTTCTCGCGCCTCCTTGCAATGGACGCGGACCAGAGACAGGGCGACATCAGCACCACATCTAGCAGAAGATTTCTTCCATTCCGCCACTCAACCTGGGACTTCGTTAAGTCGAGCCATCAGAGACTCGAGGTCGTTCTGAAGCGTCGTCCTAGGACAGAGTGATGTGTCGATCCGCGACATCGCAACTTTCAGCCGAGCCAGATAGTCAACGACGCTGGCAGTACGAGACTCCAGACGGAGCACGTTCATTGCAGCCTCGTCCTTCACAAGAGAGTTAACAGGGTCCAAGCTTGGTTCCATCGACTAGTCTCCTCTTCAAAGTTCTGGCAAAGCTCTGCACACACGATCCAAGGATAAGTCAATTTTCATAGACTAAGTCGACACAAAAACCAGTCGGAACTGAATGTGCACCTTCAAGCTTGATGTACAACTTCTTGGCGAGGCTCCCCAAGTAGCTCTCCAGGTCGTCCCTCCTGCGAGCGATGCCTTCCAGCTTCTCGTTCAGGGTGAGGTTCTCCTTCTTCCAACGAGAACACTCCCTGTTGGCTTCATTCAGAGCGGTCTTCAGCTCGGTATTCTCTTCTTCTAAGTGGTCGACCGAAGCCAGCTTCTCTACGGCCAGAGCGGTCTTGTCATCAGCCTCCTTACGGGCAGCGGCCAAGTCCTGATCCTTCTTCTCTAGAGCTTCGTTCAGTTTTTCTGCGAAGAAATGATGATTGAATCGGAAATAACAAAAGGGTACTCAAGCCTAAATACTAACCAATCAACAAAGTCGCCTTACCTGCGGCACCATCTCTGACCTTCTGCAGCTCTGTTTTGGCCAGCTCCAGATCAAGGTTCAGTTGAATCTTCTGCTTCTCCAACTCAGTATAGCGAGCTACGAGTTCGCAGGATTTCTGTAAAAGCAAAATCAGTCGACAGACGTCCAAGATAAGTTGCTTCCGAGTAACTAAGAGACAATGACGACGTTTCTAAGACCACAGCCGAATCAAAAACATTCGATAGTAATCTCGGGGACTACACCCAGTGGGTGCACTCAGCGTGCCCCACTGGTTCGATCAAAAAAAAGAGAAAAAGTCGACTGCCCGCAGTCGACCGGATACAGTTCCACTAGACCTGGCCCGACCAAACCGAGTGAAGAAATACAGCTACAGCAACACAATGTAAAGACTACAGTCGACTGCCAGCAGTCCACCGTAGTCTCGGGGACTACACCCAGTGGATGCACTTAGCGTGCCCCCACTCGTCCAAGGATTGGCAGACACACCCAGTGGGTGTACAGATACATATACAAAAGATCTTCGGAAAAGAGACTCTTCAAACAGCATATCATAACAGACCAAGTGTTGAGTCGATTGACCTGGACGTTGCTCTGAAGAGCCGAACTCGCGTCATAGGCTGCTTGGCTGGCCTCCCGAGCCATCTTCACTTGCTCCATCATGATCCCCGCCTGGCGTATAGCCTCCTTTGCAGCAGCCGCTTGGTCCTCAGGGACGGGATACGCAGCAAAAAGCGAAGGTGGATCCGCAGTCGACGCCGAAGGCCGCACGCTCGTCAGAGGAATGGCGAAGGTCACAGAAGCCCGAGTGGTGTCACCACCATCCCGAGCCATGGCCTCAGACGCCGGAGCAGGTTGGGGGGTCTTGTTAGCCGGCGATCTCTTGTTCCTCCTCATTCTTAGCGGTTCGTTGTTGTCGTCATCCGGAAGGTCGATAACATGAGGAGGGGCTGCAAGAGAAACATTCAATCGACCAGAGTTGCAATAAATGATCAGTTGACTCAAAGCGGAACGTCAGTAATCGTACCAGGGTTGGAGGTAACAGCATCCTCCATCTCTTGGTCGTCTTCCTTGGTGGAGATCTCAGAAGTAGCAGCACTGCAAGCCTCGAAAGTCAGTCGGTTGGCTCAATGGATTGACCAAGGATCCGTCCACGGTCGACAAAGGAAAACAAGTTTTATTATTACCCAGAAATGGTGGGGACGGCCATCTTCATCTTGGGTAGAGCCTTGGGCGGCTTGGACGGCGCTGCGCGTGGGAGCTTGGGAGCCTTTCTAGTCGGCGTGGGAGAAGAGGTCCGAGGGCGTTTCGACGACTGCCCAACAGGAGCAGTCGCCTTGCCACGTTCCTGCGCCGGATCGTGTGTGAGCTTGGATCGCTCCTCCGGGCAAGGGGGTTCAACCTCCTCCTCCTCTTCTTCGCTAGAGTCGACGTTGTCGTCTCCCTCTCCTTCACCGTCGGACTCCCACTCGCCTTGATCGTCTCCACTCTCACCTCCGCTCGCCTGCCCTTCCTCAGTTGGCCCCTGGGCCCCGTTGGGCATCGAGTACATCTCGGTAGTCGCCTGGAAAACAACAGACAAGACAAAGGTCAATCGACCAACTCAAAGAAGACCAATGAAGAAAAACAAGACCTCAGTCAGGAGCATAGAGACATACCTAGTCCACGTCGTACGAGTTGTTGAGTGGAATTACCCTCCTGGCTCCTCGGGGGTTGTCCTTGTTTTCTGTGATACTCGACAGCCACCCCTCCAGCATCTCATCAGTGACCTCCTCCGGGTGGATCCGAGTGGTGTCGTCGAGACCCGAGTACAGCAACATCGGGTGGTCACGAGCCTGGAGCGGTTGGATGCGCCTCCGGAGGAAGACCTCCAGCAAATCCATGCCCGTCACGCCCTCACGGACAAGCTCAACCACTCGACCGGCCAGCACTTTGACTTGGGCCCTTTCCTCCGGCGCCACTTTCAGAGAAGTAGGTTTTTCAGCTCGGTCGAGGGAGAAAGGAGGAAGACCAGTCGACTGTCCTGGGGTCGCCTGGTCCTGACAGTAGAACCAGGTCGCCTCCCAGCCACGGACCGACTCCGGGAAAGTAATGGATGGAAAACAGCTCTTCCCCCTCATCTGGATCGCCAAGCCCCCGCACAACTGGATCACCTGCGTCCTCTCGTCACTCGACTTGGCCTTCTTGACCGATTGAGAACGGCAGGTAAAGATGTGCTTGAAAAGTCCCCAATGGGGGCGGCAACCCAAGAAAGCCTCACACATGGAAATGAAAGTGGCAAGGTATACAATGGAGTTGGGAGTCAAGTGGTGGAGCTGCGCTCCGAAGAAGTTCAAGAAGCTCCAGAAAAAAGGATGGGGCGGCAGAGAAAACCCTCGGTCGATGTGGGTGGCTAGGAGCACGCACTCACCATTGCGGGGTTGAGGTTCAATCTCTCTCCCGGGAAGACGCGCAGCCTCGTGGGGAATGACTCCCCCCTCGACCATGTCGTCGAGATCCTCTTGCCAGATCACTGACGGCATCCAATCGCCCTGGATCCAGCCCTTGGGCAGAGCGGACCTTGAGGAGGATCCGCCCCGAGCAGATCTTTTCCCCTTCCCCTGCGCCGCCGCCTTCTTCACGCGCTCTAGAGCGGAGGTCTTGCCCTTCGTCATCATCGCCAGCGAAGTCTCGCACGGGCCTGCTGCGCTGGGGCGAGAACGGAGGTGGCAGAAGGACTTGCGAAGGGAGAGAGGAAGAAGAAAGGAGGAGAAGAGAGCGCACTGCTTGGAAACCCCGAGCCGGTGATTTATAAGGGGCCTCTCCCGAGTGGCTGATTGGTAGGCCCAAACTATCCAGTCAAATCCCGCAGCGGACGCGCGCACAGTACGTGGCGAAAAAGGCGACGCGGGGATCGAGGAGCTTCCGCTTTATCGCTTCCGATTACTGCGGCCACTCCCATCCCGCGTGCTTCCCAAAATCCGAAATCCCACGACATCCGCGGGCTGCAGAACAACTTGTCAAAACGGAAGACCCCGCCCGCGCCGACGCTCGGTATGTCACAAATAAAGAAATTCAGTCGACAAAAGGCCTGGAATGGATCAAGGCGACTGAAAAAGGTTGGCAACGTATCCGTGACGATTGACCCAAAACGAGGCGCTCACATAGCCCAAAGAACCAGTCGGAAAGATCTCCAACTCTTTCCCCACTCTAACCTTGATCCATTCGGGGGCTAATGATGAAGCCATGTACCTAGGGTAGAGGCACGGACCTGTCCAAGGAGCCCTACCCTATGACATCCCTAGGAGAAGTCACCTTTCAATCGACTTGAAGGTATCCCACTCGACGGATTCAAGAAACTCGACCAGAAAGCTATCACTCGACCATGAAGCCAACCACTCGACCGCCAGGAGACCTATAGTCACTCCACAGGCAAACAGTCAGCTGTTAAGTAGTCTTTATGGTCATTATAGCACTTTATTAGGGGCGTTACCAGTAACGCCCAACCTTAAATGTACCTTAAACCCTGCATTACTGAGGGCAGGAGGGGGCCGGCGGACTCTATATAAGCCACCCCCTCCTCAGTATGAAGGGTTCACACCCTTGTTATTCACACGCCAGTAATCCAATCGACCGCCTCCGGGCACCGAGACGTAGGGCTGTTACTTCCTCCGCGAAGGGCCTGAACTCATACATCTTGGTGTGTTTACAACTTCCCAATAGCTGAGATCTAGCCTCTCCATACATACCCCCCTACATCACTGTCAGAGTTAGAACCACGACACTCCCTTCTTTCCTAGTTGGATAAGGAGATGGGGAAAGAGGAGGAAGAGGGAAAGAAAAGGAGGGGGGCGTCGCCCCCCATCCCTTGTCCTATTCGGACTAGGAAGGGGAGGGGCGTGTGGCCACCTCTTGCCTCCTTTCCTCTTCTCCCTTAAGGCCCATGTAGGCCCAATAACCCCCCGGGGGGTTCCGGTAACCCCCCGGTACTCCGGTAAAATCCCGATTTCACCCGGAACGATTCCGATATCCAAATATAGGCTTCCAATATATCGATATTTATGTATCGACCATTTCGAGACTCCTCGTCATGTCCATGATCACATCCAGGACTCTGAACAACCTTCGGTACATCAAAATACATAAACTCATAATGAAACTGCCATCGTAACGTTAAGCGTGCGGACCCTACGGTTCGAGAACAATGTAGACATGACCGAGACACGTCTCCGGTCAATAACCAATAGCGGAACCTGGATGCTCATATTGGTTCCTACATATTCTACGAAGATCTTTATCGGTCAGACCGCATAACAACATACGTTGTTCCCTTTGTCATCGGTATGTTACTTGCCCGAGATTCGATCGTCGGTATCTCAATACCTAGTTCAATCTCGTTACCGGCAAGTCTCTTTACTCGTTCCGTAATACATCATTTCGCAACTAACTCATTAGTTGCAATGTTTGCAAGGCTTATGTGATGTGCATTACCGAGACGGCCCAGAGATACCTCTCCGACAATCGGAGTGACAAATCCTAATCTCGAAATACGCCAACCCAACATGTACCTTTGGAGACACCTATAGAGCACCTTTATAATCACCCATTTATGTTGTGACGTTTGGTAGCACACAAAGTGTTCCTCCGACAAACGGGAGTTGCATAATCTCATAGTCATAGGAACATGTATAAGTCATGAAGAAAGCAATAGCAACATACTAAACGATCGGGTGCTAAGCTAATGGAATGGGTCATGTCAATCAGATCATTCACCTAATGATGTGATCCTATTAATCAAATAACAACTCTTTGTTCATGGTTAGGAAACATAACCATCTTTGATTAACGAGCTAGTCAAGTAGAGGCATACTAGTGACACTCTGTTTGTGTATGTATTCACACATGTATTATGTTTCCGGTTAATACAATTCTAGCATGAATAATAAACATTTATCATGATATAAGGAAATAAATAATAACTTTATTATTGCCTCTAGGGCATATTTTCTTCAGCCCTCACATCCCCGACGACAGCCTCTTGGGCGGCCCCGATGGTGGGGGCGTGGGGGGGGCATCTTGGCGACCATGGCCCCCGCCATGACCGACACTCTGGCTTGGAGGACGACGACGACGAGTATGAGGACAGCCCCCGCGACCCACCTCCTCCCCCAGGATCGTCCAAGGGTGGTTCGGACGCCGGCCGCGGCCACAGGGCGGCACCTCCGCCTCCTACGGATGGGAGTGATGCGTCCGACGCGAGCCTCGCTGTGTTCCCGGCGTCGTCACCCCGCTCCCCAGACGGTACTCCTCCCACCATCCTCTCTGTGCTCCTGGCCGGGATCGACTCCACGCCTGCTCCCCCGCCTTCGCCGGTGGCTCCTCCCGTGGGGGTTGGACCGGTCCCGGAAGGGGACACGCCCCCAGCCACTCCCCGAGCCGTCCTAGTGCTGTCGGACCAGGGGATGCCTGATTTCCCCCTGGCCCGGACGTGACCCCAGCGCCGATGACTCTGGCCCCTGCCGCGCCCGCCTCTCCATCGACCTGCCCCTCGGCCTCCTCGTGCACCGCCCTTGGTGGGTTGTCAGCGGTGGTGGCCACCCCGGTGGCCGCCCCCCACTTCCGCCCCGGTCTACGGCGTACTCCAGGAGGGGTCGGTCAACCTCGACCCCGGTGACTTCCTCGCGACGCAGCGTTCGGATTGAGGCGGCCAGGCCGGCGGGTAGCCTGGCTCTGCCCATCCCCGAACAGGCTACGCTCTGGGCTGCTGCCCGGAACCTTGAGCCAGGTACCGCGTCCATTCCGGCCTCCTCTGCTACTTGCTCCTTTTCTGCTTTGGAGTCGGCTCCGCTTGGCCACCTCGCTAAGGTGGCAGCATACTCGGCCATAGTGTTTAGGGGGGAGGTTGCACCCCCCTCTAGTTCAGATTGAGGCAATCCGTGTGCGGGAAATCCTCGATGGTCGTCTGGGCGAGGCCCGCGCACGTCTCCCTTCCTCCTCGGCATCCCCTTCTGGGACTACCCCGAGTGGCCCTCCCGCAACGCAACCCTCCACGCCCAAAGCGCCTCACGTGTCTTGGGGTCAAGCAGCCCCCCGATGGATGCGTGATGCGAACCCTCTTACGGAACATCCGCGGTTTCGGTCAAGAGGGTTGCCGCCGCCAACTCATAGAATACATGCGAACCAACCGAATCGACATTGTGGCCATCCAAGAAACGATGCGCTCAGAATTTTCCCTGTCGGAACTTGAGCATCTGAGCTCCGACTTGTTCGCCACTGGCTCCCTTCTAGCGGGAGTACGGGCCACTCAAGCGGCATCCTACTAGGAGTGAAGGATGCCACCTTTGAGGTAGGAAGCATGGACCGGGGAGAGTTCTTCGTCAGCATGGAGGTGTTCGAACGGGCCCTAAATTTCAAATGGGAAATCATTGCGGTTTATGACCTTGCCGACCACCTCCGGTCTGAGGCCTTCCTCACTGAGCTCCGTAGGAAGGTTCCATCCTCCCAGCTACCGGTGGTAGTGGGCGGCGATTTCAACCTCATCAGGACGGAAGAAGACAAGAGCAACAATTTAGTGAACTTTCCTCGCATGCAAATGTTCAATGATTACATTGCTGACATGGGGCTGCGCAAGCTCGATCGAGTCGAGGCCAGGTTCACATGGACTAACCGCCAAGTTGATCCAATTCGCTCGGTCCTCGATCGGGTTTTCGCCTCCCCTGAGTGGGACATTCATTGCCCCTAGCATTGCTCCGGGCGATTACGCGGATTGGTTCAGACCACGTCCCCCTTCTCCTCTCTTCGGAGAATGAGCACCCACCCCGACCGCCCCGCTTCCGCTTCAAAGCCTTCTGGCTATGCCAGCCTGGATTTACTGCCGCGATGGGTACCAGTTGGCGCGAGGTGCGCGATGCCCCCCACCATGCCCTCTCAGCCGTTGATTCATGGTATTTCTATGCCAAACGATCACGGCAATTCATGAAAGGGTGGGGCGCCAACATGGGTCGGGAGGGCATCCAAGCCCTCGACCTGCGGGCTGACGCTGCTGGATTATCGGCGGACGAATGGATGCTTAGATACGACCTGGAAGATCAGCTCACGGTCATCTACACTGACGAGGAGGCTTACTGGCGCTTGCGAGGTACGCATAATTGGGTCCTCAAGGGAGATGCCAATACTGCCCACTTCTAGGCCATCGCTAATGGCCGCAGACGCCGTAACTCCATCCAGCTCTTGTGGGACGGAGCGACCCTCTTGCAGCGGCTGGAGGAAATCCGGGCCCATGTAGACGGCTTTTACAGAGACCTATTCTTTGCCTCCCCTCAGGGAGGTCTTGCCTTAGCGTAAGACATCTGGCCTACCCTCTCCCGCGTCACACTTGTGGATAACGTGGCCCTCACGGCCCCGTTCTTTGAGGCTGGAGTTTGGGCGGCAACTAAGGGCATGAACCTATCCCCGGATGGCCTCCCAGTCAAGTTCTTCCAGACTTTCTGGGAGGTGATCAAACCTGAGGTGATGGCCCTGTTTGACGTGTTCTTTGTTGGGTCCATTGACCTCACCCAGCTGAACTACGGGGTAATCACTCTCATCCCCAAGGTGGCTGGGGCATCCGACATCCGGCAATTTCGCCCGATTACGGTGATTAATGTCATCTTCCACATCCTCGCCAAGGGGTAAGCCATTAGGGTGGCCCCCATCGCCGACCGGATCACCCACCCGGACCAGTCGGCCTTCATCCAGGGCCGATATATCCTTGATGGAGTCTTGGTGTTCCACGAAGCGCTCCATGAGGTGCACTCCAAACACCTCAAGGCCGTCTTCCTGAAACTGGATTTCCACAAGGCTTATGACACGGTCAGTTGGGCCTTCATTCGGGAATGTCTCCTCTGTAAGGGCTTCGACGACCGGTGGGTGACCAGGTTGACGCAGATGGTTTCCTCGGGTCGCACCACAATGAACATTAATGGGGAGATCGGCACATTCTTCCCCACATTTTGTGGGGTGCGTCAGGGCGACCCATTCTCCCCATTCCTGTTTAACATGGTGGTCAATGCTCTGGCAGCCATCCTAGAAAAGGCCATGGCAGCAGGCCACATTAGGGGGATAGTATCGCATCTGGTTGGGGGGAACGGAATTTCTCTCCTCCAATATGCGGATGACACCATTATCATGGTGGAGGGCACGGAGAGTGATATCTCCAACCTCAAGTTCCTCCTGTTGTGCTTTCAGCAAATGTCCGGCCTTAGGATCAACTTTGACAAGAGTGAGGTGATGGTCTTGGGCTACACCCAAGACGAGCTCAAGAGCATTGCGGATCGGCTTAACTGCCAGCTCAGGTGCGTCCCCACGACATATCTGGGGATCCCCATTAGTGACTCCAGGCTTACGGTGGCCAAGCTGTGCCCAATAGTGGGAAAGCTTTAGTACCGGATCGAGCCCTGGAAGGGTAGGTGGCTTTCGAAAGCGGCCCGTACGGTGCTCATTAACTCGTCCCTCTCCAGCCTGCTATTATTCATTATGAGGTTCTACAGCCTTCCCGAGACCCTCCATCATGAGATTGCCACCGTCTAGGGGCATTTCTTCTGGGCAGGCGAGGGGGATAAGCAAAAGTACCACATGGTCAGGTGGTCTGAGATATGCAAACCTCGCAACCAGGGTGGTCTAGGTATCATCTCCTCCAAACGCATGAACATTGCCCTTCTGACTAGGTGGCTATGGCGGATTGCTAATGGTGATGGTGGCCTATGGCTCCGCATCATTCAGCAGAAATACCTACACGGCCAGCCTTTCGCCTTCTGCCCGAGGTCTGGGGGCTCCTAGTTCTGGTAGTCCATCATTCAGCTCCTCCCTGTCCTTTGGATCGGGACCTCGATCGAGATTGGTTCCGGCACCGCCATGCTGTTCTGGTTCGATAGGTGGGCTGGCGACACCCCCCTTGCGGCCCGCTTTCCGGACCTTTTCTCCATCGCGGTTGTGCCACAGATCTCCGTGGCAATCTCCCTTATGGACATAGGGCGACTAGCGTTTCGGAGACCCTTCGGCCCAGCTGAGAATGCGGACTGGCAGGAGTTGCTCAACTGTATTGCACTCCACGAGCCTAATCTCTCGACGGACGAGGACCGCGCCAGATGGCGACTTGAGCCTTCTAGGCAATTCTCCACCAAATCTTTATACCTGGCCATCGCCCCATCGCTTGTCCATGAGGCGCTTTCCTCCATTTCGGAGATCCGCCTCCCCCTGAAAATTAGGATCTTCTTGTGGCGATGGATTCGCGGCCGCCTCCCATCTGGCGTTGAGGTTCTAAAACGCAATGGCCCTGGGGATGGGCGCTGCCCGCTCTGTGGGCCTGAAGAAGATTCGAACCATATCTTCTCCACCTGCGTGTCCTCGCAGTTCCTTTGGAGCTGTTTCCGCGAGATTGTGGGTGGAAGCTGGGACCATAACAACTTCCCCGCTCTCTTTGCCGAACTCCAAGCGATCCCACCTGCGGCGCACCACATTAGGTGGCTGACCATTGGGGTCCTTGCCTGGACGCTGTGGACTGTTAGGAATAA
This sequence comes from Triticum urartu, assembly GCF_003073215.2. NCBI lineage: Eukaryota > Viridiplantae > Streptophyta > Magnoliopsida > Poales > Poaceae > Triticum > Triticum urartu. Next base: position 29,358,005 of record NC_053027.1, on the reverse strand, counting down.
ACTTGTGATTCAGCATATCCCTCTTCGTCGTGCTACTGACGCTTTGTTCAAATGGTCTAGTTACTTGCAGCTTTGGCGGCCGCTTAGCCGTCCTAGGGAGAGAGACGCCATCACCTCCATCATCACCCAGCTCCACCCGATCGCTCTCCGGTTGGCGCCGCCGCTTCCCTCACCACCTCCGGAACCAGATTAGATCGTCATGTCGTCGCCTCCGCCTCCGCCGCCGCCGTATTGGGTTGTTTCGTCGTGCTTGGTGTTGGGCTTGTTGTGCTGTGCCCACAGCGGAACTTGGGGCTGTTTGTGCCTGTGTGTGCGTTTGTGTGTTGGACTTGACTTGCGGTGGCGTTGTGTGTTGGTGTGTGGTGTGTCCTGTTGTTACCTTGGTACCTTGTGCTTGGTGGTTGCTTTATTTATAAAGCGGGGCGAAAGCCTTTTTCGGTTTATGGACAACTGCTATGCCTTTTTGTACTCGAAGGATGAGGAGGAGGGCAAGAAGAAGTGCATTTTTATGAAATGTGTAGTGATTGCTGACTTCCTTGCTATTGATGCGATGGATCTTGAGGCACAACATGAGGAACCTTTCCATGTCCAGATAAAAGTATGTTCCAGTCTTGTTATTATTGTTTTAGATCATTCTTAATTAGATTCATGTGCTTTTCTTATTGTTATAACATTCTAAAAACACAATGGATAGTAGCAGTATTAAACTGTGTCAGAGCAATGTATAATTTACTAGAACAGATGTGACTTGCTTCACACAGGAAATATGGTTTGCGATTTAAGACATGAACTTACGTTATGTGGTAATCTTCACTCCAATAAATATTTCAGACGGTAGTGATGATATGTTCACATTCCCGTTATTTGTTTACTAACAAGTGGGGATAAATTTGAAATTTGCTTTGCTACTATACGTATTTCAGTTTATGGTGATGGTTGGCTTTCTCTATCGTCATCCTTGTGACCTGGGCTGACTAAACTATTTGGTAACATAATAACAGGAATTATAAGCCATGCTATTTGAACTCAAGACCTGTTCCTTTGGGCATATGATTTATAACCATACTGCAGCTTGCTAGACATTCCATGTTCTCTTTTACGTGTGGAGACGTTTTATATATGTAACACTACTTTGGTGGTTGACCTACTATATGATGTTTTTTTTTTTGCTTGTTGTATGCACATGAGCATTGCTAGTCAGTGAGTTGGTACCAAACACATTTTTTTGTTAGGTAGCTTCACTTGTATTAACCAGCATTATAGAGACAAGTAACAATGAGATGGATTTATATAGCCTGTTTATGAATTCTGCTAGCATATGTTGGTGTGCTTACTCTATTCTACTATGTCATGACTTGGGTTGCTACAAATTCTGTAGTATAAAAATTTATTTTGTTCAATTGAGTATGATTTTCTGGACCAGTTATGGATTTATATTGTCCAGGTGTGATACAATGTGAAGTAAGTAGTACTGAATCCATTTCTAGTTTCTTTGTTAAGCAAGACTCGGTGCAGCCAACAGGACAATTCTGTCGTGTTTAGTTTATCATTATTATGTAGAATACTTTGGTACTTGCTCTGATGGCTGGCCTTCTTTTGAATAGTTCTATCCACACGTGGATCTTCCAGTTCAAAGTTTTGAATTTTTGACCCTGGTTCCTTGTATATAGTGTGAAGGATTTCTTCTCAGAAGTACAGACCAGGAATTATAAAGATTTGTACAAAAAAATTACGGACTTCATTAATATCCTGAACTTAAGCTTCTTGGCTGAATTGAATGGTATGGACACTGCTGCCGCCTAGAATCCTAATGCTGACAGCAGTTCGTCAATAAACAGGTATGTCTATGCTGGGTTTCAAACTTGTGGCATGTCACATCTCCATCTCTAACACTAAAATCAGACAAAGTTTTTGTGTATCTCATCGCAAACAAAAATCTAGTATATTGCCCTCTGGAATTACTTCATGTTGCATTTTTACTTGCTATCAATGAATTAATATCATTATATTGGGAATTTGGGCTTTTCTGGTTATATTCTGATGATTTTCCTCCTTCGCATAAAATTTAACTTCCAAAGCTTTTCCTGTTGTAGCGGACTCATTTTGCTAGTAATTCTCTTAACACGTGGCACTTCTCCTTGCAGTTCTGGAAATGTTATGTGGGGAAAGCCGACTACAAGGACTTCTGAACAAACCAGGTATGATACAACCATTTGTATTCTCCCTTCTACTTTTGTGTGGCACTCCTTTATTCACCTTTTTTGTACTTCGTTGTCACTTGCTCCAGTTCTGAATATGTTCTGTGGGAAAACCCGAGCGCAAGGACTGCCGGGTATGAATACAAGCTTTTGTATATTTCCCTTCTTTTGTGTGGCACACCGTTATTCACCATTTTGTACTTTGATGTTATTTTTATTTGGTCCTGTCCAATATGATTAGAACTCGCTAAGGCTTAGGGCAACTCCAACTCGGATCACCAAAACAAACAACTCCAAATGTCCGGGACACCAGATGTTGCATTGATTTTCTGATTTTTTTAATACATATCAAAAGGCCATAACTAAAACATCTAAAACACCCAAAAAAATTACTACTCATCAGAGTCTACCTGGTCATCGTCACCGGTGGAGGTGGGGTCGACGATCCCCATGCCGGACGGACTGGCCTTGTCGTTGTTGTGTGCTGGTGCGAATGAGGCGGAGCTACCAACGTTCGCCTTGCTTCCATAATCAACATGCTGGTCCGACGCATTGTTAGTCATCACCTCTAGTATGTCAATGAGGCAGTTGTGCTCCATCTCATTGTAGAGGAGCTGCCAGCGCTCGCGGCAGATGATGCGGCACTATGCATGGAATCGATCATTGCTCCTACTCGTCGACAATACTCGAGTCCGCCGCGACCATGGCCATGCCGACATCTTTGGACGTCCTCTCCGTCGAGAGTTGGTCCTCCACTAGCCGGTGCTCCTCGAGGTGTACTTGGTTGTACTTGCTGCTCCTCCTGAAGAAGATGAAACACAGAGACCGGCAGCTCCTCTAGTGGTGCAGCGCTTCCTCCTCCTTCGCCTCCGCCAGCACCCGGTCATAGTGTTGCCTCAGTTATACAATGCGGAACCTGGACACCAGCTGTCCTCCTATGATGCAGGCTCTTGCTCCACAGTGACGCTAACTCCATGATGATCTCTGCCATGGCCATGGGTGGCCCTCCTTCATCTCCTTGGAATGCACCGGAGAGCTCTATGGTTGGCCCACATAAATGCAAGCATGAATTCAGGCCTCCGCATCACAGACCTCCAACGTGATTTGCGCGAGGCACGCCGGGGTGAAGTTGATGTACCACATGGCAAAGGAACGGGCCATGACCACAGCGGATGGAGGCTTGGATGGTGGGAGAAGGGCGCAGAGAGGTCTAGTTTTGGGGCCATGGCTAACCATCGTAAATAGTCGGGGCGGGCGGAGCGGCCGGTTGAATGTGGAGCGCCCGATTAGGATTCTCATTCGCCACACTGTTGTGAATGTCGGAAGGTGAATGGCTGGTCAGCCAACATGAATGTCGATACATAGCCGTCCCGTTTAGTTATGTCCCCTCTGACTGGCATGAATGCGGTGCGGAGAGTGATCAGACGCAGCGGGAGACGGGGTTTTAGGTGGGTCTGGGGTGTCTGGTTCCGATGGGGCAGACATCTGGTCTCCCCCAAGCCTCCCCTTAGTTTGGTTCCGGTTGTTGTGGGATTTTGGACGTTTGGGCCGGGCTGGACAAATTTTGTTACCACCGTTCGATGGCAAAAAATGTCTGGACTGTTCGTTCCCCAGATTTATTGGGGATTTTGGAGTTTCTCTTATCCACTTGTGAGTATTTTCTAGTTTTCTCTGACTTCATTCTTGCATACACTGCTTCAATCACAAGCTGAGTACCTTCGGTCCTGAAAGCAACTAGCCTTCTTCAGTCTTCATGAGCATGTGTGTCCTTACATATTCTATTGCCATCTAATTTTAGTGCAACTCCGAAATTTTGGTACTACAACTTATTGACATTGTTACTTTTTACTGTTTTGATCAATGCAAATTCTCTTGATGTATGTTGGAAGTAAACAAAAAGAATATCAATGGAGTCACTGCGATGTTACTTTCAATATAACATATGTTACTGATAGCATTCACAAATATATATTGTGTCTTTACACTACTCATTTTATGAATCACGCTGAAGATAATATTATGGAAGGTAATGTCTATGGAATATACAACTGCAGTTCAAAGAAAGTTTCCATAAAATAATACATTCTCCCAAAAATTTGGTACAGATGACAATGAACTCATGTCCATATGCACCCGTTCCTGAGTTTATAGATTCAGACATTTTCAAGATTCTCAAAAAAAGTTATGGCATTAGAACTCTCTCTCTCTCTCTCTCTCTCTCTCTCTCTCTCTCTCCTTTGAAATTTGGTACATGTGCCTGTATTAAAACTTCATAGTACTATGAATTTCCTGATAATTTTCTTTACAAGTAGTGCACAAACTAGTGAAGGGGTTCATGTCAACTTAATTATGTTCGGTTTTACCAAAATTTGCACTCTAGCACTGTTGTAGGATAAATAGGCTACCAGTGAATTGGTTATAGGATATTGATAACGGGGCTAATATTTCTAGTTATGTATTGTGTTACAGCCTGATTTATCCTCCTGTAGTTCTGTTTGGTCATGATGACACCTTCCCTGCTCCTGGTGCAGGCTTGTACCCTCACAGGTCTCTCTACACATCAGTTCTTTCAAACATAACTAACATATGGGTCTTATTGTTTGCAGTGGTGAGACAGGTGGTAGTATGCACGTTGGTAATATGTTGTCAACTGAATATCTCTGGAATCTCTTCACATTTGTTCCGTTGTACTGCCTAACTAACAATCTATTTGATTACTACAGGCCCAAATGATCCATGCTTCTTTCCTTCAACTCCTTCTACTCCTTTTGGTGACCCTGGGTATGTTCAGTTTTCCTTTACTATATATTCCATTGCAGTATTTGTTTTGTCATAAACGGAGAATCAAATACTTCACAATAGGAGTGTTCCACCTGGTGGTCGCTATGATCCAATTGGCCCGCCCGATGTCCCAGGATTTGAACCATCGCGCTTTGTTTTTTCGATAATTATTACTAACATTTTCTATAGACCCACTTTATGCTTGGCAACCGGTAAGGCTGGAGATGGCCTGTTATTGTAGTTGACACCAATTGAAAGGTTTGTTGTCTCAAGTAAGAAACAAACGGTGCTTATGGTTCTTTTTTTTCGCGCTGATAGCTAACTCGCATCCACATCCAATGCATCATTCAGCATAATACATATTTCTATATACTGTTGCATCATGGAAGTCATTGAACACAGTTTACTAACATATAATTGAAACCAATATACCTATTTCTACTTGCACCCGACCGGGGTTTAGGGGTGGGGTGCTCACTAGCTGAAACTCCGATGAACAGCTGATGCCAACCACCTGGTTTTCTGTTGACGCAGGCGTTCAAGGCATTCAGGTGGAAGCACTCACCTAGACCTCGAGTTCTTCCAACAAGATCCAGACTTCTTCTGAGACTCGGCTTCATGCCCGCCTGCATCCTGCGCTGAATGCTGCTTTGTTTCTGCTGTGCTCGATCGTGAACGCTTTGCAGCACCAACCTTCTATGTATCGCAAATTGTGTTTGAAATAGATTCTGCGTGCGCTTGAGAACATGAATGTAAACTCCTGTATTCACCTTCGAAACCGTGCTTTGTCATACTCGACTATACAATAATATGTAGAGCTGTCTTCGTAACCCTCTGTGCTTCTTATCTTAGCTAAGCTATTGCTGGAATGTCTGCCTCATTGCTGCTCAGTAGGCTTAATATTTGTTTCCAGTTTCTCCATATGCAGTATCACCCAGACCTCGAGTTCTTCCAACAAGACCCAGATTTCTGCTCTGTCTTGTTGCCGCTTTCCCTCGCCCTTGCAGCATCATTTTTTTTGGAACAAAGGCTCAAGAAGAGTCCGACTTTGAATTAACAAAGCCATCAACTGGCCAGAAGTACAAGACTGCAACTTACAACAAGAAAGGGGAAAGCGGAAAGAAAAAGATACAATGTGCTCAGCAGAACAACTCGAAGGAAAAGAGCACACACCACTCTTGCCATCGAACGACGCAAAGCCAAGAACTAGCTAACCTACGGAGACGCCAGGAGGAGGGCACCACCATTCATGATTTGTGTCGCTGGCTGCCACCAAAGGGATCAAACAGGGCAAACATGATCTGACTCCGCCGTCGCAAAGGGCCCCTACCCTACCACCCGGGTTCGACGGAGTGATTCACCCTAGAATCCAAATCAGAGTGCCCCGGCTGCCAAAGGAGATGCACAAGGGACAGACCCACATGAAACAGAGAACCGACCACCAAAACACCATCGTCGGCAGCAGCAAGGCAAAACACCGAACGAGAGTTATCGGACGCAGACGCTGAAACCTCAGAGAAGGCCAAAAGGATGCGACACCATGCCCCTGGTAATGGATAGGAATCGCCACGCCGAAGGCCTACCGCGGGAATGGAGGCAGGGACCCCAATTCCCTCGAACGAACGGCTGGAACCCTCCGCGCCTGGACCAGAGAAGGATGCCATTGATGAAATCAGGCCACCACATGCCTCCCTCGAACCACACCCAACTCCACCACCACTAGAGTCATCCCCGGACGACACCCTCAAGAAGGAACACGCCACTAGAATGCCGTTGTCGCAAGGAAAAGGGGACCTGAGGCTTTCACCTGAGCTCTTGGACGGGATGGGAGGAGGAGGAGTCCCACTGAAGCCTCCAACAAGGTAAACAACGCAAAAAGGCACCGCCTTCGGTGTGGCCGCCGCGCCGGCCAGGGGTTTCCCCTGCATCCGCCCCCAAGCACCAGATCCGCGCACCCAACGCCGAGATCCAGCGACCATAGCCGCCAGAGGCCGAGATCAACGCGAATCGGAGTAGATCTAGGTTGAAGACACCACTTCTCCAGGGCGCAAACGACTGGCGAGGAGTCGCTGCCGCAGCCGACACCCGCCGCCTCCGCGCCGCCCTCACGGCCAGGGAGGCGGCCCGCCTGCACCCGCCGACGCCACCTGTTGCATAGGCCACGTCGCGCGCCGCCGCCCCGGAAGCCGAGGCCCTCCACACAGGGTGAAGCCGCCGAGATCCCCGTCGCCACCTTCATCAGAGCCGCGCGGGCTCGCTGGGGTGCTCCTCTGGCGGTGGCGGAGGGGGGGAGGGGGAGGGGAGGGGGTAAAGTTTGGCGGCTAGGGTTGGCCCCCGAGTCGCCTCGGAGGAGACAACGCAGGGGGGGGATGATCGGAATCAAGGGCCTTCCCCTTGCAGCATCATCATTGCCGGAGCACCGACAGTACTGCTTCATAGCAGCATAGACCGTCCATCAGAACCCCTGGTCTCTCTTCGCTGCAGCACCACCATCCTACTACTGATCGCAGCATCGCCTCGCCATGGTTGTAGAATGCCTGCTGCGGCTCACAACACTGATGGTTGCCATCCCAGCCCCCTGCTCCGTTTGACATGGCTTGCAGCACTGCTAAGTGTCGTCATAGCACCATGGGCCATTGCTCACAGTCCCGGTGATCGCCGTCCGTAGCACCGCTCGGTCGTCATTGCTACACCAGGTTCTTGCAATCACTGGTGGCGGCTTCGGCTTCCTCATAGCAAAAACACTGGCAATCTTCGAGCGCCGCCGGCTGCCCTCTATAGCGGTGCCATCTCTACTCTCTCTGTGAGGATGGGGTAGAAGACAGCGGAGAGATTTGGGGATTTTGTGGAACAAAGGTGCACGTGGAGAATCTGGAAGGTAATACCCAAAATATATTAGGTTTGGGTCCTCTATCTTATAGGTAATCGAATAAGTGTTTTTACAGGAGCCGGGAGGTACCAGTGGACTCTATCCAATAAGCTGATGCCACCTTGTCTTGTACTCCCTCCGTTCGGAATTACTTGTCGCAGAAATGGATGTATCTAGACGTATTTTAGTTCTAGATACATCCATATCTGAGACAAGTAATTTCGAACGGAGGGAGTATCTAACTCCTACAGGATGTATTTGATTCATTCGCTGCTTTTGCGGTGATGGTATTTCTCTGCCAAGGCCCCATCAACTTTATGATATGGGACCTACAAAATTCCCATCTCACAGACACTATCACATGCCCTATCTCATCCCACTGTCTCTTGAACAAGGAAGTGACTTTAACTATTTACTATTTCTAAAAATAGTAGTAGTTATAGCTCTCTATTCTCTCAGAACAATGGCTTTAACTAATCACAACACCATTTTGAATTATTTGAACAATTTTAATTGGTTAAAAAGATTTCAAATATTTCATTAAAAGTTGAGGCCAGGTCCTTTAAAGAGCATATTTCAATTTTTTCAAATACATAATTTCACTAATTTTGTTCATTTTGAAAGACTAAATTCACTTGTATGAATAAACTGATTTCAATAATTTAAGAAACCGATTTCATTTCTTCTGGGAAATAGATTTCAGTATTTACCAAAACACATTTGTATTTCAGAAACTCAGTTTGTTATATCAAATACTCCCTCCATTTTTATATACAAGGTCACTATGGAATATACGTTTTGCATCTATACAAGGCCACCAACAGTAATCGAGGCAAATTTAATGATATTTTCTCGTACTAGCAACCCTGTTTAATAGTTGCATGCATGTAGTCATAATGACAGTCAGCTACTTCCTCCACTCAGTTTTCTTCCATGCATGTGGGGTATTAATGATCCCAGTAAATGAAAAGAAAAATTGACTTGCAAAGCAGGTATTAAATTTTACATTGGTACCTGTAATTTAAGTTTGTGGCCTTGTATATAAAAATGGAGGGAGTAACTGATTCCAACTCTTTCAAGTAATAGATTTGTATTTCAGAAACTCATTTCATCATATCAAATAACTGATTCCAACTCTTTCAAGTATTAGATTTGTATTTCAGAAACTCATTTCATCATATCAAATAACTGGTTCCAACTCTTTCAAGAAATAGATTTGTATTTCAGAAACTCATTTCACTCGCTTGAAACAACTAATTTCAATTCTTTCAAAAAACACAATTCAATCAATACAAAAACTAATTTCACTTATTAGAATAGGTTTAAGTTCTATAAAAGAATACCCTATTTCAGTTATTTCAAAAACAAATTTCAATAAAACTTGAGGTCAGGTCCGTTAAAGAACAAGTTTCAATTATTTCAAATACATAATTTCACTAATTTCGTTCTTTTTGAAATACTAATTTCACTTATATGAATAAACTGATTTCAGTAATTTAGAAACCGATTTCATTTCTTCCAGGAAATAGATTTCAGTTTTTACCAAAACACATTAGACTAATACAGAGAAAATGATTTCAATTGTTTCAAAAAATAATTTCATCTTATCAAATAACTGATTTCAACTCTTTGAAGTAATAGAATTTTCTTTTTCAGAAACTAATTTCACTCACTTGAAACAACTAATTTCAATTCTTTGAAAAACTGAACTCAACTCTTTCAGACCATATATTGGTTACTGCAAAAACAAATTTCAGTTGTTCCAAAACACATATTTGACTTGTTTCAAAATACTAATTTTACTCAATTATCGAAACTGATTTGAACTCTTTTTAATAACATATTTGAATTCTATTTCAGCTATTTCACTAATTTCAGCGATCACAAAAAAATCAATATCATATATTTGCACATTAATTTTGACAATTCCAGAAAGAAATTTAGCTTAATTTCAGAATATCAATTATATCCATTGATTTCACTGGATTTCAAAGTGCACAAGTCGTGTTTCACAATTTCACAATTGACTTATTTTGTAATTGGTCTCAAAGTCTGATGTATTTCACACAAATTTCACATTAAATACATCTATTGAATTCTCATTTCACCTCAAGTAAACAATAACCAATCATCTCAGTCACAAACATAACAAGATCTGAAATTAAATCCACGGCAAGGAGCAGGGGAGGCCAACCATCTGGGGAAAAAGGAAGGGAAGTTCAACTCATGAACAATAAAACCGAAATCATGAGGAACACAGAGAGAGATGAAATGGGAAGTGGGTTTCATAGTTCACTAGTCGTTCCCGTTGTTGAGAGACAGGGTGCGGCAAGTGGTTCGTCGCGGTGCACTCGGGTCCGAGAGAGAGAGAGACAGAGAGAGAGAGAGAGAGAGAGAGAGACGGGAAGGGATCTGGTGGCGGCCATGCTTGGAAGTCACCGGATCCGGCGACGACCGTGTGCAGGGACGCGTCGTGTAGGCCGTGCTGCAAGATCCACTCACGGCGAGCACGGCGGCCAGGCAGCAAGACAAAGGAGGACGGGGAACTGGCGCTGGCGCGTAGGTACTGCCGTCGGCAGAGTTGGATCCGACGCTGGCCGGCGTTGGAGAAGACGCACAGCCAGCCGCCCATTCTGGATCAAGAGGCGAAGCACTATTGGATTGAGCGAATCTGAACAACGAGGTCGTGGGTAGGTACTCCCTCCGTTCCAAAATAGATGACTCAACTTTGTTTACAAAGTTGAGTAATCTATTTTGGAACGGAGGGAGTAGATATTTACTCAGGCGTGGGGTCCATTGGCTGTATTTAGGACCGTATATTGCTTTTGTATAGGAGATAAGGAGAAATATTAGCTGCCAGGGGCACGAATCGTGAAGCAGCTATGGAGGGCGGTTGTTTGACCGGTAGCTCCCGCCTCCGGTAAAAAGGACTTTGCGTATAGGTAATACCCTACTCGTACTGAGTGTTCTAATCAAGCCTCATATGATAATTTACATGTACCCTGGAAGGCCTCCAGTTAGATCATCATGGAATAAGAGGTGACAACAACGTGAAAAATCCTCGATAAATATTTTTTTAGAGGTTTCAGGAGTATGGAAAGGCTGGGGGCCAAGAGGCGGCAGAGGGGTGCCCTAGGGCCTCCACGCGCCTCGCCTCGTGACCAGCTCCCGAGCCGCATGGGCCCACCACATGGATCCTCTGGGGCTCCTCTCTGCCCCCTTTGGCACCCTTGGCTTCGTTCTGATCAAAACCTATGTGAAATATATTTTTGTATCCAAAATGGTGTTTTTTCTAAAGTCCAAAAATATGCAGAAAATACCAATTGGTTGTGGGTATTGGATTTATAGGTTAGTAAAATACTCCCTCCGTCCGGAAATACTTGTCGGAGAAATGGATATATCTAGACGTATTTTAGTTATAGATACATTCTCTTTTATTCATTTTTCTGACAAGTATTTGCGGACGAAGGGAGTAGTTGGTATGAAATCGTGTCAAAACTATGCAATTATGATATAAAAGTAGCACAAATATAGCAAAAACTATAGATACATCTGAGTCTCTGAGACTCGCCATGGGCCTATACCATGGGATACCATTGTAACTAGACCCCGGGTCTTTTAGGGTCTCATTGTGATAGCCAACTCTTTGGAAGAAGTGTAGCATGTACCGCATAGTTCGCTTGCAAATAGACCCTGTTGGACTCAAAGAATGCTTGAGGAGGTCATATATGAACTAATCATGGTAAAGTCTTGACGACCCATGAATTTTTCTTTTAAGAATTGGCAGATCATCTGCCTATATATTGAGCAGGAGTAAAACAAATATAAAGGTCCTTATAGGACGAAGGGAAATAAAAGACTAACCTAATCAGGTTCAGGATCAGGAGAATTTTGGGTGTCGCTAGTACAATGGAAGGAGAGCAAAGGCTGGAGGATGTCTTGCTTGTTCAGCATAACTAGCTTATCTTCATGATGAACTTGCTTCTCAAACACCCATCGACTCCGTTCTTTCCAAATGTTCCATCGCGTGTAGATGGCAGTCTTAATCGCCTTGGTGTTTCCCTCCCGGGGCAACGCCCTCGGCAATTTTGGTGCCGTTCTGGGCTGATTTTCGGTGACGTATTCATCCGTCAATAGGCATGTGCATATTCGGCGACGAGTCTCAGTGTCACAGTAAATGTTGGTGGGTCCTTTTTTGAAAATTCATTAGAAAAATAATAGGTAATTGTTTTTCAGCTAACTCATTTAGCGGGATCTCTTTTCATAATAGCGTGAAATTGGAATTGGTATCATCCGGTTCCCTCATAACAAAGGGAATTGGGAACGTTGGCTTAGGGCCATCCTCTCATACCATGCCCCGGCAAGTCGACAGGCTGCCACAGTGAGGTGCACGCGGCTGCGCGCCCCTTTTGAATGGAGAAGTCACACGCGACTGAGGCAGTGTGAAACAGGGGCGATTTCAGATGAGATCTTTTTACTGAAAGACATAGTAGCAAATTTCAGGTGTGCTGTATTTACTTTTGATCTTGTACAAACATTGGATTGTGGATGGATTACTCATGGAATGAAGCTGACGCCACCATACATGGCTGGTGTGAATCGGTGTATGAAATTCACGCTTGCTCAACAATGAGGCAGAAGATATGTTGCGCCCATGCAAAGATTGACGTAACGGGATCCGCCAAGCTATTGATATTGTCAGATGTCATGTAAATATCACTGATATGCTCGGGACCTATACTAGGTGGATCTATCATGGGGAATCAGTGCAAGCTGTGGTGCTGCCAATGATGATGGTTGTGAATCTGACGACTCTGATAATTTTAAGCTGTACAATCAATTTGTGTATGATGTGCTCGGAGCTCTCGTGGACGACATGAGCAGAACATCTGGAAATAAAGAAGATGCATCTGGTGGGTTGGACATTTTTAAAAAGCTCAACGAAGAAGCGATGAATCCCCTTGACGAGCGATGCTGCACTACGACACGGATGATGTTCATTATCAGGGTCCTTCATATCGAAACATATACCCGTATGACCAACAGGATATTCAATATGGTTTTTCAGCTATTGAGTCTTGATTTGCCTAAGGTGGAATTTCCAAAATCTTACGCTGATGTTAAGAGAATTATTTCTGATCTTGGTCCTCATTATTAGACAATTCATGTACGCAAGTATGACTACATTTTGTATTGGGGAGACCATTCCAATAGTACTCAATGTCCCCACTGTGGTACATCAAGGTGGAGACACGTCGACAGGAAGAAGAAGTTTCCTCACAAGATCCTTCGATACTTTCAAATAATCCCATGGTCACAAATAATATTTTTTTTCTTTGAGGGAAATATCAGAGCACACCCGGCGGCACGAGGAAAAGAGGGTTGAAGAGGATAATGTAATGAAGCACCCCGCTAATAGCAAGCAATGGAAGGCCTTCGACGGAATACATGAACACTTTTGCTGCAGATCCTCGTATCTTCAGGTTAGGATTTGCAATTGATGGATTCGATCCCTTTGGACACATGAGCAGTGCATACAATATGTGGCATGTTTTTTCTCATACATACAACTTCCCACCTTGGATGTGCATGGACCAATCCAATTTCATGATGGCATTGCTGATTCCTGGAAAATACTCACCAGGAAAGGATTTTCATGTAATTATGCAGCACTAATAGCAGATATGCGGAAGCAAAGAAGTTGATCAGTACTTACAACGTGCTATGGATAATTTCAAACTGGGGAAGTACCATGGTAGTGCAAGTAGAAAGAGAAAGCGCATGGAGAATAATCCCGCATGCCACCTGAGGGCGAGCTTACATGATTTGCCATACCAGAAGGATCTTTTGTTACCGCACAACCTGGATGTTATGCACATTGAGAAGAACATATGTGAGAGTATCATTGGTACACTCCTTGAACTTCATGGTAAGAACAAGGATACCATCGGGAAAAGATCGGATTTACAACATCTAGGGATGTGGGACAAGCATTGGTTGCAAAATAATAAGAATAAGGAGGGTTCTTACAAGAAGTATCCTACATCATGGACGCTTAGTAAGGAAGACAAAATAAAGTTGTGCCAGTTTCTGGCTAATGTCAAATTCCCATTTGGTCACGCTGCAAACCTGACAACATACGTGGTTGTTGAGACTAGTAAATTACACGATATTGAGACATGTGATTACCACATACTTCTGCAAACTATCTTACCAGCCAGTCTTAGAGGCATTGTCCCCAAGCAGACGTATGAGGCTATTACCGAACTAGGCAGATTTTTTAAGGAATTGTGTGGCAAGACATTAAGAATCGACATCTTGGAGCAATTGAGACTTGATATTCCTCAAATTCTTTGCAGGCTTGAGAAGTTCTTCCCACCTTCTTCCTTCGATGCAATGGTGCACCTAGCTGTACATCTTCCGGACGAGTCACTACTAAGGGGGCCTGTCCAATATGGTTGGATGTTTCTAATTGAGAGAAGGCTTGGGTACCTCAAGTCAACAATACGTGGCAAAGCAAGGCCCGAAGGTTCAATTACGGAGGCCTATATCGACGATGAGTGCTTGACTTATTGCTCTAGATATTTCAAAGATGACATAGAAACCACATTTAACAGGGAGATAGGAACATGCGTAAGAATGATAGGAAAGATAAGAACCAGGAATCTAGGAGAGGAAGCCTAGGAAGATGGTGGTGTTGTTGGCATTGAGGTGGCCCATAAGAAAGAATGCTTGGAGGAATGGGGCAAAATGCATAGATATGTACTTGACAATTGTCTAGAAGTACAACATTACATGGAGTAAGTTTCAATCATCCAACTAACTTATATAACAACGTTGTGAAGTATATTTTTACTAATTTCTTGACTATTTTACTTCTTTACTCGGTTTATGTCTGTGTAAGCCCAGAACCCATATTTTTACACACAGCTTAGGAGAAGAGTACAAGGCAATGCGTGATTTTCCAGTAGTGTTCACTATCCATGGACACGACCTTCCAAACATGTTTGCGAGTCCATTTTGATGTACGCCCATTAGAGATACCCTTAGTTACGAAGCGTTTCCTGTCCTCATGCATCGCTAGGTTAGTTAGATCACATCTACTCCTCTCTTGCCGCCTCCATTATGGACCGCTGGGCAAAGCCCTCGCAACGCCAATGGTGGTGGGGATGTCCTTCCAAGTTGTGGTTCCCTGGTGGGGAGCGTGAGATGGTGGGAGGTTGACTGCTCCACGTGTTGAGTCGTGTACATCAGCGGTGGCTAATGATGGTCTTGGCTGGTGGCTAAGCTCCAGCGCTTGGCAACCTTCGGTGGTGAACCCGCATGGCCAGGTCATCGGAGAAGTGGGCATCGCGTCGGGTTCTCAGTGGCGATAGGTTCTAGGTCGTCTTAGTCCATCCTTTGTATGAATAATGTTCCCCTGTCCTTTTCTACTTCCATTGGTGTGTTTATTCTCGACGGAGGGCGTGTGGAGCTATGTCTCCGATTGGTCTTCTGGGATCCAACTGGTTTAGGTTTCCGGTGGATCCCTTTGGATTCAACCGGCTTTGGTGGTCTTCGGAGTTTCTACAGGCTCTTCTCGGCATTTTCTTCCCGTGGTCGACGATTGCTTCACAGATCGTGGCCGCCGACATCTCCTTGTCTACATCAATGACTTCCTGGCCGCTGCTTCTACAAGCTCCCGGGTTCAAAAAATGTTTGCTTGGTCGAGGAAGAGGCCTAGAGGCAGCATCGAGCTACCTCACTGCGCCCGCCGGTGGATGCAGGAGAAAGAAGACTTTGGATCCCCCAAGAATTTATATGCAATTTTTTTGTATGGGTGAGTTTGTAAAGACCCGGTTTACTTAATATATCTGGCCTTAGGCCTTTTTGCAGAAAAAACTTAGTGCCATAGAAATGAATGTGCAAGCATTGAAGGTGATGATGGACGCGATGGGAACTGAAACTGAAGATCTCGGTTTGACTCTTTATTGAATGCTAGAGCTAGGTTGGAGGGCCGACAAGTTGAAGAGATGACTTCCTTTCACAAACTCGCTAACAACGAAAAAGAAAAAACTCTTAAATAAGGTGCAAAGACTTCGCCTCCCTTCCCGGGCTGCTTGCACGGGCAGCTCCGGAGGGTCAAAACCCTAGCCGTCGCCGCGACCCCTCCCCTCAGGTCTCCCCCACCGCCGGTGCCAGTGGTGGTGGCAGGGGTGGTCTGTGTGCCCCAGCGGGCCTCCCTCATGCGGGGGAGCGGCGCCAACTGGGCGGCGGGGGAGGTCTTCCCTGTACAGCAGCACATGGCGAAGAGCGCAAGGAGCGACGACGTGTAGCTTGGAGCTTCTAGAGGAGGTCGCGGCATGAGGTGGTCCTCCTGATGAGCATAGGCGGAGGAGGCGATGCAGTGGTGACCTGAAGGCAGTGATGCGGTGGCGCTTGGCCTGGTGTTCGTTTATGCATGATTGTTATAGCCTCGTATTTCTTTTCTGAATTATTCGTTTGGTTTGGCCAACTAGATTGATTTACCTGGCCATGGGGAGAAGTGATTTGTGACGGGACATGAATTTAATACACTAGATGCATGATGGATAGCGGTCGATGTGTGGAGTAATAGGAGTAGATGCAGGCAGGAGTTGGTCCACTAATCTTGAAAGTAATGCCTATATACATGATCATTGCCTTGGATATCGTAATAATTATTTTCTTTTCTATCAATTGCCCAACAGTAATTTGTTTACCCACCGTATGCTATTTTCTCGAGAGAAGCCTCTAGTGAAAACTATGCCCCTCGGGTCTATTTTGTATCATATATTAAAACCAAAAATACCTTGCTGCATTTTTTATTTTGTATTTTGTTATGTCTATTTATCAAAACCTATACAATTTAATCTTTCTCTTGATAGTTGAGGCGTTGACAACCCCTCTACGCGTTGCGTTTCAAGTATTTGTTGTTTGTGTGCAGGTGTTGTTTACATAGTGTGGTTTGGTTTTCCTACTGGATTAACAACCTTGGTTTCATAACTGAGAAAAAAACTTATCTCTACAAGTAGAATGCCCGTGCGTTGCTACGGGCAAAAGCCGAATACCCATGCGTTGCCACGGAATAATAAAAATATGGACACATTGATCAAATTATTCTTCTAATTTAGAAATACGGGTTAAGCATGGTTACATCCTGTTTTCATCATGCAATGACAAATATAAATTCTCTTTCACTTTTTTTCCCTCTCCGCTATCTTCCTATCTCCTTAAGCAGCCAAATTGCTCGCCACCCAAGAACTTATAACTAGATATATATATCATCCATTTATAAATAGTATTAGTATTCTCACTGTAAATACTCTTATATTTCTTTACAGAGGGAGTATCACTCAACTTCATGCATCCACCTGTCACTATTACATGGTACACAAAGATTGACAGTCAGTATTACAAGGTACGCAATGATTGACAATCACTATTACAAGGTACGCAAAGATTGACAAATTCATAAGCCTCTTATTTCAGCAATAATAGCATAATTGATGCAACCTTCAATAATAAGCTCATTGTATATAGGAAATGTTCCATTTATCTTGAATCAAGATTTTCAATAATAAGTTTGATAACCTAATGTTTTCAAAGCTGGGGGATTTGTATACAATTAGTATCCTTATTACCAACTCCATCCTCATGGACGTGGTCATGGCAGCAGGCGTCGAGGTCTTCACGGCACCACCGCTCTCCTTCTGCGCCTCCACCAAGTTCAAAGACGGTGCGACAGCGACTAACCTATCACCGGTATTTAGGTCTGTCAGCTTCACGCTGGCCACGATGGCCAACTTCGCCCCGGGCTTCGACTTCTTCAGCTGCGTGATGGCGGTTGCCGCGCTCTCCCTCAAAAACAACATGATGGCCACGGTCGCCCCTGTCCTGCCCGCCGGCTTGGTCATCATCGCATGCATCACCTTCCCGTCTAGCCCGCGCTCACGAACCGTCTCTCCCACGACCCGCTCCACAACTACTCGGCTCCTGCTTCCATGAAAACACAATATATTTCATATTCACCAAGAAGCAACAGAAGTTAGATCACTAATTAAATCCTAGTATGATGGACCATTTATGCTGAAATAGCTACAGAGCAACTCTCGTAGATTGAAGTTAAATCTAGCAATATGGTACACTTGGCCCCGGAGTAAACCCCAGATTAAACAATGTACTATGACTTCAGAAGAATATACATTAATTTTGCCATATTGTAGGGAAAACAAGTCTGGAGCACAAAGTAGAGTGAAACACCTGTAACATACGTGCACGATATAACATGACCTGAATGTAACAAAATATAGTTGTATTTTCTAATGGAACAAAATATGTATCTGGGCATGGTACTCAAGATGTTCTTTTTTTCCCTCATTATTATTTTTGTTGGAGAAGAAGTTACATTTGTTACGTACTAAAAGGCACCAGGTAGCATATCAGGTCATCCGATAATCTTCTGGACTGAGTTTCTACTTCCTACTGCTTTACTGATTTCTTATAGTTGCTAGAAAAATGAGATGTGTCAAACAGAAGCTTCCTTCGGCCGGCCACTGACATGCCACCGATGATGTGTGAATATTACATGAGCAGCTACAACCTTTTCTCAAGGATGAGACGATGAGCAGCTACAAACTTGATACTGTTCCTGGTAGTCTCATTCTTCCAAAGAAAATAGGAAAACAAACCCATACATTTCAACACAGTCCCTTCTTCACATAAACTTCCAGTTTAAATGAAAATACTATTATTTTTCGATGAATGACGCTTTATTACTTTAAAGGTTTAAGCATTACACCCGGCCTCTGCATAAATGAAATAATAATAGCAACAAAAAAACTTAATAAGAAAACTCCGACAATATGGACCAAGATTGACTGACTTGGTAGTAGATCAAATCACATGCGTCCAAGCATGAAATCAATATTTCCCTTACAGAACTAAATTTCGACAACCACGTAAGCTCTAAACATTGTTCTTGATTAAAAGGACAAAGGATAAAGGAATGGAAAGTCTCACCATCAGTACTCAGTAATGTTTGCATGCAATATTTTTGTCCTAACAACCACAATCAATATACATCCACACTTGCCTCAAGAGGCAAAGTAGAACCCCCCCTGCAAAATAGTATAGGAAAAAGAGGATAAAACAAGAACAGAGACATTAATAAAGCATAGAGAAATCAGTAGGCCAATAATGGAAGACTTTCGCGCAAGAGGAAAGAACTCACCATGTACACTTAGACATAAATATATTACTTCAAGTATACGCAATAAAGATAAATGTTGAAAGAAAAAGGATCTATGTTAATACTCTATACATCAAGTTTACATCATCTCAAAACAAAACCAACAGGTGAATTGCTCTATTGACCAACATGACCCAAGCAGTTAAAAATTTTGTCATATATTACCCAAATTGTTGGGGCTCCAGCTATTGGGTTATTTGAAGTGTGGGTAACTTGTAGAGGTCAACAGCATGGACATCATTCCAGTTTGAGGCACGGGCAAAAACATGTCTCAATGGAAGTATTTAGGTCATGTATCCCGTTGTTTCTACTTCTGCAATGAATATGTTGAAAGTTGAGTTACCTGTTAGGGAGAGACTCAACTCTTAAGTTACCCCAACTGAAATCAGTGTATCCTCTTTCTGTCGACCTTCTGTATCTTTGAAATCTTCAAGCTCATGTCATGGTATTTGCTTCAAGGACAAAAAACAAATCAGGTATGTGATCCAACAAGAGAAAGGCAATTTAATAAATCCATTCAAAAATTGAGAAGATGTTAGTTTTATTTATGTGATGACTGCCTCGACCAAAATCCATACATCTCAGGAGATGCAGGGCGCCAATCAGAACCATATTAAAGCAGCGGACAGAGAGGTCCGAGAAGAAGAAATAAATGCAAGAACATAAATAGGGAAAAGGAAAAGGAAAATGAAGTGTATTGATGCCTCGAGAAGATACGACCTCGGCTCCTTCGCACCTAAGGAATGAAGAAACAATTTGCAATCCCAAGACTGATGGTGGTTTCTACACTGTTGAATCTTTAGATGCATTGGTAAATGGATATATAATGAAACTGCAATAATACAAAGCTACATAGATTCTTATAAAAGAATTAACCACTCAAGTCAAGGCATGTCAGAAGATGAAAATTATTTGCATCAGACCCATCAGAATTAGCTTTTGCCATGTAGTGTATGAGCTAAAACTGAGCATTTACTTATCGATAAAAAAGCATCGAGCATCATCAGCTATAAAACAAAACTATATTTTCCTAATAGATGGTACAGGCATGAAATACCCAAGAAGCAGTCATGAGAAATCTGAACCTTCCTCGGGTTTCCTTTGTGTAAATAGGAGGCATTTTTGTCTGTGTAACCCTCAGAGCACAGAACCAAGCATGAGAAATCTGAACCTTCCTCGAGTTTCCTTTGTGTAAATAGGAAAATTGAAATCCTTTGCCACACATCTGAACCTTCCAAGAAGCTGCTATCAGGGTTACACAAAGCCAACAAAAACTACTCTGAAAATTTCATTTATAGCTAGAGATCTTGATCCTGACAAGCAAAATAGACAGTCATGTTTTTATTTGACAAAAGATTTTGGCATATTTACCTCAGTTTAATTAAACCTCCAACGGGGATGATGCAGCCATTGTTGCAAAAGCTTCACCAGCATCAGAAGTTGGAGCACCCCGCTGAAAGGGATAAGGTACTCTTATCCTGTTATTGTAGTAGAAGAAACAGAGACGCTCATGTTACTAAACAGCAAGGTTAGTGCAAATGGAATAAGCATATCTTTAGAAAAACAGCAGCAGCGGTCGAGGATACCAAGCGCAGCAGTCGCCTGCACATGGTGCCTGACCATCCAGGCGGCCATGGTGCGTAGGATACAGCGCCGCCGTTGAAGTCAATGTTGTCGATGTCCATCCCTTCCCCAGAGAAGGTCCTAACCCCTGCACACTGCTAACAATAGCTCTCTATCGTGGGTTAGTTCTCTCGCACGATCAACAGCACACCCATCGGTAGCTCACATTAGATTTAGAGTATCAAATATAGTAAAGTTTCAAACAATATGAGCACTGTCCTAACCAGCCCCAAGATACTTATGTGGTTTTAGAATTCTTTCCGTGACATAAAATATTTTGAATTTCCTTTGCCCATATTAATATATACTCCCTCCGTCCCAAAATTCTTGTCTTAGATTTGTCTAAATACAGATGTTTCAAGTCACTTTTTAGTATTAGATACATCTGTATCAAGACAAATCTAAGACAGGAATTTTGGGACGGAGGGAGTATGTATCAGTGCCAAGCAGAGAATGCAAGTTTAGTCAGATAACCCACAATAGGGATATAGTTTTCAGAAAATAAACATTGTACTTGCCAAATTATATTAAGAAGTGAAATGTACAAGATTCACCTTATGCTTGGAAAGAGCCTTTCCAGTCATCTTTATCGGTCACCAAACACCATCATAAGTCTTGATGTTTGATGCTTGTTCTAAAAAAAGCATAAATGGTTTATAAGTGATGCTTGATGCTTGTTCTAAAAAAGCATAAATGATTTATCAGTGCAATTGATTGAACATGTAAAAAATCATAATATACCTATTATTACTACGGGGAGGTAGCACTGTAGTGTTTTTAAGATATGCACAAATTTAGGAGCTTAGAGCTGATTCAGTTCAAAGTTGCCATTTTCCGGTGCTCATCTGGACAACCTGAAAAAAAAGAAAAACTGCACAATAGAGGCTATAGAACATTCACAGGAAGTGCTCAACAATGCAATACCAAAATTTAATCTAATGAGCGCGCTTATCTTTGAACCTAAAAAGGATAAGAATATATATATAAGAGCGCTCATTAGATTAAATTTTGGTATTGCATATATATACATAAAAAACAGCCACCTCATACCAACAAATCAGAAGAGAAATTTCTTCAAACAGGTTGTGGGCAAGGTGAGTAAATATACTCCATATATCTACTGAACTCCAAATGGACAGCTTGGCTGGTGAGCTTACAGATCAGGTACGAGCTTCTCGTAAAAAGTAGAAATCTAGGATTCTAAGTCTTTCCAGTTGCCAACGCAAACAAGCTAAAAAAAATTAACAAGAAAAAATGCAAAGAGGAAAAAGAGGGCACAACCATCCACGCAGATGAGCCGCCTCAAATTCTTCTAGATTCATATGATCTATGGTCATGCCATCGCCATTAGAACATGTACGCATCCAAGGAAACGCCAGCCAGCGAGCCAGCTACCCCCGCCGATCCAGATGCATCAGCGCCGCGATCGGACCAAGGAGCCGCCGCGCCGTCGATGCCATGGTAGGGACGCCCGCGCCTGACACCGCCGAGATGAGCGACGGGTGGCATGCGTCCAAGAGGGGGGGGGTGAGGGCGTCAAGCTTGGAGGGAAGATAGGGGCAAGGCGGCAGAAGCTGGGGCTGGTCGAGGAGGGTGGCGGCTTTGATGTGTGGGGCGACGGCGAAGGGGTGGATCGGCGGCGGAGGGATGGAACGGCGGCGGCGAAGGGATGAGTCGGCGACGGCGGAGAGATGGATCTGGGGCGAAGGGATGGATCGGCACGGGCGTTGCAGCGGGGAAGAGGGTGGCTCTGGGTGGAGCGGCGGCGGCGAAGGGATGAAGGGCGGCGGCGAAGGGAGACCTCGCTCGAGCGCAGGAGTCGTCGATCGCACGTGCGGGTGATAGGTTTAGGTTTTCTTTTGTCGTTGGTTAGTTTCCCTAGGTCTTTTTTCATTGGTTAACCATCGTAGGTCTTTTTTCGGTCGTACGTGCATGGATGCGGGTTGGGGCCTCAGCACGAGGTTTTTTCGGTTCTTGGTGGCTAAGTCGGAGGTGGGAGGAGGTACCGAAAAAACCATGGGAGATGGGACGAAAAAAAACCTGGAAGCGAGATTACCAACTGCTCCATTAGGAGTAGAGATTGTACTGCATCATCCTCTCCTCTTCTGGGAAATCCCAACACAACTCATAAGTAGCATAGCTCTCATGAATTTTCGGGGATTTAAACCACAGCAAACCACATGCTGCCGGCCAACCCTCGCCCCACTCCCCACCCCCGCACACCCTCTCAGTTGTGTGCGCAAGGCCTGGAAATAGACCAAAGACAATTGGCAGGTACTTCCTGCCCTTCCCGTCTAAGATTTTATGTGGCCAACGCCCCGTTCTTGAATTTTGGCATAAACCCCTGGAAATGCAGGAAATGCATGGAATGCAGGAAACACATGTCTTTCAGCAGGCTCGTGCGAGCGTAGAAAATGTTTGGAGGCCAATAGAGGAACAGGCCCACACCCCCTTCATAAACTGAATGCATCCCCGCTACAAAGCTAGATCTCTTGTGGGAGAAGGTCCCGTTTCCACACAACCTCCATGAAGACATATTCCAAACGGTATATGATTTTTAGCACAGCCTCCAAGGGCCGTGTGAAGATGTCGCGCCAGGTCCCGTCATTTTTCGGACTCCCGTGAATTTCTGGGGATTCAACAGGCTGCCCGTTGACGGCCTCCCCGTGCACCCCCGCACCCCCCCGGGTTAAGCCCACCCTCTCGATTGTGTGTGCAGGGCCTAGCTAGGCATGGACCGAAG
Source organism: Triticum urartu (assembly GCF_003073215.2). NCBI lineage: Eukaryota > Viridiplantae > Streptophyta > Magnoliopsida > Poales > Poaceae > Triticum > Triticum urartu. The sequence continues at coordinate 29,334,543 of NC_053027.1, read as the reverse complement.
ACCGTGGGCAGGGACTCCCTGCCCTTTCCGTCCATGATTTCATGTGCCCGCTGCTCCGTTCTTAATTTTCCGGCATAAACCCTTGGAAATGCAGAAAATGCACGGAAAAATGACTGGCGGCCCCGAAAAAGGCTAGGTCCTGGCACGTGTCTTTCAATGGACTCGTATGAGCGCAGAGAAAGTTTTGAGACCATCGGAGGAACGGGCCCCAAACCCCCCTTCACAAACCTGATGCATCCCCGCTACAAAGCTAGATCCCTTGTGGGAGAAGGTCTTGTTTCCAAACAACCTTCGTTAAAGGGTACGAGCCACCGCCTGCCCTGATCGATAGAATTGTTTCGGAGCGACGCCTAGGGCTTGGTGGTTTAAGTACCGCACAGTTCGCCGACTACCATTCATCGGGGTCTCGGCACAGGTCGCCCACCGTCACGGGTCAGCTACAAACGGCCATGCCACGTGGCTAGTATTTGTCAGGTGCCTCTGACTAGTTTCCCGGCATATTGGGCATAAGCTGGGTAGCTTTGACTAGGTTCCCAGCAAAGCGTCCCCACCATCACGGCCGTCAGCTGTAGACAGCCAGGCCACATGGCTCGTATTTGTCGGGTGCATTTGAATAGGTTCTCGGCACACTACGCATAAGCCGAGTACTTTCATGTCTGCCGAGTGCATTTTGCATGGGGCTCGATAGTGCCTCCCATGTGCCGTGTCCTGTTGTTCACCGAGAGGCAAACTTGGTGAACACAGCTTTTGTCATGATCCCGTGTTCTAGTATTCGGCAAACAAAAAAGAAAGAACTCAGTGACGACGATTTTCTAGTAGTGTCTTCTTGGTGTTTTGTTCTGTGGGCCGGCGATGTGCTTCACAGATCATGGCCGTCGGCATCTCCTGGTCTACATCAACGACTTTCCCGCCGCTCTTTCTACAAGCTCCTAGGTACAAAAATATTTGCTTAGTCGAGGCGGCATCGACCTATGCTCACGGCACGCCGCTGGTGGATGCAGGAGGAAGAAGACTTTGGCTCCCCTAATAATAATTCAAATATAATTTTATTTTCTGTACGGGTGAGTTTGTGAAGACACGTGTTACTTAACATATCTGCCTTAGGCCTTCTCGCAAAAGAAACTAAAAAAAACTTAGTGCCATAGGAACGAACGTGCAAGCATTCAAGGTGACGATGGACGCACGATGAACTGAAACTGAAGACTTCGCTTTGACTGAAACTGCGGCGACGACTTCCTTTTGCAAAGTCACTGATGCGCTCGGGCAAGCCATACTCAGATGGGACCTACTCAGATCTCAGTTACTAGTACTTGTTAGTCTTTTTCATTCCCCCCGACCCAGCCTCTCCTCTGCTCCCTCGTCCCCTTCCTTTTCTAGGGCGCCGCCACTCCACCGCCGCACCGTCCCACGCCGCCCCGTTGCTCCGCCGCGTATCCCCAGGACCCCCTCCCATCACCGCTGCAGTCTCCGGCCCTTCCTAGACGTCTGACCCGGCATCACTGCCTCCGCTCTGCTGGCCGCGCCCCCACGCCTGACCCGCCCTCGCTCCCTCCGTGCTCACCTCCAGATCCACGCCTGGTAATATGGATTTTCTAATTTGGACGCTGCCTGTTGCTGCCCATGTAGCCTGACGTTGAGAGCGCAGTTCGTCAATAAATAGGTACTTCTCCAGAACGCCGCTTGACCACCGCCTCATGGATCGCCTGCCCGCAGGTGCGTTCCGCCTTACGCCCTTAGCCCTAGGGGTTATGTTATGTACGTATATATGTGTTTTTTAGTGTGAGCGTACTGTAGTCTGCAAGTTAGGATTTGACAGACCCCATGTTTAGGGCTCCTGTTGCATATCTATGATGATTCTCCGGTTGAGTTCCCGAGCAGATTCATGTAGATCTATTTCAGGCGTGGTCGATTTGGGGAATGTGTTCCTGAGTCAAACAGTTTAACGGCTCCATGTTTAGGGCTCCTGTTGCATATCTAATGATGATTCTCGGGTTGAGTTCCCGAGTGGATAGATGTAGATCGATGGTTCGGCTATATTTAGGTGTAAATGGTGCAATGTCAGTCGCAGCTTCTTGTATTTCAGGCGTGGTTGATTTGGGAAATGTGTCCCTGAGTCAAAACACTTTAAGTGCTTAATTGTCCACTTAATTCAGAGAATCAGTCCCATCCCTAGATTTATGATCTATTGTTTGATCTTCTCTGGTAGTTAGTACTCCCTCCGTCCAAAAAAAAGTTGTAATCAAAGACACTTATTTTAGGACGGAGGGAGTAATACGGTATGCCATTTTAGAATTCTGAATCCTTTTTGAGCTGAAGTTTATGTTTATATATTCTGATCTAGAATTAGCAGTTCAATCCATGCAGTATTTCGGAATTGGTAATTCAAATTTGCCTGTGTGACTGAACTTAGTAGTGTACTGTATGTTATATGCTAAATTTCGTAATTTCTGTATTGAACCTCTGGCTTCAGACTTGGATCAGTACGGAACTACAAAAGTACTACTACTTGATCGTTGCAATATTATGTTCTATATATACTAAAATCTCTATTACTATAGTTAATACACCGGTTCTGAATTTACCACCTCACCTTCTGTTTTCCCTCCTAAGGATATAGCATGTCAATCATAGTATTAAATAGCGCGTTATCTCGGTGCTATAGCGTTTGCAGGGGCCTCACGCCAAAATGCATCGCATACAATTTGGCATCATTTAGCGCGCTATAACGTCAATTTAGCGCCAAACATAGAATCACATAGCCTTCTATTTAAAGCTATGATCTCAACATCCACCATTGAATTTACAACCTTTGATCTCTACCCTACATAAATCACAATAGCCACTGAATCGTATGGCCAAAGACCACTGGATTAATTCAGTCAGCCTTCCTGATATTCATGCCGCACATTACTTGTCAAGTGAAGAAATAAAAACAAATGGCATCACGAGCCTTGCCAACATCAAGAAACAGCCAGCAAATTCTAGTCACCTCATCATGTGGGAGTATCTTTAATTATTCGATGGTTTACTTGCTGCCTTGCTCTGTGCTCGCTAAACATGGCAGAATTTTTTCAACATAGTAGATCAGTATGTCGTAGTGCTTGGCCGGCAGAACTTACCAAAAGCTAATATCAAGTACTTTGAACCATAAACGAACTTGGTTACACATGCATGTAACTGAACAACTCAATTTGAACTACAGATTGTGAATCAATTAAAACATAAACCTTCAAAAAAAATACATTTCCTTATGCTTGCACATGCTGGCCATTGTATTCACAAATTCAACCACTTCCTTCTGTTAGAAATTATTAATTGAAACAATGATGAAGCGATTGGTTTTAAGTTTATATACCAAGGTACATTTCAATGTTGAAGTATTCTTTGATTGGATTGAAATATCTTTGAAGGAATTTTTGCAGCACTTCTGTTACACATTTATTTTCATTTGATTTTTGGCGAGGATTTTTTCCTAGCAACTGGCAGGAACACCACCTTTCTATTAAACAAGAGTTTAAAGCTCTTACAAATTCCTTTTGTGTATTGTATGTGTATTCACTCTCTCAAACTGTTGTGAAATAACATCATTGCAAATTCATGTTCCTCGGATTCTCGTGAAATTAACAAAGGCATAGTTAGTTTATTATATAATTTCTACTTTTGTCTTTGTGCATTCGAGAATCCATCATTCCAAAAACTATGTTTATTTGGACATAAGAGAGAAGGTTCATATTACTCATGTGTTTTGTATTGTAAAGGCCGTGATTTATTGTTTATGTGATTGCGTACTTTAGCTTCCAATTGAATCAATACTTATTTGCAAGGATCTACTACTAACATAAACCTAATTAGTGAAAAGTAGATAGAAGTAAAAAACAATAATCTTCTCTGCTTTATTGAGATGGGTCAGCCACTCAGCCCCTTTATATCGTAGACAAGACATGACCAAGAAGCCGATACATCTATTCAAATACATGACCGAGAAGTCGATAAATCTATTCAAACTCTACGATATCCAAATTAACTAGACCCTTTCCTAACAAAGTTTCTTAATCAACTAGCACTCTAATTAAGGGACAAAACTCCACATATGATGAGTTAGCCACATAACATTATCTCCCTTCCTTGAAAAACAGCACATCTGCAAGTTGTAGGTTGTCAATTACCTCCTAGGGGCCTTGGGTGCTATCAGTTGTGGAGCTATCTTTGTCGTAGTAATCAGCCTCGATGAAGAAGAATCGCATCCACCGGTGATCCCGAACATAGATCTGTTGCAGTTGAGGCAAAGGCCTTGACTAAGACATTCTGCAAACTCAGCTGGAGTCAGGTGCCGAACCTGTTGTGGGTGGGTTGGTTCTGTAGTGTTCAATGGAAGAACATGTGCTGGTAGTGGTGTTGGAGAAGAAGGTAATGTAACTGCATTGACCGCAGGAAGATCGGAGGGGTACAAGGCCCCGTAGGCCCAAAAGGCTGGTGTGGTGATGTTGTTGGAGGGAAATGCTGCTGCTCATAGGCCTTGTTAAAGGATATGGCAGTGTGGAGGTCAGATGGCAGTTGAAGCTCAACGTCAATACGAAGACCATGTACCAAAACCGTAATTGGGGTGATGTTAATGGATCATTGTTGTGGCACTTGACCACTAGCAACCTGCTGGTGTAGTCTGCAAGAACGGCAGATGCGCCAACTCGCTCAAGGAATTTGCATGAAGTGATGGCCCAACTAAGCGTGGTAGGCCTCCTTGAACTGCTCCCATGTTGGCATGCCAATGTCTATCTCAAGTTGTAAGTAGCACAACTGAACCTCATTGGTGAGGTGGCAGGCTATAGTCCAAACATTGTCGGCCTCATTATGTGTGCTACCCACGAAAAAACTACTTGCACATATTGAGCCAACCAAGGGGATCGACTGAGCCATCATATGTTGGGAAGTCGAGCTTGTGGAAGCGGGGCAATGGCAGAACTTGATCCTGAGTCGAGGTGATGGCCAGTGGCGGTGGCACGAGTAATTTTTAGGTGTGGCAGAGTTTGCGAAGGAGAAACACATATAAATACAACTATCTAAGAGCGAGATCACTAGAATACTAGATATATACTACTTGTGCAAAAAATACGACTACAATCTAAAAATAAGTACCAGCACTCAAAATATCTCACTAGATATTTTAGTGAGTTGCTGTCGCCAGTCGACGACCCACACGCAGTGGGTCACCGCCTCGCCGATTGACGGCTGTTGGTCGCCACCTCTTGCTGGGCCCTACCGCTGCTGTCACGCATGATCATGTTTTCAGTATGAGTACAGTAGTAGTTTTAGTCGCAAGTTCGGCCATATCGCTAATACTATGGTAGACTCGCGTACGTGCATTGACAAGGCCCAACAAAAGGTAGCTTTAGACGTGAATATTGACTAGTGCAATATGTACGTATATGTACAGCAAGCAGCAGCGTTTAGGTATTGACCGTGTCAAACTTAACCAAATAGTTGCCTTCACCACTGGTGATGGTTAGGCAAGGTCAGAAGGGAGGTGATGGGCGGGGTGGTTCCGTAGATGGGTTTGGAGGGGGGCACGGCCATAACGGCATATGAAATAGGTTCGCAGGTGGAGGCGTGAAGGTGGCTGTGATTTGTAGCTGCTGCTTCTACTACATACATATAACCCACCTTAATTACTGAGAAGTACATAAAAGTAAACGGCAATATTCTTCTCAGCTTTATTTAGAGGTCCGGCCCTTTTCTAAAGTATAGCAAAGACTTGACTAACAATCCAGTACATCTATTCAAATTCTAATACGGTCTGTAAACTGACTTGACTCTTTGCTAACAAATTTGCTTAATTAACTAGGACACTAATTAAGGGATAAGACACCATGTTTGATGGACTGACCCACATAACATTATTGACTTACCAATGAAACATGATTTTATTTGGTAAAAATAAGAAGTGGGGCAGTTTAGATGGTTTTCAAGGAACCGGTGGGAAATATTAAATAAAATTGAGGTGGTATGGGGACAGAGCTTACGTAGGGAGGTGAGGGGAATTGGACGAAAAGACAACGTAAGGCAGACCTTAACATTTTTTTAGAAGAGATAAAATTGGAATTATTTTCAGGGTCAAACTTATCTTAATAGGCGAGGAATTGAAATCTGAATTTTAAAACCTAGCTTTACGCTAAATAGTTGTTACCAATAGTGAGGGACGGAACATCCAGTCATTAAATGAATGGAACCGGTGGCTTTCTTTTCCTGCTTGCATTGTGGAACTAATGTACTCGTCATTCTAGCTGGAATATAATAAATTGTAAATATCTAATGGGAGTTTAAAGTCTGTCTAGTTGATTCACTCGATGGGAATTAATTAAGTTATATTTTGGTGTGAGATGAAAGAGGAAAGTGACCCTGCAGAGTCCTGAATTGCATTGTAATTGCCAGCCTTTAATTATATATTAATGTTTTTATTTTGCTTGATTTTAGACGAGGTGGAGGTGGGATTTGAGGGTTGGAACAGTATGTACAACTGCTATGCCTTTTTGTACTCCAAGGAGGAGGAGGGCAAGAAGAAGTGCATCTTAATGGAATGTCTACGGATTGCTGACTTCCTTGCTATTAATGCGCGAGATCTTGAGGCACAACACAAGAAACCCTGCAATGTCCACATAAAGTATGTTCCAGTCTTGTTATTATTGTTTTATATCATTCTTAGATTCCATGTGGTTTTCTTATTATTGTTACTAGAACACATGTCACTTGCTTCACACGCAAATACGTTTTGTGATCTAACACATGTACATTATGTGGTAATCTTCACTCCAAAAATATTTCAGTCGGTAGTGATGATCTTTTCACCTTCCCACTATTTGGTTACTAACAAGTGGGGCTAAATTAGAAATTTTCTTTGCAACTATAGATATTTCAGTTTGCATGTTGATGGTCGGTTTACTCTATCACCATCGTTGCCACCTCGGCTGACTAAAATATTTGGTAACATAATAACATGAATTGTAAGCCATTAGCCATGCTATTTGAACTCAAGACCTGCTTCTTTTTTATGTGTGGAGACATTTTATATATGTAAAGACTACTTCAATTAATGGTTGATCTACTGCGATGGTTTTTTGTGCTTTGTTGTATGCACATTCTTTTTGTCAAGTCCCTTCACTTGTATTGACAAGCATTTTAGAAATGATGTCGCTATAAGCTGAACAGTATAAATGGTGTAACTAGTAACGATGAGCTAGACTTATAGAGCCTGTTTATAAATTCGGCCAACCTGTTAGTGTGCTTGCTCTATTCTACTATGTGATGACTTGGGTTGCTACAACTATCTAGTTCGATTGAGTATGATTTTCTGGACAAGATATGGATATCGATATCCAGTGTGATACAAGGGGCAATAAGTGATATTAAATCTATTCTAATTTATTTCTTAAGCAAGACCCAGTGCAGCCAAGAGGACAGTTTTGTCATGTTTAGTTTATCATTATGTAAAAAAAATTGAGTACTTGCTCTGCTGACTGGCCTTATCTTGAATAGTGTGGATATTCCAGTTTATAGTTTCGAATTTTTGACCCTGGTTCTGTGTATATAGTGTGAAGGATTTCTTCTCTGAAGAACAGACCAGGAAGTATAAAGATTTGTACAAGAATTTTCCGGACTTCATTAATATCCTGAACTTAAGCTTATTGGCTGAATTGAATGGTAAGGATGCTGCTGCCGCCCAGAATCCTAATGTTGAGAGCAGTTCGTCAATAAACAGGTATTTCTATGCTGGGTTTTAAGGCATGTCCCATCTCCATATTTGACACTAAAAATCAGACTAAGTTTCTGTTTATCTCATCGCAAACAAATAATCTAGTATATTGCCCTCTGTAATTACTTCCATGTTGCACTTTTACTTGGTACAAATGAATTTAATATCATTATTTACGGAATTTGGGCTTTTATGGTAATATTCTTATGATTTTCCTCCTTTGCCTAAAGTTTAACTTCCAAAGCTTTTCTGTTGTAGCCGACCCCATTTTTTAATAATTCTCTAACACGTGGCACTTTTCCTTGTAGTTCTAGAAATGTTACGTTCGAAAACCCAAGTACAAGGATAACTGAACCAGCCGGGTAAGCATACCACCATTTGTATTTCCCCTTCTTCTTTTGTGTGACACTCCTTTTATTCACCTTTTTTGTACTTTGCTGGAACTTCTTCCAGTTCTGAATATGTTCTGTGGGAAAACCCGCTTACAAGGATGATTGAACCTGCCGGGTACGAATACAACCATTTGTATTTCCCTTTCTTCTTTTGTGTGGCACTTCTTTATTCACCTTTTTATACTTTGTTGTCACTTCTACTTCCAGTTCTGAAAACGTTCTGTGGGAAAAACCCAAGTACAAGGCACAACCATTTGTATATCCCATTCTTCTGTTGTGCCACTCCTTTATTCACCTTTTTGTACTTTGTTGTTATTTTATTGAGTCCTGTCCAATCTGATTAGAAATCTCTAAGGCTTAGCCACTAGTGAGTCTTTTCTAGTTTTCTTCTACTTCATTCATACCTACACCACCTTCAATGACAAGCTGAATGTCTTGGAACATACCTTCGCTCCTGATATCAACTGCCCTTGTTCAGTTTTCATGGACATGCATATCCTTACGCATATTCTGTTGCCATCTAATTTGGTACGCATATACATAAGAACATCCTTTTGCTCTATACTTATACTCTGTCATGTCCTTTTGCTACATCATGCATATGATTATTTATTTATTTGAAATTTGGTACATGTGCCTGAATTGATACTTTAAAGTACTCTGAAATTCCTAAGAATTTTCTTTACAAGTGCACAAACTAGTGAAGGGGCCGGTTCGTCAACTTAATTTCGGTTTTACCAAAATATGCACTAATTAGCACTAGGATAAATAGGCTACCAGTGAAATAATTATAGGATATTGATAACGGGACTAATATTTTCGTTTATGTACTGTGGTACAGGCTGATTTATCCTCCAGTAGTTCCGGTTGGTCATGATAACACCTTCCCTGTTCCTGATGTTGGCTTCTACCCTCACAGGTATGTCTCCAACCATAATATACATGTAAAAGCATCGACAGATCAGTTCTTCTGCACATAATTAACCATGTGTCTTATTTTTTGCAGTGGTGGGACAGGTGGTAGTATGCACGTTGGTAATATGTTAACTGAGTATCTGTGGAATCTCTTTACATTTGCTCCTCTGTACTGTCTAACATGGAACCTATTTGATTACTACAGGTCCAAATGATCCACGTTTCTTTCCTACAAATCCTTCTACTCCTTTTGGTGACCTTGGGTATGTTCATTTTACCTTTACTAAATATACCATTGCAGTATTTGTTCTATCATAAACGGAATCAAATATTAATAGGAGTGTTCCGCCCGGTGGTCACTACGATCCAATTGGCCCGCCTGATGTTCCAGGATTTGAAACATCTCGCTTTGCGAGGTAAGTTAGCTCTTCTTAACATTTTCTATGGACCCACTTTATGCTTGGCAACCGGTAAGGCTCAAGATGACCTGTTATTGTACCTGATACTACCGCTTTAGAAAGGTTTGTTGTCTCAAGTAAGAAAAAAACCGTTCTTATAGTTCATTTTTTTCGCCCTGATTCCTAACTCACATCCAATGCAACATCATGACCGTTCTTATATATATTCTTGTGTCATGGAAGTCATTGAACACAGTCCACTAACATATAATCAAAACAACTATGCTTATTCCTAGTTGCATCCTCCTCCTAGTTGCATCCTCCTGGGGTTTAGGGGTGGTTACTGGCTGAAACTCTGATGAAGAGCTGTATGCCAACCTCCTAGTTTTCTGTTGACGCAGGCATTCGAGGCATTCAAGTCCTTCAGGTGGAAGCACTCACCCAGACCTTGAGTTCTTCCAGCAAGGCCCAGACTTCTTCTGAGACTCGGCTTCATGCCCACCTGCACCCTGTGCTGAATGACTCTGCTTTGTTTCTGCTGTGCTCGATCATGAACGCTTTGCAGCACCAATCTGCTATGCATCACAAATTGTGTTTTAAAAAGACACTGCTTGTGCTTGAGAACATGAATGTAAACTACCGTATGGCTGTATTCCCCTTCCAAACCATGCTTTTTCATATTCGACTGTACAATTGTATGTGGAGCTGTCTTCGTACCCTTATGTGGTTCTTATATTATAGATAAACTATTGCTGCAATGTCAGTCTTGTCGCCGCCTAGTAGCCTCAAAATTTGATCCTAGTTTCTCCATATGCAGTGTCACCACAAAGATTTCTACAATGTCTTTGTTGCCACTCGCCCTCGCTCTCGTACCATCATTATTGCTGGCGCACCAAGACTCCTGCTTGGTAGCAGCGCCGACCGCCCATCTCAGCACCCCTGGTCCCTCTTTGCAGCAGCACCACCGTCCCACCACTGCTTGCAGCATCGCCTCACCATGGTTGTAGGAAGCCGCTGCGGTTTACAACACCGATGGTTGCGCCCCCCCCCCCCCCCCGTGTTGTTGTAGCACCAAGGGTCATCGCTTGCAGCCCTGGTGATCGCCATTCGTAGCCCGGCCCGGTCGTCGTTCCTACACCAGGTGCTTGCAATCGCTCATAGCAGTCTTCAGCTTCCTCGCAGCAAAAACATCGGCGAGCTTTGAGCGGCACCGGCTGCCCTCTATAGTGGTGCAATTTCTACTCATAACAGCTAGGTGAGGTGCTTGAAGCAGCGATGATTGGGGGTGCGCCAGTGGCAGCAAGCTTGTCGTGGTGTGGTGCGGACGGGGAAGAAGATTACGGATAGCGAGAGGTGAACTTGTTATAAATAGGCTAGTGAGTAGAGTGTTATTATATGGTAATAAAATAATTCGTTTTCTTTTGTCGAAAGGTCACAGGTATTCGCGGCTATACTCATGATTTGGGGATTTTGTGAAACAAGGTGGGCGTGGAGAATCTAGGAACAGGATTCACAAGAGAAATATCAACTAGGTTTGGGCCCTCTATCTTAGAGGTTATATCCTACTCGTGCTGAGTATTCTAATGGTGTTCTAACCAGGCCTCGTATGTGTTGACACTAGATTTGGGCATAGTCAAAAACTTGATTAAGATGGCCACAAATAGGGAAGTTCTCAATACGAGAAAGTGTCATATCGTCAAAATGAGAAAGTTTCATGATTGGGTCATCACCATCCGATCTCATCTAAAGAGCCGAAACTATGTTTGAAATACTAAAAATTTGTATTCAGAGTACTGTTCGGCTGATTACGCCTTCAAGACAACCTCATATGAGAAAATGTTCTCTTCTTCTCAGTCAGTGTGACCCATTGGTTGGGCAGAAACTTCAACAGACTGCATTTTCCTGTGAATAAGAATAGACGTGAGGTAAACGGGGTAGGGTTACAAATGCACACAGCAAAGATTTTCAAGAGAAATTATTTTTCGAAGATGTAGACCTAGACTTTCACTACTAGGGAAAACCTTATACACGGTCTTACCAGCAGCGTGGTTTAAAATAAGGCGCTATTGCTACTTAGCAGTAGCGCGCGTCAACGAAACACGCTACTGATACACACGTAGTAGTAGTGCGTCAGTAGTAAACAACGCTACTACTATAATTGCCACGACCTTGCCGCCAAACTAGTTATAGCAGTAGCGTCTGTTTAATTAACGCGCTACTGCTATTGGGCTTAGCAGTAGCGCTTTGTCGTAAAGAGCGCTACTGCTAAAGCCATCCTATCTTCTCCACCTGGCCCGGCCGCCCCTCATTCTCCCCTCTCCACTCCACTCAATCTCCCCCGCAACCCGCATCCGGCGCCGCCGCATTGCCACCAGCTGCTGCCGCCGTCGACCCCTCCCTCCCTAGCTCCCTCCTCCATCCCCTCCCTCCTCCATCCCCCTTCCATCCCGCCGTCGTCGCCCCCCTCCCCCCTGGCGTCACCGCCGTCGAGGTAGCTCCTCCTCCCTCCCCTCCTTCCCGCCTCCTCCCTCCTTCCTCCCCCTCCTCCCTCCCTCCTTCCTACCCCTCCTCCCTCCCTCCCTCCCTTGTCTCTGTTCTTGTAGAATGTAGGTAATTTAAATGTAGATTTTAGAATGTAGACATTGTAGAATGTAGGTTTTTTAATAGAATAAATTTTTAAACTATTTTAGGTGTTTTGAATAAAATAGAAGAAAATTTAGGGTAGAACTAGGGTACTAGAATTTTTAGCAAGTGTTTAATAGAAATAGTTTATTTAGTAAGTGGTTAATATAACTAGTTTATTTATTGTAAGTGCTTAATATAACTAGTTTATTTATAGTAAGTGCTTAATAGAACTAGTTTATTTAGTAAGTAGTTAATAAAACTAGTTTATTTAGTAAGTACTTAATAGAACTAGTTTACAGAGAGAGACCTATATTGGCAAATTTAGTTATGTTAGGATTATATATAAGATATTCTGAAATGTCTATCTAGTGTTGCTCAAACAGGATATGTGCTTGCCCAACTTGCCATGTTTTGCAGGAACCTCTGAGTGGCCCATGTTTTGTCGGAGTGTTGATTAATTTCCGTTCTGGCAAATTTCAGGCGCTCGATATGTCCTTTTTTAGCAAAGGTGATGCCAGATTTTTCCGTGAATTTTGGCATGGGCTTGTGCTATAATATAGGAAATATCGAGTGCGCTGGAAATGCCAGAAAGAGCATTTAACGCCATTTTGGGTTTTGCCGTCGAGTTATAATCTTTGAATTTGAACAAAGGAGATGTCTGATGACGATGGGATCCCATAGTGCAGGTACAATGACCAGGGTTTGTGCGACAGGTTTCCTCACCTGCAAAATGATAGGTTTTTCACCGTGAAGATCCAGCAGACATTTGATGTTTCTACTGTATGCAACGACAAGCATTTCATTGTAATTAATATCATCACTTGTGCTTCTTTTGTTCAACGTGTAATTTCTGGATTTTTTTTCAATTCGATTAGTACATCTCATGCCATGCTAGACCATATCTATTGGAGAAGCTTGGTTTTGGTTTAGATGACTTCGAGAATGTGGGGACTAGGAGGGCTAACTTAAGGACTAAACATGGTTATGAGTTTCTGGTTAACACTAGTGCGCGTCGGTGCTATCCAAACGGTTTTTAACCCCTTTCCGTGATGACATTTGGAACTGTCGCCAAGTGAGTGTGGGCGATAGGGGGGTCCTTCCCACACGACCCAGAAACCGTCGGGCATAGGGAGCCTTAATGCATACATTTGTCCCTATATAACCGTTTCCAATATCTCGAATATCCCAAACACGTCATCCTTGCTACTCGTTTGTGCTCACATTGCCCATCGTAGTCGGAGTTTTGTGGTTTTACCTAAAACCAGGTAGATTCCAGGCACGGGAGCTTTCCAGGAAGATTCCAAGAACGAGAGTTTTACGATGCTTGGCACATCACAAACAGTTCATGATTATAAACCGTGTATGATATGTAGACAATCACACACATTTAGTTTTCCCGCACTGTATGTGATAGTGTCTGACATCACACATGCATTGCAAACGGCAACTGTGTGCATGCTTGCACACGTTTCTCTCTATGAACCATCTCGGATTATGGTGTATATCGAAAATGTTTGTGTTTTACTAACCGTGTGTGCCGTAATGACCTGCACAACGTAATTTCGCCCTAATTTAATTGCTGCTATTCAAAATTGTACCTAATTTAAACTTGAAAGTAGGCTATAGCTTTATTCATATCCATCAGGTTCAAACAACCAATGCATTATTCGATTCACAGGTACATATGTTTAAGAATTACATAAGCACCAAATAAAAAATGATGAATCAGGGTTCTATACTTGTACTATTACAGATGGTAAAGAAAGAGGCGACAGACATTCCGGTTGCTGAACAAGGTGAAGTGGAATGGCTCTATTGTGCTCTCCTGGATGCAGAAGGCATGCAGGACTCTAGTCCAACCCCTTGTGATGACCGGCCGTCAATCATGTAGTTTCAGAGGTAATCTTGAGTAAACTGCTTTAGGATCCACTGCAAAAGAAAAAAGATTCATATATTGTCATCTAACACAACTCATTACAGGCAGTAAAAAGAAGGCTACATGGTTCTTACTTACCATCCTGCAGTTCACTGTTGTCTTACATAAAGTGTAAACAAATAGTTCGATTGACATATTTTGAACCATTTTAATAACAATCTTTATCAGTTTCCTCAATTGATGCTGGTTCATGAATATCTCATTGCCCTATACACAGAAAGGGTTGAAGTGTGAATCATTGGCAATGATATATGTACCTAAAAGCACCAAGTTAATATTAGAAGCTAAACAACAATTGAAAATGATGTAGTAAAACACTCCCTCCATCCCATTATATAAGATTTTATTACATGTATATCTAGACATCATCAGCCTGGGATTGCATTTTTAGTCATTCAGTACAATGCATGTTGCTATGTAGCCTCAGATATATTAAATATGGCCATAGTTAACCTACTAATAAATGGGTTATAGATATATTCAGTGAAATGTCCGATTCGATGATTAATCCCTTATCAGCCCCAGGCTATATGGTACCCGCTACCGATATCTTGAACAGTGAGTACATATAAGCAATGCGATGAAATTAACCTCGATGGAAAACAACACTATTCTCAATATTGTCCTGCATAAGTACATATAAAGGCATGTTAAGCACAATAGGCTAAAAATCAACCAAATATATCCATGGTAGACAACATAATCTACAAATCATAGCTTCAGTGTGCAGGCTTAAGCACGCTAGTTAAGCAAAACAAGAAGTGGAAAGGTGTGTTAATTGCATCAGGCATAAAATTTAAAAACAATCAAATAGTCATTCGAAGTGGTATTGTGCAGGTCAACAGTACACTAGTTATTGTTAAAAAAATGAAAAGGCATGTTAACTGCAATATCCTTAACAGCAACCAAATATCGTAATTCATAGTGGTATTGTTGAAACTGTTATTGATGAAATTGAACTGCACGGCAAAATAGTTGCACATATAGAGTATCACATTGTGAAGAACTGAAATAAACAAGTCATAAGTACATCTCTAGGCGATCCTTAAAAAGTTAAAGGACTAAAACCCTCAGTGGATATATATATATATATATATATATATATATATATATACTTCAGCAATTTTTGGCCTTTTCTAGTCGATCCCCTAAACTTAAGGTTGTAAACTTCAATTTGATCAAGTTCAAAGCAGATTCAACCGAAAGTAGCAGGCATTCAAACATAAACATAGATAGTTTTGCATGACCGAACATAAAACATAAATTTAAACTAAGCTAAACTACTTTCGGTCGAAGTAGAGGTCGAGCCAATCCTTCCTCGTCATGTACGGTGTGTCGTGAGACGGGTCCGGGCCGGTACCGTCGTCGGGGTCGTTGGGGCAGGCACTCCTCCACTTGTCAACGTCGATCTCCTCGTCCTCGGGGCCCACCTCGATGCCCTCCGCGCCACCGGCACCGCCGCCTTCGACCTCGTCATCGGCGGAGAGCGCGATAACCTCACCGCCCTCCGCGCCGCCGTGCTTGCCGCCTTCGACCTCGTCATCAGAGGAGAGCGTGATAACCTCGCCGCCCTTCGCGCCGGCAAAGGTCGCCCGCTCCGCCTCCACGAGCTCCGGGTGCTGCAGGCAGAGCTCTTGCATGTAGGCCTCATCGGTGGCCTCGGCCTCGAGGCTCTCCCACGCCTCGCGGTCCTCCCGCGCCATAGCCGAGCTCACCACCCCTGGCTCCGGCGGAACGAGGTCGACCAGACGTGTACCAAAGGGGAAATTGAGCCTAACCGCCGCACCGTGGTAGCGGACTAGCCAGAGGTCGTACTCCATGCCCGCGAGCTCGGCCGTGTGGAAACTACCGAGCCACCGGCAGGTGTGGGTCTCCCGATCTGTAATCTCGGTGACCCACGTCCCCCACCGCCGCTGCCGGACCCCGAGGTAGGACCTCATCGGCTGTCAGGTCCGAGGGAGGACGGGGAAGTCCTTGAACCAGCATAGGGGCGCGGCGGTGGGCGGACCGGGGGACCGGCGACGGCGAATCAAGCCCTTGGAGGACGACGG
This sequence comes from Triticum urartu, assembly GCF_003073215.2. NCBI lineage: Eukaryota > Viridiplantae > Streptophyta > Magnoliopsida > Poales > Poaceae > Triticum > Triticum urartu. Next base: position 29,318,482 of record NC_053027.1, on the reverse strand, counting down.
GACACCTCGGTGGCCACCTCACCGGCGTCGGGCGAAAAGGCCGCGATAAACCACTTTTTGGCCATTGGCTCCTCGAGCTCCCCGACACATAGGCAGAGGTTGAGGATGGAGGCGCCGGCGATGGCGACGACCTACCAACGGTTTCGAGGGTTGTGTTTGTCTGTGTGAGCAGAGGTTTTGGGGGGTGTGTGGAGGGGGAGGGGGCAAGGAAATACTGCCGCAACTAAAAATTTTACTACGCGGGAGTAACAAGGCGGGGCTACTGAAAATTTGGATTAAGGGCGAGCAGATATTTTTGAGATTGCGAGGGATGTAGAGGCGGGAGTAAAATGTCGGGGCTACGGAAAATTTGAATCAAGGGACTGAAGCAGAGCGGGAGTAACAGACATCGCACACGGTCTGCACATACTAATCGTGTGCTATCAAACATTAAAACCTTCCAGACGGTAGATATTTTCGAGATTACGAGGCAGTAATGTTTTCGAGATTGCGAGGGATGCAGAGGCGGGAGTATTTGAGAAGCGAGATAGTGTGCTTGACACGCCAATTGTGGACTGTAGCCGACGCTCCTTCTCGTGTAAGCCATAGGCGTACTATACACCGACGGTGCTCCAAGATATTTTGTACTACATCTCACACGGTTAGTGATAATAAACTGTGCGGGATCTACTTGATTGGAATTACATAATGGGGTCACAGCAGCAATGGATGCTGTTTGAATTGCTAGACCTTTTATCTGCAGTGAGCATGCAACTATATGTGTGTTGTAAAAGAATTGGAATTATTCAGGGTTCATTTGGACATTTTATACATTAAACTGGTTTTCTAGCCATTTCAGGTGCACAATTCAAAATTAAACTACATGCACATGCTCCGGTGCATATAAATTGGTTGAAAAATCGAATATGTGTCCTTGAATGCATGCTTAGGTCCCATGCAAGAAATGGGAATAAATTTCAAACACCAAGGCACTGTTGATTGCCGGCAAAACATTGAGATACATGGTTTTTAAATTCCAGTAAATCCAAAACTCATGTGAAATTCATGAAACTTGGCATGGTATCATGGAGCGGCATCAACATGCCGTGGTAAAAAAATTGTCCCATTTGGGGACAGGTTTGGGTATAAGCTTCTCACAAACTAGAGCTTCTCACAACAAGCATCATGGTTTTGGTAGCGCACGTGCCACCTTTGGGGACGGAACGATATCCGCTGCCTCTTATTGCTTTCAAAAAATAGTGTCAACATAGAACAACAGGAGTGTTGTGTTTAATCTTGGAATATTTCGGGGTTCATTGGCTTTTTTATAAATTAACTGGGTTTTCTAGGCATTTTATGTGCATAATTCAAATTCAAACTACAAGCACATGCTCCAGTGCACCAAAGTTTGTTGAAAAATCACATGTGTGTCCTTGGGTGAATTTCTAGGTCCCATGCAAGAAATGGGAATGAAATTCAAGCACCAGGGTACTGTTGATTACCAGCAAAACGTTGAGATGCCTGGTCTTTAAATTCTAGTAAATCCAAAACTCGTCTGAAATTGATGAATCTTGGCATGCTATCATGGTGCGGCATCTACATGTCGTGGTAAAAATATTTATCTCATTTGGGGCGGGTTTGGGGATATGCTTCTCATAAACCAGAGCTTATCACAAGTGTGATGGTTTCGGTAGGGAACGTGCCACCTCTGGGACGGAACGATATCCGTTGCCTCTTATTGATTTCAAAAAATTTCTTGTGTCAACATAGAACAACAGTAGTGTTGTGTCAATTTTTTGGATTTTTCGGGGTTCGTTTGGACATTTTTATGCATTAATTGAGTTTTCAATGCATTTATGTGCATAATTCAAATTTGAAACTACATGCACATGCTCTAATGCATATAAATTGGTTGAAAATTCAAATTTGTGCACTTGGTTGCATGTTTAGGTCCCATGCAAGAAATGAGAACGAATGTCAAACACCCTGCCACGGTCTCTCGGCCGCAAACATTGAGATACCTGGTTTTTAAATTCTAGTAAATCCAAAGCTCGTCTAAAATTCATGAAACTTGCCATGCTATCATGGAGCGGCATCAACATGCCGTGGTAAATTTTTTGTCCCATTTGAGGCAGGTTTGGGGATATGCTTCTCACAAACCAGGACTTCTCACAACAAGCACGATGGTTTTGGTAGGGAGCGTCCCACCTTTGGGGACGAAACGACATCCATTGCCTCTTATTGCTTTCAAATTTTTTTCTCATGTCAACATAGAACAACAGGAGTGTTGTGTCAATTTTTGGGATTTTTCAGGGTTCATTTGGACATTTTTATGCATTAATTTAGTTTTCAATGCATTTATGTGCATAATTCAAATTTGAACTACATGCACATGCTCTAATGCATATAAATTGCTTGAAAAATCAAATATGTGCCCTTGGGTGCATCCTTAGGTCCCATGTAAGAAATGGGAATGAATGTCAAACACCATGCCATGGTCACTCGGCCGCAAACATTGAGATACCTGGTTTTTAAATTCTAGTAAATCTACATTTTTGCAAATGTTTTGTTGGTCTCGAGATAGTTCTAGCGGTTTCCAGATATCCATATGAACGATGCTATCTAATTTTGGGAACTAAAACCACTAGCACTGTTCATATGGACACCACTAGCAGGCGTGAGTTGATGGACGCACATATGCAAATGTACCGTTGATTACATACAACAAGTCATCAACCCACAATGACAACGAGGATACACGTTGGATTATAGATCATTTGCAACAAAACATTTCCTGATGCTTGCACACGATTGCCATCGTATTCACAAATTCAACCACTTCCTTCTGTTAGAAATTATTAATTGAACCAATGATGAAGTGATTGATTTTAAGTTTATAGAACTAAGGTTACATTTTAATGTTGAAGTGTTTTTAGATTGGATTCAAATATTCTCGAATGAAATTTTGCACGACTCCTGTTACACATTTATTTTCATCTGATTTTTGCCAAGGATTTTTTTCCGAGGAACTGGCAGGAGCGCCACCTTTCTATTGAACAACAGTTTAAACCTCTTCAAAATTTCCTTTTTGTGTATTGTATGTGCATTCACTCTCTCGAAATGTTGCAAAAGTAACATCATTGCTAATTCATGTTCTTTAGATTCTTAACAAAGGCATCTCTGATGATGATTTTCGGGTTTAGTTCCCGAGTGGATAGATGTAGATTGATGGTTCGGTTATACTTAGGTGTTAATGGTGCAAGGTCCTGAACAAGTAGCTGCTTCTTCTATTTCAGGCGTGGTTGACTTGGGAAATTTGTCCCTGAGTCAAACAGTTAACGGCTTAATTGTCAACTTAAATTCAGTCAATCAGTCCCTTCCCTAGATTTATGGTCTATGGTTTGATCTTCTCAGGTAATAATATAATATGCTAGTATTTTGGAATTCTGAATCAGAGTATATCCTTCTTGAGCTGGAGTTTATGTTTATATGTTCTGATCTAAAATTAGCCGGTCATTAAAATTAGAATTATTTTCAAGTCAAACTGATCTTAACAGGTGGGAAATAGACATCTAAATTAGAACCTTAAAAGGTGGGAAATAGACATCCAAATTTAGAAACTTAGAATTACGTTAAATAATTTTCAAGGAGGGATAAAATTAGAATTATTTTCAAGTCAAACTGATCTTAATAGGTGGGAAATAGACATCTAAATTTAGAAACATAGCATTATGTTAAATAGTTCTGAGAGGGAGAATATCCGGTCATTAAATGAATAGAAACCATGAAATTCTTTTTCCTGTTGCATTGTGGAACTAATTTACCAGTCATTCTAGCCGGAATATACCAAGTGTAAATTTCTAACGGGAGTTTAGAGAATGTGCAGTTGGTTCACTCGATGGGAATTAAGTTACATTTTGTTGTGAGATAAAAGAGGAAAGTGAGTCCTGAATTTTATTGTAATTGCAAGGCTTTAATCATATAAGTAATGTATTTATTTTTCTTAATTCTAGACGAGGAGGAGGTTGGAATTGATGGTTCGAACAGTATGGACAACTGCTCAGAGACGCTCTAGGACAAGGGATGAGCTCCTGCGACCCCGCGGCGACTCGCCGCCCGCGGCCTCGCTGCCCCCGCCGTCGCCCGCCCCCGCTGGCACCTCGCCCCCCGCTGCCCCGACCGCCCCGTCCCCTCCTCTCCCCTGTCCCTGGCGCCAATGCCGGTGCTCCTATGGGCTGACCTCGTGGAGCTGGAGGATGCGGAGGCCGGTTATCCGGTGGTTCGCCGCGACCCTCCACCGCGGCCGGCGGTGGCCCGGATGGTCGCTGTCCCCCTACCCCGGCTGGTGGCTCCGCTTGCCCTGCACGGCTCCGCCGGCCCGTGGTTGCGGCACCTCCGTCCCCGGCCCGGAAAGCTGCCTCCTTGGGCTCCAGGACCGCTCGCCGCCGCCACGCTCCGGCGTGGGGCGTCGCAGGGCGGTCCGACCAGGGACGGGCGTGCTTCCCCTGGCGCTCCTCGACCTTCGGGACTCCTCCCTCCCAGGCCGGTGCTCCCCTTCGCGTCCCGGCGGCCCGATCATCGTGCACCCCGCCTCTTCGCCGCACCTCGCCCTTCACACCGTTCATTGATGCGTTTGGCTCGTCCTCCCTTCGCTTCTCACCCCGCCGGGGCCCTCAGCGCGCGTGGCCCGCCCCCCATAGCTCCGGCAACGGCCGCGGCAGGGATGGCGGCGACGAGGGAGACTCTCGCGCCCATCTCCCTGCCCCGCTGGTTGGGCCGTGAAGCTCTGGGCCGGACGCACCGTGGGTCGCCTTCCCCTCGCCGGGCCACTACGCCTTCTGCTCTGGGCCTCCCCACTGAGGCCGCTCGTGGGCCAGCCCACGCGGTCAGGCAGGCTATCTGGCTTCCGGCTGGGCTCCCTCGCCCCCCAATCCTGCACTCCACCCCCGATTCAGCTCCTGGAACCCTAGCGCTCCTCCCCCGTGCTCCCCCGGCCACCGCCTCCCCCCCGGCGACTTCCCAGCCCCATCCTCGCCAACGCCCATGCCCCGCGCGTGGAATGACGGGGCCCCCGGCCCAAGAGGCGGCTGGACGAGCACCGCGCGGCGCCCCGCCCTTCCCCTGATGCGGCTCGCCATGAGACCGGCCTGTGCCGTCAGCTCTCGGCGCGTGATGGTCGTCGTTCCCCTCCCCGCTCCGACCGCCGCTCGCCCTCCCGCACTGACTACCGCTCTCCGCCTCGTCGCTCGCCGGCCCGGGCTGAGCGCCGGGACTGCTCCTAGTCCCGCTCGCCCACTCAGGCCGCTGACTGGCGAGCGCAACGCCGTCGCTCCCCATCCCCACCTCGACGCCGTGACGGTGACCGCTCGCCGCCCCGTGGCGGGCGCTCCCGCTCCCCTGCCCGTGTGCATCCCCTGCGCCTCTCGAGGAGTCGCGCCGCTACCAGCCCCCTCGCGGCGAGCCTAGCTTCCCGTCGGGCACCAACGGTGCCGGCCGGGGTAAGACGGGCCCCAAGCGTAAGAAGAAGAGGGGCCTGGGGCGTGGCTCCAGCCTGGCCCCTACCGCTTCTCGGGCGCGTGACCCGGCCATCCCCGCATCGATCGCCCTCCTCCCCGATGATCGTGTCGCCGACCTCGTCAAGTGCTTCAACTGCGACATTGCTGGACACTCCTAGGTGGCATGCACCTGTCCCTAGTGCTGCTTCGTGTGCACCGACCCTGACCATCTGGCTGCTCTTTGCCCTGACCGGCCGGTGTCGGAGGAGTTGATGATGTACGGGCATGGGATCGAGGGTCTCGGCTACTTCCACATTGAGGTCCCGGACCTCCCGCCTCCCTCACCCTCGCTCCTCGCGATCGTCACCGTCCGGGACGGGCTGGCATCCCACGAGATGATCGAGGCCGAGCTCAACCACCTCTACTACTACACTTGGGACTGGCAGGCCACACTTCTGACCAGCAACCAGTTCTCGGTGGTGTTCCTCGACGTGGTCAGCCATGGCTACGGCACCCACAGCGGCGACATCACTCTCGCCCTCTACAAGCTGGTGGTGGACATCTCTGTCTCGGTCCGGGACCCCCTGGCTGTGGCCATCCGGGACACGGCATGGATTCTCATCGGCGGTCTCCCTGACATCGCGCGCTCGGAGAGGGTCATTCGGAACATGTCACCCATCCTCCGCAAGGTGGTCGTGGTGGACAAGCTCTCGCTCCGCAAGGAGGAGGAGATCCGGGTCAATGTCAAATCCCTTGACTCGTCCAAGCTTCGTGCCACGATCTGGATATTCTTCAACGACCAGGGGTTCGACCTCCGGATCTCTCCCGAGCCGCCCAACCACATCGGCCGCCCTTGTTGGGAATGTAGTAATTTCAAAAAATTTCCTACGCACACGCAAGATCATGGTGATGCATAGCAACGAGAGGGGAGAGTGTTGTCTACGTACCCTCGTAGACCAAAGCGGAAGCATTGATGCAACGTAGAGGAAGTAGTCGTACGTCTTCCCGATTCAACCGATCCAAGCACCGTTACTCCGGCACCTCTGAGTTCTTGGCACACGTTCAGCTCGATGACGCTCCCCAGGCTCCGATCCAGCAAAGCTTCGGGGAAGAGTTCCGTCAGCACGACGGCGTGGTGACGATCTTGATGTTCAACTGTCACAGGGCTTCGCCTAAGCACCGCTACAATATGACCGAGGTGTAATATCGCCTAAGCACACGGCTAAGGAACGATCACGAAGATCAACTTCTGTTTTCTAGGGTGCCCCTTTGCCCCCGTATATAAAGGAGCCAAGGGGAGGGGGCGGCCGGCCAAGGAGGGCGCTCCAAGGGGGGTAGAGGCACGGACCTGTCCAAGGAGCCCTACCCTAGGACATCCCTAGGAGAAGTCACCTTTCAATCGACTTGAAGGTATCCCACTCGACGGATTCAAGACACTCGACCAGAAAGCTATCACTCGACCATGAAGCCAACCACTCGACCGCCAGGAGACCTATAGTCACTCCGCAGGCAAACAGTCAGCTGTTAAGTAGTCTTTATGGTCATTATAGCACTTTATTAGGGGCGTTAGCAGTAACGCCCAACCTTAAATGTACCTTAAACCCTGCATTACTGAGGGCAGGAGGGGGCCGGCGGACTCTATATAAGCCACCCCCCTCCTCAGTATGAAGGGTTCGCACCCCTGTTATTCACACGCCAGTAATCCAATCGACCGCCTCCGGGCACCGAGACGTAGGGCTGTTACTTCCTCCGCGAAGGGCCTGAACTCGTACATCTTGGTGTGTTTACAACTTCCCAATAGCTGAGATCTAGCCTCTCCATACGTACCCCCCTACATCACTGTCAGAGTTAGAACCATGACAGTTGGCGCCCACCGTGGGGCTGGAATCTTAGTGCCTAATTGGAGAAGTTGCGATTTTTTCGATCCCTTTGATCATGGTTTCGGGCGGAGTTTTGGTGGAGGGCCGCGAGATCTGTCTCGGCGCACTCACGTTCATCACCGACGACTCCGCCTGGCTTCAGGAGGCACCACTCGACGTCGACACGCTCCCCGTCCGCGGTGCGACGCACTTCCGCGCATGCATTCGTGGCGTCCTCCTGCGGCAGCCGTCGACCCAGTATCGGTCGGCCCCCGTGTCGTCTCCCCGCCCTGTCTCCCACCGGCGCAAGCGCTCCAGTCGGTCGAGACTTCAGCGGTGGGTGAGGCATGCCGTGGCCCGCCAGTCGGCGGCCCCACAAGTCGCGGCGATCGAGCCCGACGAATCCCTCTACGGCCTGTTCGACCTGTCGACTGGCTCCGCGGAGACCGCATCCGAGTGCGACAGCAGCGACCCAGCGGCTGAGGTTCTGGCGGTCGATGGGACGCACAGTCCTCCCAGTTTCCCTCGCGCTGATGGAGGCGTGGGTGGGGGCGACCCGTCGCGTCCCCACGATGAGTATCTCCCCGAACCTCTCACGTCATTGCAGCGAGAGGAGCTTCGCCGCCGGAACAAGGACGCGCTCCACACTCCTATTGTCAGAGAAACCCCCGAGGCCCGGGCCTTGGAGGACGCACGCTTGGCTAACTTGGCCGAGCGCACTCGACTGGAGAATCTCCAGCGAGCACTGGACGAGCAAGCGCGTCAGCGGGCTCCCGAGTCCAGTCGACGCTAGCTCTTCCCGCCGACGCAGGTATACCGAACCCCAGTTCAGAATTTGGCCGCCACGGCCCGTATAGAAGAATCAATTCAGCCCTCCCAGTCGGAGGCTGGCAGGGGCTTGTTGCAGATCAGAGCGTTGCTCCGGGTGGCGGGAAACCAGAATTCCGCCGTCTCTCAGTCGCGGAACAGGATCCACAGTCGATCCGTCGCAACAGATACAGTCGAGTCGGCTCACATCCCGAGATCGCCCCCGAGGCGTGAGGGACGTGGTGACCGGCGTGATCAGTACAGGAGGAATGAGCAGTATGATCACCGATTCGATCGTGATGATCGGCGTCGGGTGCCAACCCCTCCCCCGAGGAGTGGGTCATATGCGCCTCGATGGCAAGATGACAGACGCCCTCATAGTGTTGGGCAGAGGATTCCAGTCGACCCCAGAGACCCAGGCTTTGATGCGAGATCCATCCTCGTTAAAGGTTTGGTTGACAGGAACAAGGCTCATCGAGAAGGCCACGATAGAGGTGTGCCTGCCAGCAGCAGAGTACGTGCTTCAGGGCCAGAGTGTTTCAGTCGAGCCATCAGAGCCGCAGTGATTCCTCCCAATTTCAGTCTGGCGACTGGAATCAGCAGGTTCACCATTGAATCTAAGCCTGACACCTGGCTCGAAGATTACCGAGTGGCTGTACAGATTGGCGGTGGCAATGATGAGGTGGCCATGAAGCATTTACCTCTCATGTTAGAGGGCTCAGCCAGAGCGTGGCTAAATCAGTTGGCACCCAGCAGCATTTACACTTGGGAGGACCTCTCCCGAGTGTTTATCACAACCTTTGAAGGAACATGCAAGCGACCTGCAGGCCTTACAGAGTTGCGGTCTTGCGTGCAGAATCCGAATGAAACTCTGAGGGAATACATCCAGAGGTGGATCACACTGCATCACTCGGTTGAGAATGTACCAGACCATCAAGCAGTTTGTGCCTTCAAGGAAGGCGTTAAATACAGAGAGTTGAATCTGAAGTTCGGTCGAACTGGAGAGATGTCTCTGAATCGGATGATGGAGATTGCCACCAAGTACGCTAATGGTGAAGACGAGGACCGACTCCGGAGTGGCAAGCACAAGGCAGTCGCCCAAGAAACCAGAGGAAACTCCGGTCAGAAACAGAAGCGGAAGGCCGAGCCAGCCGCTCCAGGGGAGGCCCTGGCCATAGCCCAGGGAAACTTCAAGGGAAAACCCAAGGGCACCTGGAAGCCCAAGAAAGTCAAGGATCAGGATGGGAACGATGTTTTGGATCTGCCATGTCACATCCACACCAAGAAAGATGAAGAGGGTAATTTTATTTACCCAAAGCATACCACTCGACAGTGCCGGCTCCTAATCTAGCAGTTTCAAGGCAAACAGTCCAAGGATAAGGAAAAAGAGTCGGACAGAGTCGAGGACAAGGAAGACAGTGACGATGGATACCCCCAAATCAATTCCACCTTGATGATTTTCGCTGATGTCGAAAGCAAAAGTCGACTGAAAGTCATTAACCGCGAGGTGAATATGGTTGCTCCGGCGACACCCAGTTATCTGAAGTGGTCTCAGACTGCCATCACATTCGACCAGTCCGATCACCCTACGCACATTGCCACCCCTGGGAGGCAAGCTTTGGTGGTCGACCCAGTTGTCGAAGGCACTCGACTGACCAAAGTCCTAATGGATGGTGGCAGTGGCCTGAACATATTGTATGCTAAAACATTGAAAGGGATGGGCATTCCGATGTCCAGGCTCAGCGCCAGCAACATGAGCTTCCATGGAGTCATTCCTGGAAAGAAAGCCGAGTCACTCGGCCAGATTGCTCTTGATGTGGTTTTCGGCGATTCAAAGAATTACCGCAAGGAAAAGTTGACATTCGAGGTTGTGGACTTCCAAAGTGCTTATCATGCCATTTTGGGCAGGCCAGCTTACGCACGCTTCATGGCTCGACCATGTTACGTGTACCTCAAACTGAAGATGCCTGGCCCCAAAGGTGTAATCACTGTTACAGGCAACCGAAAGAAAGCCGAGGAGTGTTTTCAAAAAGGATCGAAGACTGCTGACGCTCAGATGGCAGTCGTTGAGCTGCAAGAGTACCAGAAGACTGCTGATCTGAGTGAATTGCTACGAGCCAAGAAGCCTGCTTTAGAATCTGCTTTTCAGTCGTCCGGTGAAACTAAGACAGCTCACATTCACCCGACCGACCCCGACGTTGCTCCGACTCACATCTCGACGACGCTCGACTCCAAATAGGAAGAAGCGCTCATCCAGTTCCTCCGTGAGGACTGGGACGTCTTCGCATGGAAGCCTTCTGACATGCCTGGAGTTCCCAGGGGGCTGGCTGAGCACCGTCTACGAGTTGACCCGAAGTTCAAGGCTGTGAAAGAACATATTCGACGGTCCGCCGTCCAGAAGAGGAAAGCTATTGGCGAGGAGGTGGCTCGGCTCTTAGCAGCGGAGTTCATCCGAGAGATCTACCACTCCGAGTGGCTCGCCAATGTCGTCATGGTCCCCAAGAAGGACAAGTCACTTCACATGTGCATTGATTTCAAACATATCAATCGGGCCTGCCGGAAAGATCATTTTCCTCTCCCTAGTATCGACCAAATAGTCGACTCGACTGCGGGGTGCGAGAGATTGTCTTTTCTAGATGCCTATTCCGGGTACCATCAGATCCGTCTGTATGGACCCAACGAGATCAAAACAGCTTTCATCACTCCATTCGGATGCTTCTGTTACGTCACCATGCCGTTCGGCCTCAAGAACGCCGGAGCCACGTTCTGAGAATAATTCAGAAGTGTCTACTCACTCAAATCAGTCGGAATGTGGAGGCATACATGGATGATATTGTGGTCAAGTCACGGAAAGGTTCTGACCTGCGGGCTGACCTTGCTGAAACCTTTGCCAACCTCAGGAGGTATGATATCAAGCTCAATCCATCAAAGTGCACATTCGGAGTTCCAGGTGGAAAGTTACTCAGTTTTCTCGTTTCCGAACGGGGGATCGATGCCAATCCTGAAAAAGTTGGCACCATACTCCGGATGAAGCGTCCTGTACGCATGCACGATGTCCAAAAGCTTACAGGCTGCTTGGCCGCTCTAAGTCGATTCATTTCTCGTCTCGGTGAAAAGGCGTTGCCTCTTTACCGACTGATGAAGAAGTCTGACAAGTTCGAGTGGACTCCAGAAGCTGACGCAGCATTTGCAGAGCTCAAAGCTCTGCTCTCCACCCAGCCGGTGCTTGCTGCCCCAATCAGCAAAGAGCCTCTGCTGCTTTACATTGCAGCCACAGGACAAGTTGTCAGTATAGTACTTACGGTCGAGCGGGAAGAAGAAGGAAAGGCCTTCAGAGTTCAGCGCCCAGTATATTATGTGTCTGAAGTTTTGACCCCTTCAAAACAAAGATACCCCCACTACCAGATACTTGTATATGGGATTTATATGGCCACGAAGAAGGTTGCACATTACTTCTCTGACCACTCCATTACAGTCGTCAGCGACGCCCCACTGTCAGAGATTCTGCACAACAGAGATGCAACTGGTCGAGTGGCCAACTGGGCGATTGAACTCCTTCCCTTAGATATCAAGTTTGAAGCAAGGAAGGCTATCAAGTCCCAAGCAATCGCAGATTTCATCGCCAAGTGGATTGAACAGCAGCTTCCGACTCAAGTTCACTCAGAGCACTAGACCATGTTCTTCGATGGGTCTAAGATGTTGAATGGTTCCGGTGCTAGGGTAGTCCTAGTCTCCCCCCGAGGAGATAAGCTCAGATATGTTCTCCAGATTCACTTCGATTCCTCCAATAATGAAGCAGAATATGAAGCACTTTTGTATGGGTTGCGCATGACCATTTCACTCGGCGTCCGTCGCCTCATGGTCTATGGCGACTTAGATTTGGTGGTTAATCAAGTGATGAAGGAGTGGGACGTCAGAAGTCCGGCAATGACTGGATATTGCAATGCAGTGAGAAAGCTAGAAAAGAAATTCGAGGGGTTAGAGGTTCGTCACATCCCCCGACTGAAAAATCAGGCAGCTGACGATTTGGCAAAGATAGGCTCCAAGAGAGAAGCCATTCCCAGCAACGTGTTCCTGGAACACATCCACTCGCCGTCAGTCCAAGAGGATCCTTTTACAGAAGAAGCCCCGCAGCCGAAAAGTGCCACAGATCCGACTGAAGTCGAAGTTCCTGCTGTGGTCGACCTAATCATGGAAGTCTTGACAATCACTCCCGACTGGACGATACCGTATATCGCGTATATCCTAAGGAAAGAACTCCCGGAGGACGAGGAAGAGGCTCGACAGATCGTCCGGTGATCCAAGGCCTTCACAGTCATAAAGGGACAGTTGTATAGGGAAAGCGCGACTGGGATTGGTCAGAAATGCATAACATCAGAAGAGGGTCAGATGATCCTTAATGATATCCACTCAGGGACCTGTGGTCACCATGAGTCCTCTCGGACCATTGAGGCTAAAGCATACCGAGCAGGGTTTTACTGGCCAAGAGCAAATGAGATGGCAAAAGAGATAGTCGACAAGTGTGGAGGTTGCCAGTTCTACTCCAACATGTCACACAAGCCTGCATCAGCCCTGAAGACCATTCCACTCGTCTGGCCCTTTGCTGTCTGGGGACTGGACATGGTCGGTCCACTGAGAACAGGCAGGAGTGGTTTCACTCATGTGCTTGTGGCAGTCGACAAGTTTACCAAATGGATTGAAGCTAAGCCCATCAAGAATCTTGATGCTTGCACTGCTATCAGTTTCGTTAGAGGGCTAACATTCAGATATGGAGTCCCGCATAGCATCATAACTGACAATGGGTCAAACTTTGATTCGGACAATTTCAGAGCTTTTTGCGCCTCTCAAGGCACACGAGTCGACTACGCATCGGTCGCCCATCCCCAGTCGAATGGACAAGCTGAGAGAGCAAATGGTCTGATTCTCAAAGGAATAAAGCCTCGACTGATGCGTGATCTCAAGCACGCGGCAGGTGCCTGGGTCGACGAGCTTCCGTCAGTTCTATGGGGATTAAGAACAACCCCTAACCAGTCGAGTGGAAGAACTCCATTCTTTCTGGTTTACGGAGCCGAAGCAGTTCTGCCGAGTGATCTTCTTCACAACGCACCCCGAGTCGAACTTTACACCGAAGATGAAGCAGAACAAGCCCGGCAAGACGCAGTCGACCTCCTAGAAGAAGAGAGGGAAATGGCCATGATCAGATCGACCATTTATCAGCAAGACTTCCGTCGATTCCACGCCCGGAATGTGAAGAGTCGAGCCTTCCAAGAAGGAGATTTGGTCCTCCGAGTGGATCAATAGAAACCACACAAGCTTGCTCCCACTTGGGAAGGCCCCTTCATCGTCACCAGAGTCCTCCACAATGGAGCGTATCACCTCTACAATGTTGATCACCAGATCGACGAGCCACGAGCTTGGAATGCAGAACTACTCCGCCCCTTTTACACTTGAGTTCTCCCTTGGAAGAGATGTAATAAGAAAAATTTCTGCAGTTCATTTTTATCAAAGGCAAGAGTGTTCCAATAATTGCCGTCACTTTTGTTTACATACGAAATCCCCCAGTGGGTGACTTAGCTGCGAATCCGTTTCGCCTAAGTTTGAAAAATCCTACTGAATGGAGAGCCAGACTCCCACTCAGGGGCTTAGCTGCAGTCCAGTACTTGCCTAAGTTCTCCCACTAAGAGACTTAGCTGCAGTCAGGCACTCGCCTAAGTTTGAAAAAATCCTACCGAGTGGAGAGCAATCCTCCCACTCGGGGGCTTAGCTGCAGTCCAGTACTCGCCTAAGTTCTCCCACTTAGAGACTTAGCTGCAGTCAGACACTCGCCTAAGTTTGAAAAAATCCTACCGAGTGGGGAGCAAACCTCCCACTCGGGGGCTTAGCTGTAGTCCAGTACTCTCCTAAGTTCTCCCACTAAGAGACTTAGCTGCAGTCAGACACTCGCCTAAGTTTGAAAAAATCCTACCGAGTGGAGAGCAAACCTCCCACTCGGGGGCTTAGCTGTAGTCCAGTACTCTCCTAAGTTCTCCCACTAAGAGACTTAGCTGCAGTCAGACACTCGCCTAAG
>NC_053027.1:29212684-29303275 GCF_003073215.2 Triticum urartu | reverse complement strand
GCTTGCAACCGGCAAAAGCTCTCCAAATTTTTGTGAGCTGCTGCCCATCTCACCGGGCAAAAATTTGGGAGCCACGTCAGCGATCCGCGCCATCTCTCCCCGGATCGAGATCTCCACCGTCCACTCCGTCCGGATCCAACGGAAGGCCGCACCTCCTCCCTCGTTAAATCCCCTCCACCCCTTCCGACTCCAGCAGCCACCACCGCCGCCGCTCGCTCCCTCCCCACCATTCCCAATCCCATCTGCTCCGCTCCTCTCGCTCGCAGCTCCTACAAACCATGTCCGGCCGCGGCAAGGGCGGGAAGGGGCTGGGCAAGGGCGGCGCCAAGCGCCACCGGAAGGTGCTGCGGGACAACATCCAGGGCATCACCAAGCCGGCCATCCGGCGGCTGGCGCGCAGGGGCGGCGTGAAGCGCATCTCAGGGCTCATCTACGAGGAGACCCGCGGCGTGCTCAAGATCTTCCTCGAGAACGTCATCCGCGACGCCGTCACCTACACGGAGCACGCCCGCCGCAAGACCGTCACCGCCATGGACGTCGTCTACGCGCTCAAGCGACAGGGCCGCACCCTCTACGGCTTCGGCGGCTAGGCCTCCTGCTCCGTCCAGTCTCTGCCCCCGCTGTTCCATCTGTCCGAGTGCGTGTGTTGTCGTCTTGTCGATCCATCGTTTGGTATGGTCTGTGTAGTTAGTGCAAGGCGATGTGTATGAATGCAATGGAACCAGCGTTGGTATTATCTTGACTGCATCTCTCGATATGTTACTCTGCTGCGTGTTTATTCGATGCTCGTGTGATTCAGTGGCGCTGTATTCGCTTATTCAGTTTTTAGCTGAATGAGCCCCAAAATTTGGGTATGCAGAAACGTTGTCTGAATTTAGATGGGTTTCTTCAGCAGCCATGCTGATCTGCGTTCTGAAACTCTGGAATTGGTCTGAGTGTTGTTGTTTCATCGGTTGGTTTCGTCTGCGTGGTTAGTGGATGGCGATGATTATGAATGCAATGGAATCAGTGTTCTCGCGATATTATCTTGGTTGCTGCATCTCTCGACATGATTCCATCTCCTTGCCGCTACCAACTTGTTACCTGAATTCAGTACTTGGCTGTGGCTTTGTTCGCTGAATTCACCGACATGGAATTTCGTTCAATACGATATTCTGCTGAATGCAGCGCGTGGAGATCAAAATGACTTGGGGATTTCAGCTCCCCTTCATTGCATTTCTTTTCTATTTGGTTATGCGCAAATGTTAACTGGACTTTGTTTGTTCTTCACACAGAATTGTTGGTTCTTGTGGCTGCATCTGTCGACATGAAAGTAATTTCAGTCTAAAAAAAACAGTGCAACTACGCAGCGCGCGGTAAAAACGGGCAGCGGCGTGCTGATCTATGTGCTATGCTCTGCAGGAAGCAGGAATGTTCTCTAAATCAAGTGTATTCTTCTTTTCTCATCAGTCGTACTGACATGTGTCTGGAAGCTCTGAAGGAAGAATGACTGCAATTAACGAAAAAACATCTCAATTTTAGTTAGACGCATTCAGTCAAATTGTTACTCCCTTCGTCCGAAAAAGCTTGTTCCTCGAATGAATGTATCTAGCACCAAGTTAGTGCTAGATATATCCATTTGAGGTACAAGTTTGAGACAAACTTTTCTGGACGGAGGGAGTATGCAGTAGCTAACTTCTGCTAATCTGAAGAAAAAAAAATCTCACAATCTGACTGTACTTTGTGGAGCACACTTGAAACAATTTTAGAGGATGCTTTTTTACAAAGTATTTAGCAGATGAACTATTTTTTAAGACAATCTTGCGAAGCTTTATTCAAATTGTCACGATGTTTATAGGCATGAACAAAAGATCATCGGGCTGGCCTACCCAAGTTGGCGGCCCACCCCCTTTTATCCTTCGCTTGGCACGTTTACTATTTTTCCTTCTCGTTTGCAAACTGTACGTGCGTGCCAGGTTTCCCGAGCGAATGGTGCATTCCGATTTTAGGAAGCTTCCAGATTCTTGCAGTTTGGTTTTCTTTTGTTCTTTTTCCTTCCGTTATTCTTTTCATTATTCTTTATGTTTTTTTTTTCATTTTTTGCCTAGATTTTCAAATCGACCATTTTTTTCCAAATTTAAAAACTTTTTACAAATTCATGATTTTCTTTCAAATCAGGGAACCTTTTAATATTTTTGAATTTTTTTAAATGCATGAACTTTTTACAAATTTGTGGAACCTTTTTCAAATTCATGAACTTTGTTGGATCCACAATTTAAAAAAAAATCATAAACTCTTTTCAAATTCGTACATTTTCCAAATCCATGAATATTTTTCAAATCCGCCAACCTTTTTTCAAATTTGTGAACCTATTCAAATTCACAAAGTTTTGCAAATTCATGATCTTTTACAGATCCCATGTACTTTTTCTAAATCAAATCCACAAATTTTATGAAAACTTGCAATCAATTTCATTTTCACCAACTTATGTAAATGTGCAAGCATTATTGAATTTGTGAACTTTTTTCTAAATTTATCAAACTTTTTTTAAGATTTCTGAATTTGTATAAATTCATGATCAAATCCGTCTCTGCTGGTTTTTTAATTTCTGAACCAACAGATAGATGTTTTATTTTTCACATTTCACAGTAGCGAGCTCGAAAAAAAACAAGAACGACAAAAAAACACCAGGCAACGTATCCGAGCGAGATAGCGACTGGACCTTGGCCCGCGAGCGGCAACTTGGTGCTGAAAGCGCCACAAATGGAGTCGTGTGCGTGCAAGCCGAGCAAGCAGCCGGCCCAATATTTTTGGGGCTCATGCATCCATCAATTACGGCGCACGCAGCCACGGGCCGCCGCTCACCACCGGTGCAAGCCTAACCTAAAGGCGCAACCGCACCCGTATGCATCTACCCCACCGCCGCCGCCATGTTGAGGAACGCCGCGCACGTCCTCCGCCGTTTGCCTGTGTGGAGGGGCGCCCTCGCCGCGGCCCGGCCGTGCGCAGCCGGCAAAGCGCCGTGGCCGGCGCCCGATATAGGCCGGAGGTATCTCAACACAGTGGCGGATCCAGGACCCAGGCCGGGGGGGCCCGGGCCTGGGGCGTGGGAAAAAATTACTTCGTTAATTATAGCATGTTTGGTACTGTAGCTACACTGTAGCGATACTGTAGCAGCATGGGCCTGGGGCTTGGCCTACTCCTTGCTCCGCCCCTGTCTCAACACGCATAAGGTACACGGCCTCTTCATGAACTACATCGACCACGAGCAGCCGCACCTCTTCGCCCGGCCCTCCCCCAACTCCACGATCGATGCCATGTTCGACTTCCTACCCAGCGACAACCACAGGCGCTTTTGGTGGTCGGTCATCGACCACAGCAACGGCCTCCTCCTCAGCGACATGGAAACCGACGAGCTCTGCGTGTGCAACCCCGCGACGCGGCGGTGGACATTCATTCCTTGGCCCTGACGGCCGGTGGGCGGTATATATCTTGCCTTCGATCCAGCCTTGTCGCCCCACTACGAGGTGTTCATGATCCCTGCCGTACCCGAGCCCGAGAAGCCAGCAAAGAGAGCCGACGAAAAAGGCAGCAATGAGATGCCATCGTCTCTTGGCCCGCCATATGTGGACGAGGATGATGACACGCGCCGCTTGATGGAATCGGAATGGCCACCGACTCCATGGACGTTGAACGTGTTCTCATCGGAGACTTCAGAGTGGCAGAAGATGACTTTTGTCCGCCAAGGTCAGCCGGCGGGAATAGTTCGAGGAGAGTGGTTTTTCTAAGGTGAGGAGCACTGCACCCAGTATCTTGGCCATGCATTTGCCTCGAGATGTGTCCCTGGCACAGGACGTGCCAGAGAGATTAGAGGCCTATGCATATTATTAAGCAAGCGAGGCTATGCTATTCTATAGCTGGCCAAATGGGCCGGTTTTTTCGGGCCGGCCCGTGAGCATGCCGGCACTGTGCGCCTCCCCCCTTCCCCTAGTCCTATTAGGACTAGGAGAGGTGGCCGGCCCCCCTCTCTCTTTCCCCCCTCAAGGAGTCCTATTCCAACTAGGAATGGGGGGGGGAGGAATCCTACTCCCAGAGGGAGTAGGACTCTCCTGGCGCGCCTCCTGTGGCCGGCCAGCCTCCCCCCTCTAGTCCTTTATATACTGAGGCAGAGGCACCCTAGAACACACAAGTTGATCCACGTGATCTATTCCTTAGCCGTGTGCGGTGCCCCAGCCACCATATTCCTCGATAATATTGTAGCGGAGTTTAGGCGAAGCCCTGCTGCTGTAGTGCATCTAGATCATCACCACGCCGTCGTGCTGACGGAACTCTTCCCCGACACTTTGCTGGATCGGAGTCCGGGGATCGTCATCGAGCTGAACGTGTGCTCGAACTCGGAGGTACCGTAGTTTCGGTGCTTGATCGGTTGGATCGTGAAGACGTACGACTACTTCCTCTATGTTGTGTCAACGCTTCCGCAGTCGGTCTACGTGGGTACGTAGACAACACTCTCCCCTCTCGTTGCTATGCATCACCATGATCTTGCGTGTGCGTAGGAAATTTTTTGAAATTACTATGAAACCCAACAGTGGTATCAGAGCCTAGGTTATTTATGTTGATGTTATATGCACGAGTAGAACACAAGTGAGTTGTGGGCGATATAAGTCATACTGCCTACCAGCATGTCATACTTTGGTTCGGCGGCATTGTTGGACGAGACGACCCAGACCAACATTACGCGTACGCTTACGCGAGACCGGTTCCCCCGACGTGCTTTGCACATAGGTGGCTTGCGGGCGACTGTCTCTCCAACTTTAGTTGAACCAAGTATGGCTACGCCCTGTCCTTGCGAAGGTTAAAACGGAGTCTATTTGACAAACTATCGTTGTGGTTTTGATGCGTAGGTGAGATTGGTTCTTGCTTAAGCCCGTAGCAGCCACGTAAAACTTGCAACAATAAAGTAGAGGACGTCTAACTTGTTTTTGCAGGGCATGTTGTGATGTGATATGGTCAAGACATGATGCTGAATTTTATTGTATGAGATGATCATGTTTTGAAACCGAGTTATCGGCAACTGGCAGGAGCCTTATGGTTGTCGTTTTATTGTATGCAATGCAATCGTGATGTAATGCTTTACTTTATTACTAAGCGGTAGTGATAGTCGTGGAAGCATAAGATTGGCGAGACGACAACAATGCTACGATGGAGATCAAGGTGTCGCGCCGGTGACGATGGTGATCACAACGGTGCTTTGAAGATGGAGATCACAAACACAAGATGATGATGGCCATATCATATCACTTATATTGATTGCATGTGATGTTTATCTTTTATGCATCTTATCTTGCTTTGATTGACGGTAGCATTATAAGATGATCTCTCACTAAATTATCAAGAAGTGTTCTCCCTGAGTATGCACCGTTGCCAAAGTTCGTCGTGCCCAGACACCACGTGATGATCGGGTGTGATAAGCTCTACGTCCATCTACAACTGGTGCAAGCCAGTTTTTGCACACGCAGAATACTCAGGTTAAACTTGACGAGCCTAGCATATGCAGATATGGCATCGGAACACGGAGACCGAAAGGTTGAGCGTGAATCATATAGTAGATATGATCAACATAACGATGTTCACCATTGAAAACTACTCCATCTCACGTGATGATCGGTTATGGTTTAGTTGATTTGGATCACGTGATCACTTAGAAGATTAGAGGGATATCTATCTAAGTGGGAGTTCTTAAGTAATATGATTAATTGAACTTAAATTTATCATGAACTTAGTCCTGGTAGTATTTTGCAAATCATGTTGTAGATCAATAGCTCGCGTTGTTGCTTCCCTGTGTTTATTTTGATATGTTCCTAGAGAAAATTGTGTTGAAAGATGTTAGTAGCAAAGATGCGGATTGGATCCGTGATCTGAGGTTTATCCTCATTGCTGCACAGAAGAATTATGTCCTTGATGCACCGCTAGGTGACGGACCTATTGCAGGAGCAGATGCAGACGTTATGAACGTTTGGCTAGCTCAATATGATGACTACTTGATAGTTTAGTGCACCATGCTTAATGGCTTAGAATCGGGCCTTCAAAGACGTTTTGAACGTCATGGAGCATATGAGATGTTCCAGGAGTTGAAGTTAATATTTCAAGCAAATACCCGAGTTGAGAGATATGAAGTCTCCAACAAGTTCTATAGCTAAAAGATGGAGGAGAATCTCTCAACTAGTGAGCATGTGCCCAGATTGTCTGAGTACTACAATCGCTTGAATCAAGTGGGAGTTAATCTTCTAGATAAGATAGTGATTGACAGAATTCTCTAGTCACCATCACCAAATTAGTAGAACTTCATGATGAACTATGATATGCAAGGGATAACGGAAACGATTCCCAAGCTCTTCGTAATGCGGAAATTGACGAAGGTAGAAATCAAGAAAAACATCAAGTGTTGATGGTAGACAAGACCACTAGTTTCAAGAAAAGGGCAGAGGGAAGAAGGGGAACTTCAAGAAGAACAGTAAGCAAGTTGCTGCTCAAGTGAAGAAGCCCAAGTCTGGTCCTAAGCCTGAGACTAAGTGTTTCTACTGCAAAGGGACTGGTCACTGGAAGCGGAACTACCCCAAGTGATTGGCAGATAAGAAGGATGGCAAAGTGAACATAAGTATATTTGATATACATGTTATTGATGTGTACTTTAC
Organism: Triticum urartu; assembly: GCF_003073215.2. Classification (NCBI taxonomy): domain Eukaryota; kingdom Viridiplantae; phylum Streptophyta; class Magnoliopsida; order Poales; family Poaceae; genus Triticum; species Triticum urartu. The sequence goes on along the minus strand of NC_053027.1, from coordinate 29,296,601 downwards.
TAGTGTTTATAGCAAGCCCTCAGTATTTGATACTAGTTCAGTTGCTAAGATTAGTAACTCGAAACGGGAGTTGCAGAATAAACAGAGACTAGTTAAGGGTGAAGTGACGATGTGTGTTGGAAGTGGTTCCAAGATTGATATGATCATCATCGCACACTCCCTATACTTTCGGGATTAGTGTTGAACCTGAATAAGTGTTATTTGGTGTTTGCGTTAAGCATGAATATGATTTGATCATGTTTATTGTAATACGGTTATTCATTTAAGTAAGAGAATAAATTGTTGTTCTGTTTACATGAATAAAATCTTATATGGTTACACACCCAATGAAAATAGTTCGTTGGATCTCGATCGTAGTGATACACATAATCATAATATTGAAACCAAAAGATGCAAAGTTAATAATGATAAGTGCAACTTATTTGTAGCACTGCCGTTTAGGTCATATTGGTGTAAAGCGCATGAAGAAACTCCATACTGATGGGATTTTGGAATCACTTGATGCTTGCGAACCATGCCTTTTGGGCAAGATGACTAAAACGCCGTTCTCCGGAACAATGAAGCAAGCAACAGATTTGTTGGAGATCATACATACTGATGTATGTGGTCCGATGAATATTAAGGCTTGCAGCAGGTATCATTATTTTCTGACCTTCACAGATGATTTGAGCAGATATGGGGATATCTACTTGATGAAACATAAGTCTGAAACATTTGAACAGTTCAAAGAATTTCAGAGTGAAGTGGAAAATCATCGTGACAAGAAAATAAAAGTTTCTATGATATGATCGTAGAGGTAAAATATTTGAGTTACGAGTTTGGTCTTCGATTAAAACAATGTGGAATAGTTTCACAAACTCATGCCACATGGAACACCACAGCATAATGGTGTGTCCGAACGTCATAACCGTACTTTATTGGATATAGTGCGATCTATGATGTCTCTTACCGATCTACCACTATCGTTTTGGAGTTATACATTAGAGACAACTGCATTCACGTTAAATAGGGCACCATCTAAATCCGTTGAGACGACACCATATGAACTATGGTTTGGCAAGAAACCTAAGCTGTCGTTTCTTAAAGTTTGGGACTGCGATGCTTATGTGAAAAAAGTTTCAACATGATAAGCTCGGACCCAAATCGGAGAAATATGTCTTCATAGGATACCCAAAGGAGACTGTTGGGTACACCTTCTATCAAAAATCCGAAGGCAAGACTTTTATTGCTAAATTCAGAGTTTTTTTAGAGAAGGAGTTTCTCTCGAAAGAAGTGAGTAGGAGGAAATTAGAACTTGATAAGGTAATTGTATCTTCTCCCTTATTGGAAAGTAGTTCATCACAGAAATCTGTTCCTGTGGCTACTACACCAATTAGTGAGGAAGCTAATGATGATGATCATGTAACTTCAAATCAAGTTACTACCAAATCTCGTAGGTAAACCAGAGTGAGATCCGCACCAGAGTGGTACGGTAATCCTGTTCTGGAAGTCATGTTACTAGACCATGACGAACTTGCGAACTATGAGGAAGCGATGATGATCCCAGATTCCGCGAAATGGTTTGAGGGCATGAAATCTGAGATATGATCCATGTATGAGAACAAAGTATGGACTTTGGTTGACTTGCCCGATGATCGGCAAGCCATAGAAAATAAATGGATCTTCAAGAGGAAGACGGACGCTGATAGTAGTGTTACTATCTACAAATCTAGAATTGTCGCAAAAGGTTTTAGACAAAGTTCAAGGTGTTGACTACGATGAGATTTTCTCACTCGTATCTATGCTTAAGTCTGTCCGAATCATGTTAGCAATTGCCGCGTTTTATGAAATCTGGCAAATGGATAAACAAAACTGCATTCCTTAATGGATTTACTAAAGAAGAGTTGTATACGATGCAACTAGAAGGTTTTGTCGATCCTAAAGGTGTTAACTAAATATGCAAGCTCCAGCGATCCATCTATAGACTGGTGCAAGAATCTCGGAGTTGGAATATACGCTTTGATAAGTTGATCAAAGCATATAGTTTTATACAGACTTGCGGTGAAGACTGTATTTACAAGAAAGTGAGTGGGAGCACTACAACATTTCTGATAAGTATATGTGAACAACATATTGTTGATCGGAAATAATGTATAATTTTCTGGAAAGCATAAAGGAATATTTGAAAGGAGTTTTTCAAAGAAAGACCTCGGTAAAGCTGCTTACATATTGAGCATCAAGATCTATAGAGATAGATCAAGACACTTGATAAGTTTTTTCAATGAGTACATACCTTGACAAGATTTTGAAGTAGTTCAAAATGGAACAGTCAAAGAAAGAGTTCTTGCCTGTGTTGCAAGGTGTGAAATTGAGTAAGACTCAAAGCCCGACCACGGCAGAAGATAGAAATAGAATGAAAGTCATTCCCTATGCCTCAGCCATAGGTTCTATAAAGTATGCCATGCTGTGTACCAGATCTATTGTATGCCCTACCACTGAGTTTGGCAAGGGAGTACGATAGTGATCTAGGAGTAGATCACTGGACAGCGGTCAAAATTATCCTTAGTGGAATAAGGATATGTTTCTCGATTATGGAAGTGAAAAAAGGTTCGTCGTAAAGGGTTACGCCGATGCAAGTTTTGACACTAATCTAGATGACTCTAAGTCTCAATCTGGATACATATTGAAAGTGGGAGCAATTAACTAGAGTAGCTCCGTGCAGAGCATTGTAGACATAGAATTTTGCAAAATACATACGGATCTGAATTTGGCAAGCCCGTTGACTAAGATTCTCTCACAAGCAAAACATGATCACACCTTAGTACTCTTTGGGTGTTAATCACATAGCGATGTGAACTAGATTACCGAATCTAGTAAACCCTTTGGGTGTTGATCACATATCGATGTGAACTATGGGTGTTAATCACATGGTGATGTGAACTATTGCTGTTAAATCACATGGCGATGTGAACTAGATTATTGACTCTAGTGCAAGTGGGAGACTGAAGGAAATATGCCCTAGAGGCAATAATAAAGTTATTATTTATTTCCTTATTTCATGATGAATGTTTATTATTCATGCTAGACTTTTGTATTAACCGGAAACATAATACATGTGTGAATACATAGACAACCAGAGTGTCACTAGTATGCCTCTACTTGACTAGCTCGTTAATCAAAGATGGTTATGTTTCCTAACCATAGACAAAGGAGTTATTATTTGATTAACGGGATCACATCATTAGTTGAATGATCTGATTGACATGACCCATTCCATTAGCTTAGCACCCGATCGTTTAGTATGTTGCTATTGCTTTCTTCATGACTTATACATGTTCCTATAACTATGAGATTATGCAACTCCCGTTTATCGGAGGAACACTTTGGGTACTACCAAACGTCACAACGTAACTGGGTGATTATAAAGGAGTACTACAGGTGTCTCCAAAGGTACATGTTGGGTTGGCGTATTTCGAGATTAGGTTTTGTCACTCCGATTGTCGGAGAGGTATCTCTGGGCCCTCTCGGTAATGCACATCACATAAGCCTTGCAAGCATTGCAACTAATGAGTTAGTTGCGAGATGATGTATTACAGAACGAGTAAAGAGACTTGCCGGTAACGAGATTGAACTAGGTATTGGATACCGACGATCGAATCTCGGGCAAGTAACATACCGATGACAAAGGGAACAACGTATGTTGTTATGCGGTCTGACCGATAAAGATCTTCGTAGAATATGTAGGAGCCAATATGGGCATCCAGGTCCCGCTATTGGTTATTGACCGGAAACGTGTCTCGGTCATGTCTACATTGTTCTCGAACCCGTAGGGTCCGCACGCTTAAGGTTACGATGACAGTTATATTATGACTTTATGCATTTTGATGTACCGAAGGTTGTTCGGAGTCCCGGATGTGGTCACGGACATGACGAGGAGTCTCGAAATGGTCGAGACGTAAAGATTGATATATTGGAAGCCTATGTTTGGATATCGGAAGTGTTCCGGGTGAAATCGGGATTTTACCGGAGTACCGGGAGGTTACCGGACCCCCCCGGGAGCTATATGGGCCTTAGTGGGCTTTAGTGGAAAGGAGAAAGGGACAGCCCAAGGTGGCTGTGCGCCTCCCCCCTTCCCCTAGTCCTATTAGGACTAGGAGAGGTGGTCGGCCCCCTCTCTCTCTTTCCCCCCTCAAGGAGTCCTATTCCAACTAGGATTGGGGGGGGGGGAATCCTACTCCCAGAGGGAGTAGGACTCTCCTGGCGCGCCTCCTGTGGCCAGCCAGCCTCCCCCCTCTAGTCCTTTATATACTGAGGCAGAGGCACCCTAGAACACACAAGTTGATCCACGTGATCTATTCCTTAGCCGTGTGCGGTGCCCCAGCCACCATATTCCTCGATAATACTGTAGCGGAGTTTAGGCGAAGCCCTGCTGCTGTAGTGCATCTAGATCGTCACCACGCCGTCGTGCTGACGGAACTCTTCCCCGACACTTTGCTGGATCGGAGTCTGGAGATCGTCATCGAGCTGAACGTGTGCTCGAACTCGGAGGTACCGTAGTTTCGGTGCTTGATCGGTTGGATCGTGAAGACGTACGACTACTTCCTCTACGTTGTGTCAACGCTTCCGCAGTCGGTCTGCGTGGGTACGTAGACAACACTCTCCCCTCTCGTTGCTATGTAGCACCATGATCTTGCGTGTGCGTAGAAATTTTTTTGAAATTACTACGAAACCCAACAGGCACGGCCCGCCTTGGGCCAGGCACGACACGGGCTAAACGGGCCGGGCCAGGCACGCGGCACGCCCGGGCCTGGAGGCTGGGCACACGGGCCGACACGGCACGACCCGATTAAGTTTTTATTTTTATTTTTTTATACATCTATATATGGCCCAACATGTAAAAATAGGTTAAAAAACGCTCAGTGCGTCAAATAATAGGCTGAAAATATGCGGCCCACCGTGCTAAACGGGCCAACGTGCCGGCCCGTTTACTAACTGGGCCGTGCCTGGGCCTGGGGGCGCAGCACGCGGGCCGGCACGGCATGGCCCGTATAGTAATCGTGCCCTGGCGGGCCGTGCCGGACCAGGCACGATTACAATGGGCCGTGCCGTGCCGGGCCGGCCCGGCCCGTTTGGCCAGGTATGTGCTATTCAATGAATGGGCCTTTCATAGGTTTATACTGTAGTACTGTTCACCCATCAGCGAGATTCGTCTGACATTGATGTCCAGTCTGTGTCGGCCCGTGAACCAGCCTGCTGCTCGCTCCATCTTCTCTTTCCTCCGCCGCACTCAACCACGTCCCTGTTGCCCGCCCCACTCATCTCCTTCCTTCATCTGCCCTATTGCCCGCCCCACTCATCTCCTTCCTTCATCTGGCCTGTTGCCTGCTCCATCTTCTCCGCCCCTGATCCAATGCTCGAATCCATGGCAGACAAGCCCACCTGGGTCACCAGTCTCCAGATGAGTCATGGCGAACCTGTACCCTTCATCGAGCCCTCTCCCTCTTTCCTTCCCATGATTAAATCTGCAGCACAGCAGCACACCACTGTTGCCATTGCTGCAACGAACCATCACGAGCCTGCGGTATCTCGCATCCAGTCCGTAGTGGAGCCACAGATTGAAGGGAGATTAGGGGATCTCGATTTGTTCGAGCTAGATAGTTGGCATGGTGGTCAAGACGGCGGTACTGTTGCAGAAACTAGGTATGCATCTTTGTGGATCCATGATTTTTCCTTCTTCAATCAGCAGATCTACGGATTCATCACTAGCACCATCTCACTCGCGCAACGAAAATCTTTTCTTTCCCACACACCAGGATATCCTCTCCAATCTCTGTGGTAGCAGACGCCACTGTCCGTGCCAACGAGGATGCGCTAATCCAGAAGACAGAGCCCATCGTACAGCAACCCACGGCGCGCGTCGGCTGCTGGAAACGGAGGTATGGATGCGATCTCTTATTCGGCATCTTTGATTTCTATCATTCAGATTTATCTCATCTATCTAGGCCGTGTGATTTTCAGGTGTCATTTGTTTTCTAGTTAAAATCGCCTTGCTGAATACTGGTCTGATATCTATCTGCCATCGGAATGTCATGTAATCAGACGCGACACGTTTTGGTGTTATTTTTGTTCTGTCGAGTCAATCCTAGGCAAATTATGAGCTGAGTTTGCAGTTTTGCACGTGGTTCTTCGTTAGTATGCCCACTTAATTATAATTCTGGTAATGGTCAATTTGTATGGTATAGAAATTAAGCTGTTCATGTCATTTCGCTTGCAGCAGCATTGCTGTAGTATATTTTGTCAAACTGAAAAGAGTTCGATAGCTGGATTTTTATACTATCATGTATTTCTGTAATTATATTATTTTCGTAGTAGCATTCTCATTCACCACAAAAGTCAAAATCACAATGCCATGTCTGAGCTGACAGTATGTTTTATGGATGATCAATACAGGAACAAAGGTGTTACAGGGCCTGATGCAAGAGTATGCCCGAGCAAGACAAGTTACCTGCAAGATTGTATTGCAAGAGCGACTGACAATCACAGTAAAGACTTATTTGCCCCCATTGAGGGCATATTGTTCGACACATGCAATGAAGCATATGAGATGTACAATTTGTTTTCATGGGAGAATGGGTTTGGGATTCGGCACTACAAAACAAGGACAAATGGAACAGGGTACAAGGCTATGCACGAGATAGTCTGCCAGTGTCAGGTATAATCAAGCCAATCAAAACATACCCTTAGATATTTTTATATAAAGTTGTGAATGTCATGACCTGAAATTTCACTGAATGATAAGTTGGTTGTTCGGATGGGTGCAGGGCAAGAGTGAGAAAGAGAACTCTGAATCTTGTAGAACAGGATGCAAGGCAATGGTGCGCCTCCTTCGTACAAAGGACCATGGGTGGTATGTCTCCTTGTTTGTTAACGAGCACAACCACCCGTTGTCGGCTGGATATGAGGAGACGCGGTATTGGAATTCTCACAGTGTCATAGATCCTTTGTTGAAGGGCTTCATTCGGAACCTAAGGGAGAACAATGTCAGCCTGAGCAAGGTTTACAATATTCTTTGTGTGGCACATGGCGATGGTGCATCTGTACCGTTCCGCAAGGAGAATTTGAAGTACTTGTGCTCCCGTATTGCGCAAGAATCCATAAATGAAGACATATACAAAACAGTTGATCTGCTGCAACAAATGAAGACTGCTGACCCAAACCTGGAGGTGTGTGTAAATGTCGACAAGGAAGGATCTGTTCAGACTATTTTATGGTGCACCGGGAAAAACCGTGAAGATTATGCACACTTTGGCGATGTGGTCACATTTGATACAACTTGCAGGACAAATCTTTATAACATGCCATTCGGCATATTTGTTGGTGTGAATAACCACTTTCAGTCCACTATCTTTGGAGGAGTTCTGATGCGACATGAGAACATTAAGGGGTTTGAGTGGACATTTAGAACCTTTGTCGAGACAATGAATGGCAAGCATCCACAGACAATTCTGACAGGTTATTTCCAAAATTCATTATTATGTTTCCAATAAATCATGTTGTCATATGTTGTTATAACCCTGTAGCTTATATGCCCTATGTGCAGACCAATGCAAGGCGATGGAAGGAGCCATAAAGAGTACATTGCCTAACACCCAGCATAGGTGGTGTAAGTGGCATGTATTGAGGTGTGCAAAGGAGAAGCTTGGGCCTGTTTACAGCAAGAACAGTGACTTCAAAAGGGAGTTCCATGCAATAATAAATGAAATTATATGCGTTAAGGAGTTTGAGTGCAAGTGGTCTGAACTTTTACAAAAATTCAATTTGGCGGATAACCTGTACCTAGAAAATTTATATAGCAAGCGACATATGTGGGCAAAACCATATTTCTCTGGTGTCTTTTGTGCTGGAATGACAAGTACCCAACGTAGCGAGAGCGCGAATCACATGTTGAAGCGGTACATACCCAGATCATCACCCATGCATCTATTCGTCAAGCAATACAACAAGCTTCTTCAATCGCGTTCAGCTGATGAGAGTAGGCAGCAACACACCACAAAGATGGTAATATACCAATTCCATTCTCTTATAGAATTGAAATACGCATCATTAGTTATGAACAATTAGCATTATTATCAATCATGCTTGCACTAATAGAAAAGGGGGCTATGGTCCAGGCCGGGACGGCCCATTAGTGCCGGTTCAGTCTAGAACCGGGACCAATGGGCCTGGCTCCTGGCCCACCACCATTGGTCCCGGTTGGTGGCCTGAACTGGGACCAAAGGGCCCCCTTTAGTCCCGGCTTATGCCACGAACCGGGACTAAATGGTCGGTTCTCGTTGCGATTCACAGTTTAGTCCTACCTCGCCAACCGAAGGGCGCCCACACTGGTTTATAAGCCCGTCCCTCTATGCATTGTTGAGCTCCTCTCAAAATGAAAATAGATGCCCCTATACAGGAAATTTGACCTAAATTCATAATCAATTTATCTAAAATTCATGGAAATTGATTATGAATTTAGATTGAATTTTCTCTATAGGCGCATCTATGTTCATTTTTTTAGTAATTTTAATCACAAACTTGAGATTCACACAAATTTGAAAGAATTCAAATTTTAACTATTCTAATTTGAAAACTAAAATCACTAACAGAAAGTTTATAATTTTTGGTATCTCTGTACAGAAAGATTGTACATAGTAAATATAATACACAAAGTGTTTTCACACAAATTTAGTAAACTAGTGATTCACACAAATTTTCAAAAATTCAAATTTAAACTATTCAAATTTTAAAGCTAATGGCACTAACAGAGAAATTTTTATTTTTTGTGACCTAAAAGAAAAAAGAAATCACTAAAAAACTATAAGTATTTAGTTCTAAGTAGAAATGAAAAAAATAAATAGCAAAAAAGAAAAAAATGCCTATAATATTTGTTATGACTAACAAAATTACCAAATTGAGTAAAGTTATTCATAAACTAGTGATTCACACAAATTTTAAAAAATTCAAATTTAAACTATTCAAATTTTAAAACTAATGGCACTCACAGAAAGTTTATAATTTTTATGACCTAAAATAAAAAAGAAATCACTACAAAACAAAAAAACAAAAAAAGTGCCACCTACTATTAAATAGCAGGAAAAAGATTGACTCAAAAATCAATTTTAACTATTCTACAAAGTGTTTTCACACAAATTTAGTAACTAGTGATTCACACAAATTTTAAAAAAATTCAAATTTAAACTATTCAAATTTTAAAGTTAATGGCACTAACAGAAAGTTTATAATTTTTGTAAACTAAAAGAAAAAAGAAATCAATAAAAAACTATAAGTATTTAGTTCTAAGTAGAAATGAAAAAATAAATAGAAAAAAAGAAAAAAATGCCACCCACTGGGCCAGCACGGCCTGAATACGACTAGAAACCCTACCATGGGCCAGGATTCAGGCCCGCAGTAGGCCCAGTAGGCCCACAGGCATTGCAGTGTCCAATTAGGCCCATAAACCTGCATTTCAGAGGAGTTCGAGAGGGAAGAGGCAGCGGAGCTTATAAACAGGTGCTGGTCACTCTCAACTAGCGAGGTGGGACTAAACTCCCACCACCGCGCCAGCGCAAGGCCATTGGTCCCGGTTGGTGGCCCCAACCGGGACTAAAGGTGGGCATTGGTCCCGGTTCCTGACAGAAACCGGGAGGCCGCCACTTCCCGCCCTTTGGGCTGCCGAAAAGTGGCCTTTGGTCCCGGTTGGTGCCACCAACCGGGACTAAAGGAGGCATTCGTCCCGGTTTCTGTACGAACCGGGACCGATGCTTCGTCTATATAAGTAGCACTTGTGAAATTTTTCATTCAGTTCGTTCTTCCCCGCCCGACGACGCCGCCAGGCTGCGCCTCGCTGTCGCCCTGCCTCCGACGCCGTCCCCGCCCCGTGCGCCCTTGCCTCCTCGCCGCCGACGCCATGCCCCTCACCGTCGCTGTCGCCGCCCCCTGCCTCCTCATCGCCCGTCGCGCCGCGCCCCCTCACCGTAGCCGGCCGTCTCCGCGCCTCTCACCGTCGTCGTCGTCGCGCCCCTCACCGTCGTCGTCGCCGCGCCCCTCACCGTCGCCGGCCTCCTCGTCGATCGCCGCCCCGGCCCGTTGCGTAATTTCCTAATTTAGATGTGTAGTTAATTTAGATGCGTAATTTAGGATGCAGAGTTAATTGAGTTGTTATAGTTAATTTAGATGCGTAGTTTAGATGTATAGTTAATTGAATTGTTGTAGTTAATTTAGATGTATAGTTTAGATGCAAAAGTTAGAATTTTTTACTGTTCATACATTTTTTTGGTGATATTATTGTTGCATATGCAAAAGTTTGTGTGTTTATATATATGCAAAGAATATGTCAAATTTTTCATAGAATTTTTATGAATTTTTTTTTTGTAATTTTGTTCATAGAATTTTTATTTTGTTCATAGATTTTTTATGATTTTTTTTCTGTTGTAATTTTGTTCATAGATTTTTTATGATTTTTTTCTGTTGTAATTTTGTTCATAGAATTTTTTTGATTTTTTTGTTCATAGAATTATCTTTGTCAATTTACGTATATGTTCATATTTAGAAGAAAAAGAAGGAGAGAAAAAAGGAAAATAAGAAGAGGAAGAAGGAGAAGAAGAAGAAGAATAAGAAGAAGAGGAGAGGAATAACAGGAGAAATAAATAAGAAGATGAAAAAGAAGAAAAAAAGAGGAGAAGAAGAAGGAATAATAGAGGAGAAGAAGAATTCTTCTTCTTCTTCTCCTCTATTATTCCTTCTTCTTCTCCTCTTTTTTTCTTTTTCTTCCTCTTCTCTATTCCTTTCTTCTTCTTCTCTTTTTTTCTTCTTCTTCCTCTTCTTATTTTTGTTATCGGGTATGTCGTTGTTGATATACCCCCCCTCCCCGATAACTTTTAGTAATTAGTACTACTTAGAAAGTGTTTAATGGAATTAGTTAGAACTAGGTAAACTTGTTTATTTTTAGTAAGTACTACATTATTCTATTTATAGTAAGTGCTTAGTAGTTGAACTAGTTGATTTATTAAAACTGGTTTATTTTACTATAGAAGTAGTTTATTTTTAGCAAGAAAATTAATAGAACTAGTTTATTTTTTTAGTTAAAGCAATTATTCCCGCATCGACGTGGACGATGCCTATCCCGCATCCTCGTCGTCGAGTCGGCGGAGGACGACACCTGCTTGACAGATGGGCCATGTCCGGGACTGGGCTCCGCCGGGGTGGTACTGGGAGGCGCTACCTTCCGGGGGGCGTAGCTTGGTGAGGAGCCAGCCCGTCGTTGACCTGATCCTTGTTTGGTGGGGGTCGCGTGGGCCAGTGACGGTGCGAGGCTTCCGAACACCGCAGAGGTGGTACGTCACTGTGTCAGCGAGGAGGACGAGCACGTCCGTCGCTACATGGTTGCGTTGGAGGGCAGGTTCGATAATACCTGGCAGGTTCTTCAGGGATCTCACTGGAGCTATGATCTTGTGATGGTTCCTTCCCTTTGGGTGTCCACCGCCCGCGCCGATACCCGTCGGGCGCTACGGTTCTAGCTGTATTGGCGATATGTATGATATATAGTATTCGACGTGTATTAGTGATAATATTCGATGTACGGACACATGGAGATGATGTAGTTTTTCTTATAATTTAAGGCATCCTAATTTGAATACTACTTTATTTTGCGATTTGATTTTTCTTATTGAATGCTCAAATTGGAGAGCACTATGCAAGGCATATGCATATGATTAGTTGAATAATAATGATCTAATTTAGTCTTTGAATTATGAACGTATAGGAAATGTCATCATCGGAGGACGAAAGTCTCCCGAGGGAGTGCGACTGGTGCCACGACGATCGAGGTGAGTGCGACAGGCCTCACCTGGACGATGGTCGGCGCTTTAGCATTAAACTCAAGGAGACCTTCGAAGTTGAAACGGTACGCAACGACGACAAGTGTGGTTTTTTCATAATTAAGCATGACTTCAACTATTTCAACGTGTAATTTTCATCTTTTACAATTCGAGTATAGTTTATCCCATGCCATGCAAGACGCTATGTCTTGGAGAGGATGGATTTTGAAGACCATGAAAATTTTGAAACGAAGAAAATTCACCTAAGGACCCATCATGATGTGGATTTTGAAGTAAAGTTGTATAATGCTGAGAGCGTAACCCATTTTGGTTGCAAAAATTGGGAAGCACTTTGCAAATTGTATGGTTTTGATGAGCGTATGCTTGTCACCATGGATCTTGGTGATCCTGAAATCGAGCAAGACAATATGGACATTTGGGTCCTTGTTGATACTCCTCCAGTTCTACCGCTATGTGAATTTCTCAAACATAGTTAATTATTAATAGAACTTATATTGTTCATTTCAAAATAGTTGACAGCTTATTTCCATTGACAGCTTATTTTGAAGTATCAAAGAATGTGCAGAAGATGGTAGATAGAACTTACTACACCGATGGCTCTGAGTTAACTTACAAGGAGAAAACTCATCTGGTTGGATTTTGTAATGATACTTGAGAATTACAATATCTACAATCGAACTCCTCAACATTATGGTCAATACGTGCCACTAGTGCACGTGTTGAACTACGGTAACTACCATGGAGATACCCTGGTAAGTTTTTTTACTATTACGACATCCGTGCATCTTTTTGCATACTTCTAAAACTAGTACATCATTGCTAACTACGAAGTTATTACTATGTTTTTCAACAGAGAATCCCAGAGGATTGTGTGCCTCATTTGATGTATCAGAATGGCGGCAGCCTTCGTGTTTTGAACATATATCCAGGTCATCCTACGAATCTCAACTGTCCATACCGGATTTCTAAAAGAAGTGGAGACATGACAATCAAAGGATGGAAAAAATGTATGGACAGTCGTAAGGAGCTTCTTGGAAGCAAAAGGAAGCGAGGCGCAAGAATTGGAGACAGGATGATCTCCATTCTTCATAATGGAGAGTCAGGGTCTATATTGTTTTATGCTATTTTACCTTAAGTGTGTTTAGGTCCTACCTGATACTGATGATCATGTGCTAAGAACAATTATGTAGGGTTGGGTTCGATGACTATGAGGATGATGATCGTATGACTTATTATTAATAACGAGTAGAAGTTGTATGATGATGCTTGATTAATTAGTAGGACTTGTTATTATATATGATGATGTATGATGCGAAGCATGCATGAGTTATTATATATATATATCTGCGGGTGAAATGAACATAGCAATAGCGTAGGTAAACCAAGGACTAATATAAGAGAGGACACTTCTCTCTATTAGCTAGCTAATAACAACCTAAAAATAACCCCCTAAACCCCTAAAACAGCCACTTTTTTTAAAAAAAAAGAAAAACCTCTGCTGACGCGTGGAAGCCTTTTGGTCCCGGTTTATGTCATCAACCGGGATCAAAGGCCCCCCTGCCTGGGCTGCCGGCAGCGGCCACGTGGAGGCCCATCTGTCCCGGTTCTGGTTTGAACCGGGACTAAAGGGTGAGGGTATTAGTAACGACCCTTTAGTCCCGGTTCAGAAACCGGGACTAAAGGCCCTTATGAACCGGGACAAAAGGCCGGTTTTCTACTAGTGTTGATGTTCATGGCGGGTGTGATGGTGTACTGTGAATATAGGACACATGACTATTTTTTGACCATGCCACCAATTAATTTGTACTTCCTTATTTCCTGGTCCTAGGTGTCATGCTATATATGATGATTTCTTACAGATTTGAATATGTCACAGAAACGCTGCAAGTTAAACGGAGGATTTCCTATAGAAGCAGAAGCAGCCAAGATATACACGAGCGGAGTGTTTAGAAAATTTGAAGAGGAACTCTATGAATCTGCATCCCATATTGTGGCAAAATGCATAAGTGACACTGAGTTTGTAGTAACCCGTGCACGACCGGATTATCATGCTGACTATGAGATGAGGTATACAAGGTCACATTCAGGGAAGGCCGCGAATTCATAGACTGTGAATCACTAGTAGAAAAAGGGGGTTTTGTCCCGGTGGTAAGCCTTTAGTCCCGGTTTTCGAACCGGGACTAAAGGGTCCACGTGGAGCTCCTTTAGTCCCTCCACCGGACTAAAGGAAATTTTATGATTTTTTTTTGATTTTTTTTTATTTTCAAATTTCTGAATTATTTTAACCTCTAGTCTGTAATCACCACCCCTCATCACTGCTCAATTTATCCTCTAATCACCCCTCATCATTCCAAATCATCTAACTTCCCGAACGGTCACCCATCCTCCCACTCCCCCAGCCTGAAGCACGCTTAACTTCCGGGTTCTATTCTCCCTCGTTTCCAAGTCTGCACTTGTTGTTTTCTGACAATAGTAAGATGTCAATCCTATTAACCTTCAGGAATTTTGCTTGAGCATGAAGTGACACATTTCACTGTTTGAGTTTGAAACTATTGTTTTAAAAACAATAATTATTTAGTAACACTAATATTTCTTGAATAATTAGTTTGACACAGTTTGACCACAGTTTGACCATATTTGACCAAAATTGAAATAACTGAAATAATTATTTAGTAACACTAATATTCTAGAATAATTAGTTTGACCATTGTTTGACCACAGTTTGACCAACGTTTGACCAGATTTGACCACAATTTAAAAAAAAAATATTTTTTCTGTTAACTATTGTTGCGACCTGGTCAATTCCGCCACTTGTATTGAGAATTTACAGTTTGCCATTGTTTGACCTGATTTAGTGCCACTAGTAATTGAATTTTCGATTTTTTCCACTCTAGATCTTAAAAGCCCCGTAACTTTTTTTCTGTTAGGTTTTTGAGGATTTTGAAAATTTAACAACGCCGTTAATTGGATGGTAACTTTTCGAGTAGATGCTTTTTCATATAAAAAACTTCTTAATCCGAGTTCGTATGCAAAAGCTATGCCCATTTTTACAAATTCGAGAGAGATTTTTTTAATAAAGTCGAAATTCATATTTGTAAATTTTCCAAACAACTAGACCACATATCACATGGGAAACTTATTTTATTTTATTTTTTTGACATTTCCATCATTTTCTTTTGTTTTTTCTAAAACTGAAAAGGCGATCAGGGGGGGAGAGTTTGAAAATGGGACCTTTAGTACCGGTTCGTGCCATGAACCAGTACTAATGCCTCAAAGGCCATTAGTACCTGTTGGTGGTACCAACCGGGACTAAAGGTCTAACCTTTAGTACCAGTTGGTGCCACCAACCGGGACTAATGGGCATCGCACCCTTTAGTACCGGTTGGTGGCACCAACCGGGACTAAAAGTCTAACCTTTAGTACCGGTTGGTGCTGCCACCAACCGGGACTAATGGGCATCGCACCCTTTAGTCCTGGTTGATGGCACAAACCGGGACTAAAGGGCCCAGGTGAACCGGGACTAATGCCTTAGCCGCACGAACCGGGATAAATGCACCCATTGGTCCCGGTTCTGGACTGAACCGGGACTAATGGGCTTACCCGCCTGGACCAAAGTCCCCTTTTCTACTAGTGAATGTGGATACTTCGACCACATTGGGATGCTCTGCCGTCACTCAATCAAGGTTTGACTCGATTTCAACATGATATAATGTTGTGCTGTAATTTGTTTGTATCTCCGATTCCCTTGACATCTTTTTTTATTCTATTTTCTTGCTTGATATTTATAATGACCGACGATGTCTCGCAATTGGCTACCCAGGTGCTGATACGCAATGATGTGTTGAAGATACCACCTAAGAATATTGTGAAGCGTTGGACCAAATGGGCAAAGGACGTGCAGCCTTGCAACCTTCCTGTGCCACTTCCATTTGACCAGCAGGATGATCTGTCATACCGGCAGAATATTCTGTACATCGCCGCTCTTGAGACAGTCAAGGAGACATCTTGTTGCAAGAGCATGCTTGGCAAGACGCTGAGAGTTTTACAGGATCTCAAGACTGAGGCTATAAGTATGTGTTTTGTCAGAGGAAGAAAGCCTCGCTGATTTGTCTGGAGGCTGTCTTGATGCAGACAATTTCATTACCATCACATCCTGTGATGATTTGAGGCCGCCTAAACGAGTGAAGTGCAAAGGCAGGCCAGCCACTGTAAGACCAAAATCCAGAATGGATTACGTATCGCTGTTCAAGCAGAAGAGCAAGGAGGTGAACAGATTGTATAGTGAGGAAAACGTACTGAAGGAGTCTGCAGTTAACACAGTGGCTGGTGACCTTGAGATTGATCCAAACACTCCCAGAAGGAAGGCGATAAAATGTGGTAAATGCAAGGGTGGAGGCCATAATAGGGCGTCATGCAAGAAGCGTGGCTTAGAACTTTAGATGATAGTCAGTGTAGGATAATGATGTAACTGATCATTTGTGCCTCGTAGCAGAACGTTCCTCGCGTTCTTAAGAACAAATAGCTGACGGTTGTATTTTGGTGGTGTTATGATCCATATCTAATCTATGATACTTTATCTAGTGTCCATAAGAATATGGCAGGTCAAACTATTTTAGAGATTGTTCAAATATTGGTATCAGCTATTCGTACATACATGTGGTTTGTGTAATCAACCAGGCAAGCACCTGGTGATGAGGAAGTGTTGATTATGCCAGCATCAATAGGTGTGTACACGTTAGTACTTGTTGCATGTTTCTTTCTTTGCTACTAGTGGCGGAGCTTAAAAGAAAAAGTTGGACAGGCTGGACTAAAAACGAGCACTTTTTTTTTTGAAATTCTGAACCACAACCAAAATATAGGTCAACCATGAACCACTATTAATAAGTTAGCTAATACAAAATCATTGAGACATTAGACATGGACTTACTCACATCCTATTGCTATTACTTATCACTAGAGGTAAGGAACTAAGAAAAATCAGAAAGTCATGTTCCGCTCATGAGCTCACGATGAACATTAAATTCATAAATAAAAAAACAGGGGAAACATTTCCCAGTCCCCCACGTCGGCCCCCTCTGGCGACATGGAGGAAGCCCTGCTAGCCCCTCCCTTTCCCTCTCCTCTACGTCGCCACCGCCGGAGGACTTGCAAGAGAATCTCCTGCGAGGCCCAGGGAAGGTGGCGGCGGGGCATCCCGGTCGGTGAAGTGCGGTGCGGTAGCCGCGGCCTCCTGGTGGCGTGGGGTGCGCCTAGATCCAGGGCAGAGTCCTTGGATGTGGCGGCGGGAGAGGTCCTCGGCATTGTCGGGCTCACCTGGTAGGGCGCGCGACGGTGATCGTACGTCGATGCCCGTGAGGTGGTGGCCGGGGGCGCGTGGGCTCGATCTGGGCCCTCGCTGGCCTGCAGCGGGCGCGCCGCGGTGGTAGCTCGGCCGGCGAACTGGTGGTGGGAGGCTTGTCCCTGCCAGATGTATTGCGTCCTGTAGGCCCCTTTGCTGTGTTTCTCCCACCTATTGCCCATTTCAAATAAACAAATAAATTAAATAAAAAATTGAAGGGAGGTGTTTCTTTATAAGGAATGTTTCGACCGGCGAGGTCGGACCGGCCGTTAACAATCGTTACACGTGCCATCTCCGTGGGGTCACACGAGACCCATCATGTACTTGCGTTGCATGTGGGGAGAGGTAATATTAGTGGCAGTCATAGAACTTGCATCAAATGTTCAATTTGGTGCTAAAAGTTGTAAAATACGTCATTGCGGTCACATAACTTGTCTATGCGTGCAGATACGGTCACTCTTTCGTATCCAGTTGTATCTTGTCCTCACGTGTCGTGTCAGCATGAATAAGGCCCACATGTCAGTTGCTGTGAGTGGTGAAGCCTTGGTGAGCCACACATTATCTTTCTTTTGCAAAAAACACACTTGATTTTTATTTAATTACGCACATGTCGGTACACAGTGTCTTTCAAGAAAGAGGAATAAAAAATAGCACCAGGGGACTTGAACGGACGTCCTACAAATTAAGAGATAACCGCACTAACCACTCGACCTAGAATAAATTGATGTCAAACTCACTAACAAAATTTTCTATAATACAATGTTCGCTCAGCCAACAAAAAAAAACGCTGATTTGCCTGAAAGAAATTCACGTACATTTATTCTGCAACATATCTTCTTTTATCTAGATTTTTATATTTGTAATTATTCGAATTCACAAAAACTAGTTCATTTGTCTGAAAATTTTACATACAAGCATTTTGACCTATATGTTCCTTTATCTATATTTAAAAACT
This sequence comes from Triticum urartu, assembly GCF_003073215.2. Taxonomy (NCBI): domain Eukaryota; kingdom Viridiplantae; phylum Streptophyta; class Magnoliopsida; order Poales; family Poaceae; genus Triticum; species Triticum urartu. The sequence continues at coordinate 29,278,453 of NC_053027.1, read as the reverse complement.
TAAATTATTTGAATTCGGACACAATTTCCATTGATTTGTCCAAAAAAATACGTGCATTCATTCTGCACTAGATTTTTTAATTAAAATTATTCGAATTTAAAAAAAAATTAGTTGATTTGTCTAAAAATATTATGTTCACTCATTCTGCACTATATTTCTTTTATCTAGATTTTTCAAATTTAATATTATTCGAATTCAAACAAAAGTTTAGTCATTTGTCCAAAAAGTTTATCTAGAATATAAGTTATTTTCCTATGTAGAGAAAAGAAAGAAGAATACAGAAGATAAATTGTGTATGTCTCTTTAATTGCACGTGCGGCGAGCTAGCCAGGAGGTCATAGGTTTGAATCGGGGTATCCCTTTTTTGCACAGCTTTTCCCGTTTTAATTTCTACTTTCTTCGTACTGTACATATTATATGCGGCTAACTGTGCGTACTAATCGCCAAACATCAGGTTGGTCGAGTAGTTTGAATTCCAGCATGTACCCACGTTTTCAATTTCATTTGAGAATTTTCCGTGTACATAAAATGCAAGGGTTAAAAAAGTTTGGTTTAATTTTATTTGAGAATTTTCTGCATAAATAATAAAATACAAGGGTTAAAAAAAAGCTCGCGGATAACCCTCAGCCACTGACAGTGGGCCCCTACAACGTTGGCATGCCACATGTGCGTGGGATACCGCCGAATACGATAGAAAGCACCATATATAAATGAGAGAACAAGTTAGATGACCAGAAATACGTATTTTACAAGTTTATGCATCAAACTGAACGTCGCGTGCAAGTTCTATGACTCCGGGTGTATTTACCTTATGTGGGGAAGGGAACTGTGGCGAGCGAGCTGGCCGAAAGTTCGGCCGGCTGACCGGCTACAATCGTTTACCTTTTTAAAACGAGCAGTTGCCTTGATAAATTTTATAGAACATGGCGCAAAGATAATAGTACTAGGTTCCCGTCCCATTGATGGTATTTTTTAAAATAAAATATATATAATTTTTTTTAAGAAAAGGAGGTTAAACCACCTGCCTCTGCATCAATCGATGCATGCAGCCATCTTTATTAATTATTCCACAAAGGTCTGATAGAAACATACACCAATCCACCCGAAGCCACCACTCACACCTATAAACTCGATAATGTGGAGCGCTCTCACTTCCCATATCCAAAACCGGTATCGTCGCTGATCCATCCACATAACTTATCGGGACCAGCAACCGGTGCATCCTACCTAAAGCGCACACCACATGTATACGTTTTAGAAGCTGTCATTATCATCGGACCACTGACCCATCTTTAGGAGAGAGATCCGCAGCATCCTTGCTATTCCGGACATCCGTCGACGCTACAACGGCGCCCAACGGCACCACCGCCTTGCGCTCGTCCGTCCAGACGCGAAGATTCTGGAAGATCCATCGTGCATAGCACCTGCCAACCAGGCATGACTCAGCGTAGCACCTGTCGGCTAGGCTTGAATCGGCGTAGCAACTGTGTCTCCCCGACTCGTAGCCGGGACTAGACGACGAATCTCAAGATCTGACCACCCAGCCGCAGGCCGGCCACCTCTGACAGAAGAGATGATCACCACCGCCGGGTGCACCGGTCGGAACAGATCTAACTGGAGGTGCCTCCGACGCCGCCGCGCCACGGCCATCGTCATCGCCAACACTGCCACCACAACCGCCATTAGGACATCGGCCGCCCGCCACACCGCCGTAGTCCAGATCTTGGTCGTCATGAACCAGATCGGCGCCGCCGCAGTCCAGATCGGGGTCACAGCCTCAAGCCAGGGCGCCCCGCGTCACCCTATGACCTGCGAGAGGGATGAGTGCCTCTGCCGACGCTGTCGAACGCACAGGCTATGCCCGGCGCCGACCGTGGATGGAGATGGAGGGGAGGGAAAGGAAGGAGTGGTGACCCAGCGGCTAGGGTTGGAGCCCCTATATATACGGATTCTTAGGTGGTAACTACCACTAGGTGGTCCCCGCAAAAAAAAACTACCACTAGGTGGTAGCCACCTAAGAATCCACCGTTCATCTCATGCCCCTAGATCGAGCGTGCTATTTTTTTGAGAATGCCTAACGGGCTAGATGAGGTTCCACCCGATCCATTTAGAATAGCCATTAATTATTTTGATTAGTTTATTTGGTAGTTATCCACGTCGATCTGGCCGTGAGCTTATCCCAATTTTTGAATGCCAATTTTATCTAGTCGTCTCACATCCTTATCCGCTTACTAACCAACCTACCATTTCTCTCTACGTAAAAATAGTATTGTTTCTATCTTCTCTTTAACAACAACAAATAGAGTTGTTAACTATCTACGTTTTGCCGAGGCGACACTTTCACCGCCGGTTGTAGACAAAGGATCAGCGTCCTCGCGAGTATTCTTCTGCCGCCAGCGAGACGGTGAAGTAATAGCTGGCCGTTGTCGTTCTGAGTACCACACAAGCCAGGTATCATTGACCTTACCATCTGCTACGGTTCTTTCATGTCAGCGGCACCATGATTTTGAAGATGCCGAAGCGACCACATGAGCAAGGCGTTCGGTGAGGCAACCGGAGGAAGACCAACGACGTCTTCTCGGAGCGTACGCAAGGCGTACCTCTGTGGAGCTGTCGCCGGTGACAGCGTATCCATCCGCTCCGGATTTGATTGGCAACTTCCTCCACTGGTGTGTGGTTTTACACTGGATGTACCATGGGTGCAACTAGCCGTCGGCGACGAGCTGACTACTCCTGCATCGACCCCAAGCATCGATGGAAACAAGACTATATTGTGTATATCAAAAGTTCAGTATCATGTAGAGATGTAGAAATTATGGACGAACAGTTTGTACTGGTCTACTCTACACATACAGATGTCTACAGTATAGCATACAATATACTACCTTTTTGTCATATACTCCTTTTCTTCTAATCTATATACTAGATGTACGTTAGGTGACTGAGAAATTACATGTACACACTATGACCGTTCCTATACGCTTGTTTAGTTCCATTGACATACTACTTCTGATTAGATAATACTCCATACTACCATACTACCTCTTTTATGATACTCCATACTACTTTTGTCATATACTCCTTTCTTCTAATCTACATACTACATGCAAGCACGTCAGGTGCTTGAGAAATTTCATGGCTGTCATCCACATAGTAATATTACTATTAAATACCCTCTTGATTAGTTCCATTGACATATTCCTTCCCTTATACTCCATACTCGATAAGTACATACTCCATGTAACATGCCTCTCCATCGACTGTACAAGACATACATCATACTCTTCATGACTATATAGTATACATAGTATATATTCTTTGATTTTGTAGTATATAGTATGTGGGAAATATAGCATATATACTATAAAAATTGGAGCATACCGAAATTTTCCTGAAAAATAGAATATATGTCCTATGATAATTTTGGAAGTATGAAGTAGAAGAAAAAGAGTATGTACGCCAAGATTTGTTTTCCTTTGCAATACATGCGATCAAGCAAGCTAGCCCTCATTCAGGAATTTTAAAAAGTAAGTCTTATCCATGCAATCAGATGCGGTGCATGCAGTCAGAATATTATTTGGCTATTCAACTAACCTGCACAACTAACTAGACGGTGGGACATTAATAGATTTTTTTTGTTCGCTAACCCGCTTGGCTTGGCTGCCTGAGATGACACATGGCAGACAGAGAGGTAGGAGGTAACTACCATTGCTTGTAGATAAAATTTGTCATATATATATATATATATAAACACTATTCTGATCACGGGATCAGAATAATAAAATTGTCCATCAGCCGTCGTCCGTCTCTTTGTGTCCTGATCTTCTATGCTAAATAGATTCTCTGCAACCTACCTGTAGACATGACTGTTAAAGACGGTAGCGCAGCGCTTCGTCGCCTGCCCGATACACGCAATGTTTAAAATTGAAACATGGTCATGTCGCCTCCTAAAGATTCCATACGGCGACCCATAAAAAAAAACCGAGGGGGCATAGAGCTAGGATAGCCGCACCATGCAACCAATAGACGCTGCTGATATCTTTTTTTTACCATCCGTGCCTAGTCTAGAGGCAGCTGGTCACGAGTGAAAATGTGTAATCCCTTTGCGTTGGGACTCTAAGTTCTGTCACGGGGCACCGAGACTTCTCGTAGACGGCATGCAGACATTTCAGGACCCTGCATGCTTTACACAGGGTAAGAGAGCATGGCTAATAGAAGAGCCTGCTGCTGGCTGTATATGGATGCCACATCATTCAAAGGCTTGATAAAAGACTACTAGTATAATAGGCTGGCTGTAGGCTGGCTATTAGATAGACTATACTATTCAATGTTTGCATGTAAAGAAGGTCAAACAGGCTCACATGATTGGCAGGAAAGACGGAGCTCTTGCGTTTAGCACTCACGCCGGCTGCATGCTGGCTGTATTGCATCGAAGATTGAGCTGCAGCCGGGCGATACACGGAGCGCCGGCTCTTCTCTCTCTCTTCGTTTCTCACTCTCCAGCAAGGATTTTTGCTGACATGTAAAACCTTATAGCCAGCTGACTAGGCTTATTATACTTGCTCTAAGATTCCTATTCCTGACAGATACTTGATATAATTATTTAAACAACAAGAGCAATACAAACGCCACATCCAGTCGGCCGCCAGCATTGAGTTCGAATGATCCATGCTACAAACCAGAAATGCTGTGAACGGGGGAAAATACTCTCGACAGTGTTTGGTCTAATTAAAAGCGCGCCCTATTTACACCAAAAGTCTGGAAACAGAAAATGGTCAAATGCCATTCAAGACGTCCAGTTCCCTGCACCTCATATGGCGCGGCTAACAATAAATAAGTCTACTGGGTCATAGGGGACGCATTGTGCTGGCTGCGCCGCCCATAGCACGTATAACAGAAAGCCACATGGCATGGCGCCACGCCGTGTGCCTGGAACGGGATGCCACGTCATTGTGAAGGCCGTTTGAGGCACACGTTCGTGACGTACATTGAACATCTTCGGTGACGTCTGTACCTCGTACAGGTACTATGCAGGTCCTGGTGTTTGTACCTGATACATGTACTATGCAGGTCTTGGAACACCTTTGGTGACGTTTGTACCTGGTACATGTACTATTGTAGTTCCTGGAACACCTTTCGTGATCTCTGTACCTGATACAGGTTGTAGTTCGTGGAACACCTTCCGTGATGTCCGAACCTGGTGCTAGCGGCGTCGAAGGCAACGTCTACGAGTTTAGCATCCGGTACCCGTAATTGGCTTTTTTTATTTAGTTTAAACTTGTTAAATATTGACAGGTTTGCATGTAAATATATTAAACTTGCTTAATTCATTTGGTGTCCATGAAGTTCGATTGTTTGGTGAAATGTTTGCTTGACATGTGAGGGGACAGTTCAAATGACAGTTGGATTGCCGGCTCTCCAAAATGTGTCTGTAGATGTGTCCACGAACATTTGGTGTGTCGATATGAGATACAACATTGGAGTTGTCTCCGTTTTAGAAGTTCATTATTGAATCCTTTATATCGTCAGGAGCCAAGTGCAAAGTCAATTGGAAGACGGTTTGTAGACCAATAAGTTTGGTGGTCTAGGCGTTCTAAACACCGACAAGTTTGAGCATGCTCTGCGTCTTTGGTGGCTTTCTCTTTTGCTGGTGCTGCCGTTCCAGCACCACGGCCGCCCCGCCCCAGCCTTACTTGAAGTTCGCAACTTCGTCACCTACACCAATACACTCAAGATCCACGATGCTTCTCATCCTCTGTCGGTCCAGACCACTCCTCCATCCACCGCAAAGGTACCGTTCGCCCATACGATAATCACCATGGCCGGCGAGTGTTAGTTGGATTGCTCCTACTAAATTTTGTTGTCCCTTCCTCTTTGAAACAATGTATTAATATATGAAGTAAATATACAAGCACTATGTCGAGTCGTCTGATGATTCTTCCGGCGAGGAGAGGACTACTCGAATGAGATGCACTATTTCGGCCAGTAATATTGGTTGTTACTCATAACTTGTACCTGGTACATTAACCCATCATAAACATACATATACCTGGCATAATCAATGCACAGTAATTGGACTTCATACGTTCGACCGCCACATGGATACTCTTGTACATGGTACATTAAGTGAAGAACCTTATACTTGTACTTGGTACATGTAGACATACTTGTACCCGGTACATTAACTGGGCAACTGTATACTTGTACCTGGTACAGACAGGCGTAATTATATCCGGTTCATTAAGTGAACAACTGTATACTTGTATGTGGTACATTCATGCATACTTGTATATGATACATTTAAGTGACCCCACCAAACAACATCCAACAAAATAAGAGTACTGATAAAATGGAGAACACTTCTTTCTGTGAGCATCATGCAACTAATGCGGCCGATGTACCTCCTTCGTACATTTCCCGAAGAACATTCAAGAGCTTCTCGTCGGAGCTGTTATTCATCATGCGTATGACTCTGACACACCCGGTCGTTTCTCCTCCGCCCCCCGTGCTTAAGGCCTGTGCTTAAAAGCACACCCCGACCCCACGTGTCGATTAATACAACTCTATCTGCATTTGTTTTCTCTTTTCTCGGCATTACCATTCCAGCACCACGGCCGCGCCGCCCCAGCCTTACTTGAAGTCCGCAACTTCGTCACCCATGCCGATACACCCGAGATTCACGACGCTTCTCATCCTCCATCGGTCCAGACAACTCCTGCATCCACCGCAAAGGTACCGTTCGCCCATACGGTAGTCACCATGGCCGGCGAGTGTTAGTTGGATTGCTCATACTAAATTTTGTTGTCCCTTCCTCTTTGAAACAATGGATTTGTATATGAAGTAAATATACAAGCACTCTGTCGAGTCGTCTGATGATTCTTCCGGTGAGGAGAGGACTACTCGGATGAGATGCACTATTTCGGGCAATAATATTGGTTGTTACTCATAACTTGTACCTAGTGCATTTACCCATCATAAACATACATGAACCTGGTAGAATCTGCGCAGAATAATTGGTTTTGGTACGTTTGGCTGCCACATGGATACTCTTATACATGGTACATTAAGTGGACAACAATATACTTATACTCGGTACATGTAGGCATACTTGTACACGGCACATTAAGTGGACAACTGTATACTTGTACTTGATACATTCAAGTATATTTATATCCGGTACATTAAGTGGACAACTGTATAGTTGTATATGATACATTCAAGCATACTTGTACCTGGTACATTTAGGTGACCACACCAAAACAACACCCAACATGATAATAGTACTAACATGATAAATAAAAAATGAGAACACTTTTTTTCTGTAAGCATCGTGCAACTCATGCTGTCGCGGTAGCTGCTTCGGACCCTTCCCCAGAATATTCACGACCTTCTTGCATCCGTCCACGTCGAACACAGACAACTCCCATTGTGCACCCCCATATGTTGCGAACACAAGCTTGTTTCCTTCAATGACATAGAGATAAGCACCTAACGGGTAATGGAGCCACGAGATTGATACTCCTACGGCGATATTGTGAATATCATCACAGTGGTCAGAGCTGCTATTCATCATGCATACGACAACCGCATAGGACTCCGACACCCCCAGTTGTTGCTCCTCCGGCCCCGTGCTTAAAAGCGCACCCCCCCCCCCCCCCCCCCCCCCCCCCCCCCCACACACACACACCCCGGGATTGCCTTCTCATGTGCAAACTAGACGCCAAGGATGTTTGACCAAAAAAGGTCAGATTCAAAAATCTTCTTAAAATATGGTAAATTCATGATTAAGTTTGAAAAAGGGTCAAAATAATGATTTTGCCCGATAGTGAAGAAGATTGTTTTATTGTCCAGCTTCGTATATAACAAAAATTGAGAAAAAAAGGATGTGAATTATTCTCATAAAATAGTAAGGATACAATTTTTTCCCTCAATCTTCCTCATGACCTGTCTAGGTTCTCTACGTTAGGCCAACTCCAATGCGCGACCACATCCTATCCGCTCGCGTCCGTTTAAGGCAAAACACGGCCTTGCACGCGTTGGGCGCGGATGCTCCGAGCGATGGTCCGCCCCCGGACGCCGCCCGAATCACATCCCAAACGGACAAAAACAGATGTCCGTTTTGGGGTCTGCGTTGGAGTTGGCCTTAGGGCATCTCCAGCCGCGCCCCCAACAGGCCCTCCCAGGCCACTTTTTCGGCGCCGGCGCCGAAAAAAGGCCCAGTCGCGTCCCCAGGACGCCGAAAATCGCCGGTTCGGACCTTTTTTCCGCCCGGCGGTCACAGGCCGAACCCGACGCGCTGGGGAGCCGTTGGGGGCTCCGGCGCTAGGGAAAAGCACGCCTGGCCCACACCGCCAGGGGAAAAGTCAAGGTTTTCTTCCCCGACTCGCCTCGCACCCCCCGCGCCCTCGGCCACCACTAGCTGTATCCCGGCGACGGCCGCCGCCCGACTCCGGTAGATAGCCATTCCCCGCCGGAAAATAGCAGCGCTTCGCCGCGGCAGCCCCTCCCGCAACAGCTGGGCATTTCCGGTCGCAGTTTCCGGCCGCGGAGGCGCGGTTTAACGGCGGGTTCACGGCCACCGAGCGCAAGGTGTTCGGCGATTTGCCCGTCTCGGTGATGGACTCGGATGAGGAGGAAGAGCTCGCCGCGCTGCTGGAGGAGGAAGCCGCGGCCGACGTTCAGGAAGAAGAGCATCTGATGGTGCTCGCCGCCCTCGCCCAGCTGCTGGCGAGCAGTGAAAAGCCGCGGCGAGGTGGCTCGGCGCCGGGGCGGGTGAAAGCAAAGAACCGGCATCGTCTGCAAGGCTACTGCATGCTCTACTCCGACTACTTCGCCGATGCTCCACTTCATGGCGAGAGAACATTTCGGCGCCGTTATCGGATGAGCCAAAAGCTCTTTCTCAGGATTGTGAATTCCATCCGGGAGTTCGACAACTACTTCAAGTGCAAGATGGATTGCACTGGCGCTCTTGGATTCACCTCCATTCAGAAGTGCACGACAGCGATGAGGATGCTTGCATATGGAGCTCCCAGTGATTCACTCGACGACTACGGGCGCATGGCCGAGTCCACCAGCATAGAGTGTTTCTACAAGTTCTGTCGGGCAGTGGTGGCAGTGTTTGGGCCACAATACTTGAAAACACCCAATGCGGGACACTGCTCGGATCCTAGCCCAGAATGCAGCAAGAGGATTTTCTGGTATGCTTGGAAGCATCGACTGCATGCATTGGAAATGGAAGAACTGCCCATTTGGTTGGCAGGGGATGTACAAAGGCGCCAAAGACGGTTGCAGTGTGGTGCTTGAGGCGGTAGCCACACAGGACCTCTGGATTTGGCACTCCTTCTTTGGTATGCCAGGAACTCACAATGACATCAACGTGCTGCAGTGCTCTCCTATTTTTGCCAAGCTCGTTGAGGGCCATTCTCCTCTGGTGAACTTTGAGATCAATGGGCACCAATGCAACAAGGGGTACTATCTAGCTGACGGCATCTATCCGAGATGGTCGACATTTGTGAAGACGATCTCAAACCCTGTGGCAGGAGGCAAGAACGCCTGGTTTGCGAAGCTTCAGGAGGCTTGCAGGAAGGATGTCGAGCGGGCATTTGGTGTGCTCCAATCTCGATTCGCTGTTGTTCGGTACCCCACTCAGACCTGGTCGAAAGATCAAATGTGGGAGATCATGACTTGTTGTGTCATCTTGCACAACATGATCATCGAGAGCGAGCAAGAAGATCCAGTGTTTGACACTGAACCATACTACAGGCAGGGTCCTCTAGCCGAAGTTGATCACCAGCTACCGGCAACTTGGACTGCCTATCTCAGTATGCGTCAGGAGATCCGAGACCCACAGGTGCATCATCAACTGCAGAAAGATCTGATTGAGCACCTATGGAGGCTCAAGGGGGACGCCTCGTGATGAAATATGAGTTTTTATTTGTTTGAACAATATAATTTGTATTGAACTATTTGTTGTTGTAGTATTTTGTTGAAGTATTTGATTTTTCTGTGATGAAATATGTGATAAGAAATAATTGTGTTGATAATTGAACGCCGAGACACGGCGAAACCACGCCGAATATGGGCCTATTCTCGCCCATATGGGCCGTTTATTCGCCGAAATTGGGCTGCAAAGTGGGCCAATGACGGCCTGGGGGGACGACTGGGCGCAAAACCGTCCCAGCGCCGAGTGCATCGCCGGCTCGCCCCCAGAGGGCGATTTTTATGCGTCCTGGGGGGCCAACGGCTGGAGATGCCCTTAGTAGCACTTATATACACCTAAAAAAAGTCATATATTTAATTACTCGTCGTGCGTTCCCGAGCCACGCGGACCAGCGCCTCCACCCACCCGTGCAGGGAGCACGTACATGTGCCAGGGACAAGAAAGAGTAGGGGCAAATGTGCTTGGCACATGTCCAACACTGGTTGATGGATGTACGCGTGGGTGGCCCACATGAGGAAACAACTTTTGCCAAGTAAAAGAAAAATTCCGTCCGTAACAGTGCGGAGACATGGGCGAGAACCGCGTCAGCACCATCACAATCTTCTTGCACGTTTGCACATCGATTCAAAATTTCCACAGGTCCCTCTGAGTCACAAACAACTCAAGCATATGTGGATATGCGTAAGATCAAAAACTTTTCCTTGTGGCAAAATCTATTACTCAACATATCAGGTTCAGCAAAAAAAGGACGTCGATACATCGCCCAGTTTGTTTGCCGCGGCGATGCTGGCCATGTCAATCGCCATCCACATCCCTACTCCCTCCTTGTCACTTGTCATGGTCACCGTTGAAACTCCAGCGAAAACGAGTAGTGAGATACATAAATGATAAAACCCGTTTTATAATTTTTATTGTATCATTTAGCACGAAAGTAGCTCGAGCTCGACTCGAGATCGTTCATGGATGAGGCAAATCTTATGTCTCCATTTTGAAGAAAAAAAATTCAAGAGCCAATAACACCTTATCATAAATAAAATCAATAACTGTCAGTGGGCTTCATTGCCAAAAAAGAAGAGAAAAACCGGTCGACTAGGCTATGTGCACCATGCTGATCTGTTCTGGACTAGACCACAACAGTGGTGCATGTGACTAGACAGGACAAGCAAACCCATTTTTTAGCAAAGCCTAGTACTCCTACCTAGGAACCTATAGCCTAGCATGCTGCATGCCTATGCTGCTACACCGAGACAAAACTGCTAAGCCTGGTTGTAACGGGCAGTATCATATACTAGTATCATGCATATGATACTAGTGTATGATACTACCTCTTTAATGCATAGTATCATATATTAGTATCATGTAGTACTCTATTTATTGCCATGCATGACACAAAATAGCATAACATTTAATATGATACGGTATCATGATATGATACTACACCCTCTCTTTCTTCATTTAATGCTATGACACATCATCAAAATTGCCTAGTTGGCATGCATGATACTAGCTATGAGGCTAGTCATAGTGGGAGTAACTTAACTAGTAACATAGCGCACTTCGAGAAAATTCTGCTTATGTGACAAGTAATTAATAAGAGGTGGTAACATAATATGTTACTGTAACGTAGCACTTTCCAAGACAAGATGAGTCTACGAGCGAATAAATGAAGCCATCTATGATACTACTATTATGTTATTTTGCATTATGAAGGTAATAACTTAGACTAGTGTCATATGCATAACACTAGTCTAAGGCCAACTCCACCGCGCGACCCTCTCCTGTCCGGCCCCGTCCGTTTGGGGTAAAACGGACAAAGGAGGCGGCCCAGCGCGCGACGGGTTTGGGTCGCGGCGGACACCAAACGGACGCGCGCTCGTCCGCGTCGGGGACGCGTGGCAGGCGGCCGCCCACCTCCCACCCACCCACTTCAATGCGCACGAGCGGGCGGCCCCACTTGTCATCCGCACGTCGAGCGGTCGCCGTCCTTCTTTAAGTGGGAAGCGTGGACGGGTCGTCGTCCACACTGCCCCACGCCACCCAGTGGCCTCCTCGAACCCCGACAGCGCAGAAATCCTAGCCCGACTCCTCCTCGAGCTCGCCGGCCGCCCACCTCGCCATGGGCTTCTGGAACGGCAAGGGGAAGCACGACCGCGAGGCCGGCTCCTCCTCGGGGCGCTGCCGTGGCTCCGTGAAGAAGGAGGAGCCCGCGTCTCCGCCGCACTCCTCCCGTCGGGCCCCCGCGCCACCGCCGCACTCCTCCCGTCGAGCCCCCGCGCCAGCCCCCTTCACCATTGCCCCTAGGCCCTCCGGCGAGCGCGACCGGCAGTACATCTGCGCGGACGTGTGCTGGAGGTACTGGGAGACGAGGACGCCGGTCCCGTGGAGCGACGCCCACCTCCCCAACGGGTGGCATCTCTCCGCGGACCGGGTGCCCATCCCGCCAGTGCCGGCAACCGGCCGTGCACGGCGCGATGAGATCAACCGCCGCCGCCGCCTCCTCCCCGACGACCTGTACTACGACCACAGGTATGCCCCCGACTCGCCGCTCTGGGACACATGGCTCCAGGACGAGCACGACGTGCGGCGCGCGACCTACTTCGCCGGCACCGTGTCGGGGCCGCGGAGGCCACGTGCAGAGCCGCGCGGGCGTACGCGGGTGCGTGGCCTGACGCCCACGCCGTCGCCTTCCCCGTCTCCATCGTCCCCTTCCCCTCCTCGCATGACAGCGGAGGAGGAGGCCCGTCTCCTGCTGCGTGTCATGGACGATTCCATGAACACGCACGACGAGCGGCAGTGGGACGGTCTGGAGGAGGCCATGGCCCTCTCTGCCGCCGGGGACGTCGCCTTCCCCGTCGAGGAGGAGAGGAGGGACGATCCGCCGACCGCGTTCCAGCAGTTGCTGGGCCAGGAGTGGGGCTGGTCCTGCACTGCTCCGGGGATGGCCGCCGACGTGGGCGTGAACTGGTGCCCCACTCCGCCGCGGTCATCGGAGCGGGAGGCCTCGCCACGGGAGGAGGTGGTGCAGGCACCTCCGGCCGTCCAGCCGGCCCCCGTCCACCACGCACCTCCGGCCCACCTCTGGACGCCGCCGGACTACGTCGACCTCGTCAGCGACGACGACGACACCGGCGGCCAGTGAAGACGGCACCGACGGGCGCGGCAGGAGCGCGCGGGAGGCGGAGGTGTTTTTTAATTTTGTTTTATATGTTAATTATGAAAAATGGGCCTTTTAAGTGGCCGTGAAAACTGGGCCGTTTTGTGGCCGCCCCCTATATATATTTTATGTTTTTTTAAAATGTGTTTATTTAGTTTTTTAGTTATTTCGTTTTAGTTTTAATATTTCTTTTATTCACGTCCACCCCGGACACGATTTGGGGTGTGGCCGCGCGGTGCGTGCACGGACGATCCATCTGACAAAGGCGGACACGGGCGAACCCATCGGCGCCCCAAAGGGACAAAATCCGGCCAATCCGGACGTCCGTTTGGGGTCGCGCGGTGGAGTTGGCCTAAGTTACTCCCCACTATGACCAGCCTGATACTATCATTACGACCAGCCTAATTACCCCGCATGAGCCCAAAAGGCTGTGTCAGTAGCACGAACCTTGGAGGTATTGAACGGGCTGGATAACAGGGCGCAGTGCGCTCTAGCGCAGCTACAACTTTCCCTAGTTCGAGACATGCTGGTGGATCGCGTTGAGCCAACTTTCGGGGGGCCACGCCAGTGCTATGCAGTGTACCAGCAGAGAGTGCTTTACGTGCATTGCCGAGATTCTTTTGCTTTGAGGTATGTATATATATGCACTAATCTAATTATTTTTGCATTTTTTCTTTTGAACTCATGCCTATGAATCTGTTCTTTTAATGAAAGTATCTATTATTTTGTATTGGTTGATTTTTCTTACACACATAAAAAAGCAAATTAGCTATGAGACTGCCTAAACATCAGGCGACTATTTTTGACTGTTTTTCTCTAAATTCAGTTGAGCATCATCTTCTACCTCTATCTCAGGCACACTGTTCATCTTCTTCCTCTCATATTCTTCCGCTGTCGCCCTACAATCCAAGCCGAACCGCCTGCCGCTCCCTAGGTCTAGCGGTGTTGCCACGCCTCTCCAGCTTGCCTGAGCTATACGTTTTGCCATGACCGCTCAATCATCCCTTTAGACCCCTATCTTTCCGGCATCAATAGCCAACGCGAACCTGCACCCTAACCTGTGTGAACCATCTTCCTCCTCTATGGTTGTGACGGCAGGCGGTTTTAGAATATTTAGGAAAATTGGCACTAACTCTAATTTTATCAAGGCATGTCAGCAAGCTAATTGGGTACTGTATTCAGTAAGATATTAAGGAAGATATATGGGACGCGGATTTCATGAACATGGTTCTACGTGCAACTCTTATGAATAATAAATTAAAAAAACGAAAAATCTGATTTTTTTTTTGCAACACACATAGTCGACCAGTATACCTGTGTATGAGTTTCATAAAGAAATGACATCCGTGGTATTTAGATTCTAAGTTTACCAAAGGCATGCCAATAAGTTAATTATGCACTTCATTCAAAAAGAAATTAAAGAACACACTTGGATATATAATATGGTGATATTCCTTTATGAGAAAATAATGCACTAATTTCTTGTCGTGACATGTACCAAAATTAGAGACAACAATTAATTATATTTTCGTCTGTTAGCATCATCCAACCACAGATTTAGTTAGCTAATGCTTTATATGAGTTCCCGTGGATGTAAAATTAAATATATTTAATTATTTTGCTATCTGATCACTACAATTGTAAATGAATATAATATTATTTACTTTACATAAAGATATCATTTGGGATTTTTTTCCAGGCTTTCGTTCTGGAATGGTATGTACCAAGTCATCAAAGCACCAACATACAATGAGGAGAAGAGACAAGTAATACCTTATCTAGGGATATAAAAAAAGGGGTGTACTTTGGAGTAATTGAAGGGGCGTCCCGACTTCTGGTGTGGATCCTCACTGAATATTCAAGTGGACAGATGGAGACATTGTGGCCAACACATAAGAAAATGTTTTAGCAATACGGACACACCCTGGATGGTACACGATGTGCCTGACACTGGTCATGAAGATGTCGATGCTGCTACAACTCTACCCAAAGAGAGATTGGAGTGGGATTCTGACAATGATGATTTTTTTTTTTTACAATTAGATTCGGTGCTGATAGCGATTGGGTACACTTTGCGATTCTTGGATTTCATCCTTACAAGGAAGTTGTCTATCTGTCTGCTGATATGTTTGACTTGGTGGCCTACCATTTGAGTGACTCAAAGATTCAATATCTTGGCTACTCACGCCCAAAAAGCTACTACCGTAACTTGACAAATGGCATATATGAGTCATTTGTCTATACTCCGCGAATAATAGGCTAACTCGAGGAAGAATGTGTTGTAGCTTGTGTTGAAGATTAGCATTGATCAGGTACAATGCATGCAACTACATAATAGGATATCTTCGTCTCCGCAGTATTCGGTTAACCCTAAACCCTAGCTCGTTTTTCTTTTATTGTCCCATGTAAAACCGAGATTACGATGGTCTGATCTTTGCCTCGGCAGGCGACCCATTCCTCTTTTAGGTCGACGAACTGATTTTCTTTTTGTAGCGCCCCTCCCTTAGATATGATGGAGCCCGTGATGCAGCCCAAAACATTTTATGTTTTGGGTAAGCTAGCATAACAAGTTGTTCTAAAAAAACTAGCATATCAAGTTATGCTTAATTAGAGTCAACAAAGTAGTCGATTCGAGCTAAAACAGGATGTGGGCCACGAATAGCTCCGCACTTTTATTGTTGTTTCATCTTTGAACAATATCCCTTATGATAGCAATGTTTTAATGGCTCAGTAATATGCTTGCCATGTTGTTCGTCAACCATGTCTAGATTCTAGATCACTAATATTTGGATGGTTGATATCTCTGAATCTGGATCCATGATGCCCTGAATTTTCTCTGGCATAACACTCTCGTGGTCTCTTTTGCTGGATGTATAGAGCTGAGGCACACCCTCTTTCTTAAATTATTTAGATTATATTTATTGGCTGTCAATTTTTTTAGTAATGTTCATTACCATGTTGCATCTTGGTAATCTACAATGTCGAGCGATCTTTTGCCCTAAACAATCTGCATAAAAATAGCTAGAATGAATGCACATGCACATTATTTGGTTGGAATTCTCGAGTTTGATTTGGAGAGGCACAACCTAGCCATGATAGGTTTGCTGACACATTTGGATGCTGGGAGTGGGAGCGACTACCGGTACTCGATTATCCAAACAGATGACGGTGGGCTGGGTTTCCTCTTTCTGTCAGGATCAAGTGCCCATATATGGAACAGGAAGACCCAACATAACTAGACAAAGCTACTGCAACTCCCACCGAATCTACAGGAGGGAGGCCATTTATTATAGTGGCAGGGTTTGCTGAGGACAGTAATATGCTGTTCTTGCGGACAATGATTGGCATCTTCACGATCCATCTCGACTCGTTGCAGTTCAAGAAACTTTCCGGGCCTAGCAACATTCATTGTTGTTATCCATTCAAATATGAGACCATCAGCCGCCATGCCGCCCGGCTAGCAGGATGGGCCCATGATGGCAAGCAAGAGAACATGTGGCGATGATAGGCAACATGTTATTGTGGGACTTATCGTCGCGCCTGTTTTTAGCCGTTGTTGCATGACATGTCGCTACCACATAGAGAGATTCGGTGGCAGTGATGACGAGGACGACTTGAACAACCTCATCAAATCGATGCATCATTCGTCCATTGTGAGATTGTATGCAATGTGAAGTTCCTCGATGTTGCTTATGACTCATTCTTCACCCACCCCGATGTTGTGCCAGATGAACGTGCTTAGGCCATGATGGGAAATCCTAAGGCTACGTTCGGTTATCCCCACCCCCGCCGGGATCGGATCGAAACCCCGCCGATCCCCGTGGGTTTCTCCCCGGCTGGGGTCAGATCCCAGTCTGGCTTATAATAGCCTTCGGTTAGACCCGGCCGGGATTAGTTCCCTCCGAAACCCCGTGGAAATCGCCGGGAAACGACCTACGCGTCCCGCCTCGTGGAAACAAACCCTGTCTCTGTCTCGCTTTCTCTCGCCTGACCTTCCTCATGTCGTGGCGGCGCCGGCGGCAGCGCCGTACAAGGAGGGCAGCAGCAACAGTGCTACTGGAGGAGACTGCGATGGCGTGCTCCTCACCACCCCTCCCCCCGCGCTCTCCTCCCTCTCCCCTGTCCAACCGGCGCCACCGCATCTAGTTGCAGCGGCTCAAGCTCGGCGGCGACCCGGACCAAACTGACGGCGGCGACCCGGACAAGCCTTCTAGATCTGGCGGGTGGCGGCCCTCTCCCTCCGACCTCCTTTGGTTCCAGGACGCAGAGGTCCCTCCGCTGCCTCCGTCAGTCGTGCGTGTACGGCCCTGCCTTCCGGCTGCAGTTTCGGCGTCCGCAGTGGCGCACTTCAGTGGGCATCGGAGACGCTACCGGAGCAGATAGCGATGGCGCGGTTCCTCCTTCCCCTTCTCCCCTTTTCAACCGTCGGCACAACAAGGAAGCGGCACGAGCTCGGCGGCTACCTAGACAGCCATGGAGCCCGGCTGAAACTCTAGCTGGACTTCGACCAATCTCCCCCGTCGCCTCACGTCAGAGAAGAGGAGGTCGCCGGCGGCAAGACCTTCAGGTTGGCTCTCTCTTTATCTCTCTCTCTCTCTCTCTCTCTGTGCTTCTCCCCTGTCTACTTTCCGTGCTCTATCTACAGCAAGGGATTAACCGAATGCGTAACAATTGACATGGATTGCATGGTGACATGTATTTGTTCCCCAAGGGGATTTGGTGCAGAGTGGGGGATCACCCAATCCTCTAGAGGATTAAATCCACCAGAGGATTAAACACTCCTGAACCGAACAAGGCCTAAGTGAGAACTACAAACTCTAACGTTCAAAATCAATTGGAAATTAAGAAAGTAGAATCTCATTTAAGTCACGATGCGAGAAAAATAACCATGGATCGGAGAAAATAAACAAAGAATTGGAGGTTTGGGATGATTTAGATGAAGTTTTTTTTTTTGGGGGGGGGGGGGGGGTATTGAGTGCATTGAGCCTTTGCCCCGTCGTCGGCTCCTTGTGGGCCAAATTTGACGCGCCATGAGCGGGAGCGCTTGTACTGCACGCCTTCTTGTGTGAAAACTTCAAATTCTGGTTCGGAATACCTAGTGCAAGGGTTGCTATTGCACCCCGTCTTCTCCTATTGAGTTGATGAAGGTTTTCGGCATCGGTTTGGTACGAGTTGGACTTCTTATATTGGACACCGTCTTCCACTTTGGACTTGATGAAGGGTTCGGCGCTACTCGGGTACGATCACTGGACCCACCGTCTTCCGCTAGCTTCCTATAGAAGATTTCCAGTGCAAATCTTCCTTTCACTCCTCTATCAATTACACACCATTGAAGGCTCCCTACGGTGTCGATCCCAACCTTGGGGAAATGGCGCTCTCGAACGTCAAGTCAGCGCCCGTCTTCGACATCAAACAATGTGTGTGTGTGTGTGTGGGGGGGGGGGGGGGGGGGGGGGGATTGACATCAGACCGAGCGCTCCTTTGCGACAGAGAACTCTGTCTCGATCAAGCTCTAGCCTTACGCACAGTCCTCCGTCGCCAACCGCCCATGCGCGAAGCTCACCTAAAATTCTTTGATCCCTTTAAGATCGACGACAAGATCGACTCCCTCGCCTACAAGATCGAGTTGCCGCCGGACAGCCACATCTACCCTGTCTTCCATGTGTCGCAGCTCAAGCCGTTCACCCCAACTACACTCCAGTCTTCTCCAAGCTGCCACGGCCGTCGGTACTCTCGGGCCACGATGACAAACCTGAAGAAGTCGTGGAAAGGCGCATGGACAAGTGCACTGACAACACCAACATTCAACTCAAGGTGTGTTGGCTCTCGTCATCAATGGATGCCACTATACCTTGGAGGACTACGCTACACTATGGCGGCGCTTCCCCATAGCAACAATCGTGCAAGGCGCGTCAACCACTGCAGATGGAGCTCCTTCCGCAGTGTCACACCTGCATCCTCTCGCGAAGCAGTGGACTAGAGTTGGGTTGGGCCATCAGGACATGTGAATGTGGGGCCCGTGTGTAAGGCCTGGAGTGTGTGCTATTTAGGTGTGCGACTCTGGGAGGAGATGCATGCGTTTTGTGTGATCTCTTAACCTCGCCTGCTCTTTCCTTGCGAGGCCAACTCTAACCGATACCTTAAAGGTTAACGGAGTAAAAGGCTTAGTGAAGTATATATACTTCACTAAGTTTTGATCGGACCTAGACGATCCCCTAAATTTAGCAGAGTAATTTTTTTCATTTGCATTTTAATTTTGTCCATCGAAACACATTTCTTTGCTTCTTTGTTTCATTCAACGACATTGGATTACATAATAATTTACCGTTTCTATGCTAAAAGAGTAAGACCAAAGAAAACAAGAAGCACAATTAGACATTTTAGAAGATATTCAACTTGCATAACTGCTCCCACTAGTTGGTTTAATATCTTCTCGATGCCTTCATTGTTGATATGCGGATTCTCAATCTTGCATACTTTATTCTTCTTCTTTGATTTCAAAGAAGTAGACGTTGCTTCCCCTCTAATTTCTTCTCTAATGTCACATCTAGTGTCATGTTTAGCCTCAATTCTAGCAACGAGTGCATGAACATCTACTAATTTTTGTGCTATCAATAGATCGATGTATTCTTCTTCCCAATACTAAAACGAGCATCCATCATCCTACATACATAGATGAGTATCAACGAGCTACCGAAATTGAATTGAATCTGGTGAAAAACCGAATCAAAACAAGCACATACCCCATCATTTGTGCATTCGAAGAACACCCATCTAGGATGTTGTGGCGTGGTAGAAACTCGGCGCACCACTTGACGTGTGCAGTCGTCGCACTGTATGAGCGACAGGTGCAAGCTGGTGAGCCGCTGCGCGAGCGCCGAGCCTGGGCGACTGGCAGTCGTGTATTTGCCGGCGAACCAACAACGAGAGCGATTAGAGTGGTTAGAGGAAGAGCCGGTACCTGCATGTGGCGCGGAGGCTTTATCGGGGCTGTGTGGGCCGCTTCCCAGCCAATCCATGGCAAGGCGTAGCCGCCGGTGGCCGGAAACGCCAAATCCGGTGATGGCGACAGTAGCCGCAGATCCCCTCTATTTTTGGCCGGCGGCGGGACGAGGAGGTGGTAGAGGACAACGGCGGCGGCCTACAAGGCTCGGCGGCCGGGCGGTGCCGACAAGGAGGGGAGGGGGGGGGTTGAATGGGCGGCCGGGGCGAAGATGCGGAGTGAGAGGGGAGGGAGAGGCAGCAGAGGAGAGCCGCGCCGTTTTACTCGAAGAAGTAAAGAGGGAGTAAAAATAGGGAAAAAAAATATAAAGAAAGGAGTAAAATTATACTCCGTTAGGCCAAATTGGGGATCGGCTAGGTGCCAGTTAGTGGAGTAAAAAACTAAATATACTCCACTAACTGGTTGTAGAGGATCAGTTAGTAATGCCCTAATCGCACCTCTTTCTTCCCATGCAACTCTATCTCACCCACTCCTCCTCCAATCCCCCCTTGTATGGTTTGTTCCTCTAGATCCGGTCTTACAGACGCAAGCGCATATATATACGTAAATACACTCACTCCTATGAACGCACACAGGCACATGCTACCCCTATGAGCACCTTCGAAAGACCAAGCCGGCATATCATCTTGAGATTTTACAAAGTCACTGTATACACCTCGTAGTCGACGGAAATGTCTCCTCCAACTAAACACGCATCACCAGAAATTCTGAAATAAATCCAAGATAAATACAAGCACCAGGACTTGAAGCCTATTGGGCTGTGAATACCACTGTTCACCTAACCATCCAACCACACGTTGGTTCGTAGATCGGGTCGTTACATGGTTCTATACCAGTATATAACCTTTTTTCAATTGAGTATATCTATTTTTAGAAGAGTTTTTTAGTCTATTTTTTAAAGAGCTGTATATTGATTTTTTAGGTTAAAACGTTCTGGGCTTTATTCCAACTATAAATAAACATTTTGGGCTTCAGTCTCATTTCCGGTGTAAGTTTGGGCCGATCCACTTCATTCGTTCCACTGCCTGCTGCTTCGAGTCCACCACGCACCGCACCACATCCCGCATGAACTGTGACGAGGAGAGCCCGATGACGGCGAGCCTCCCCTTGCCGGCGGCGCTGCCGCTGGAAGACGAGGACCTGCTAACCGAGATCCTCCTCCGCCTTCCCCCGCTGCGGTCCTCACTCCCCCACGCCTCTGCCATCTGCACGCGCTGGTGCCGCCTCGTCTCCGACCCCAAATTCTTCCGCCGCTTCCGCTTCCGCCACCGCCGCAACCCTCCCCTCATCGGTTTCCTCCTCATGGAAGAGGGCATGTGTCGTGTCTCCTTCGAACATACTCTGGAGGCCCCCAATCGTGTCCCCACGGAGCGCTTCTCCATGAAGTACGACGACGGCGACCAGATCGCCAACTGCCGCCATGGCCTCGTGCTCATCTTCCCTCGGGATGGGGACCAGGTCCTGGTGTGGGACCCTGTCACGGGCGACAAGCACCGCATTGCCGTTCCCTCATTGCTTGATATGGAGGAGACCCCAACCAAGGGGGCGGTGCTTCGCACTGCCGGAGTCGATCGCCACTTCCAGGTTGTACTAGTAGCCACAGATGGTGCACGAGCCATCACCTACGTGTACTCATCGGAGACCGGCATATGGAGCAATCTCTTGGAAGCACCTCTTCCATACAAGCCTGGGGATTCCCTCCTCTCATCGGAGACGGTGACCGGCCTATGGAGTTTCCTCGCCTCATCTCCGGTGTTCTTTACTAGTAGGCCAGCTGTGCTGGTTGGGGATTCCCTTTATTGGCTACTTTCCAATGGCATCCTTGAGTTTGATCTAGATAGGCAGAGCCTAGCTATGATATCTGTGAGAGAGGACATGCGTGTCAAAAGCTACACCGACATCTCGATTATGGAGGCAGATGGTGGTGGGCTTGGTGTACTCACTCTCTCAGGCTTCCATGCCCAATTATGGAAGAGAGAGGCCAGTTCTGATGGTGCTGCTTCATGGATCATGGGAAGAACTTTTGAACTTGACAAGCTGATTTCCCTGGATTCAGAGAAGAAGATGGGGCGCGTATTGGTAGCAGGGTTTGCAGAGTACAATAATATGGTGCTCCTGTGTACACCTATTGGACTCTTCATTGTCCAGCTTCAGTCATTGGAATTCAAGAAACTCTCTGAAACCCGCGTCCCCTTGCACTATCATCCATTTGAAAGTGTTTACCCTGCAGGTAATGGCATGCCTTTACACTTCGGGTATGACAAAATGAAGTTAAATTTTTGAAAATTGGTTGACGGAATCCCGCTCACTTGTTTATTTTCCTGCTTCCTGATCTCTTCAACATATAGCATTTTTTTTGTAGTGTTTCTATTCCAATGTTTACGTGTTGGTGTTTTATGTGATGCTTGTGATCTGATTCACATCTCGTACTGATAGCCAGCGTCTGTTTTATATGCATGTCACCAGTCCAGCTTCCATATCCAGGTGATGGATGTCATCAATGTGTTGTATTATCAAACAAATATGTAGGAATGTTCTTGTAATATTATGATATTAACACCATTGAACTGTAGTGCAAGTCAGAGCTAGCAAACTTTCTTTAACAGTTTGTTATATGAATATCATATCATTAAATAATAAACACCAAGATTGGCAGATTCTTTCTGTAATGGTTGAGCTAAATTTCAAGTTGCCTGCATCTTGGCATATGCAAGAATTCTTATAAGGGCACATAATTTCAGTGCAGTTTTTCTCAAGATATGATAGCTAGCTTGAATAAGCTGAAATTTCAAGTAGGCAACTCAATAGGTACATTTGGAAGCTTAAAGCTAGCTCAGTTTCTTTTTATTCAATATTACTATCTCTGTTAATGTTGATAATAATCTGAAAACGATAATGAAGAATTTGTCCGAAATTTATGATTTTTTATTCGGTCGCTTTTAAGTTGCAAGTGAAAAGTCCGTTTGTGTGAGAGAGAACTAAAGAATTGAGTTCATTTCTTTTTTTAGGCTAAGTTTATTTGAAGTAATGAAATCTGAATATTCATGCATGATCCCTTTTTTGCTAGGATTTATTTGTATGATCCTTTTGCGGTTTTTCCTTTTCTGACTGGTTAATAGTCTGGGTGCGCATGCTCTTCGTTTTCTATCATATTCATTTTTACTTATCATTTTCGGAATATTCTTTAAATTTGACAGTAGATGTGGTTTATTTATCTATTCGTCATGTTCTATCAAAACTGTCATTTTTTAAACTACGGCTGTGAGTTTATCTAAATATGTATTTGAATTATCCTCTTATCTATTTGACTTTTTCTTGGAATGCCATTGGTTGTTTGACTTCTTATACTTACAGAGACATGCATTGGTGGTGGACATGATGCAGCTGATCTTCCACCCGATACATAAGATGAATCCTATCAGATTATCATGATGTACTGGCTGAGCAGGTAAGCTTATGTTCTGCTTGATGTATGTTAGCTATTGGAACTGTTGCTTAAGAAAATGTACTGTTTTTCATTTTACTCCCATGTCTGAAGTGCCAAGTTGCAAGAGAGGACTCTTAAGATGTTCTCTACACTCCAATGCTTGCTTGGCAGGTTGTGTCTTGAATATTTGCTCCAAGTGCTGCTTCGTCATCCCTTCCTGCGCAGCTCTCTTCCTCATGCCTTCACCCACCTGCCCTCTGCTTTATTTTCTGGTGTTTCACCAGCCCTCTCTACTGGATGTGTTCTTTCCCTTTCCCAATCGTTCCATCCAGCTGCCTTGTTTTTTACCCCCTCAGTACTCCCTCAGTTGCTTCTGGTAGTGTGAGTTCTTCCCCCTCTAGCTTCTCCGATAACTAGTGAACAAGGACCCTTCCACATTCTCCGTTTGTGCATATCCTCGTGCCTGCTTAGAGATGAGAATGCTATCATGCTAAGTAGTAGCAAATGAACTACGTACACTTCACTGTGCTTCTGGGAGACATTTTTGTTCAACTAATACTTGCTGTTACATTGGCTTTGAAGTTTGAACTATTTTCTCAGGGAAAGCCTTTAACTCTTATTATGTTGTTGTTAAGGATCTACTAAGTCACAGTGTAACTTGCATGTTGGTGCCGTCTATGCAAGTAATTGATAAGTAGCAGAACATGAGCATTTGTTTACAAATTTCCTTCATTCATAGACTTATAGGTTTGCCATTTACAGTCCTACTTATTGTGGATCATTGGGATACCTAGTGAAGAAACCATTATCACAATACTTGAAGAGTACTTCTGGAAGTATCCCGACGAGGCCATGAACTAGTCATATGTTTATACTTTAGTACTCCATGAGTTCCTCATATGCTGATATGCCTACTATTCTTCGGCCGCTACTCGGACTAGTGTAGCCAAATAATTCTAATATTTGAAGTTAAAAGTACACTACCACACTACAAATTACCTATCGATGTTCTATGTTTGGGATGTTGGTTTTGTCTAGTAATGTTGAGATGGCTTTTGGCACAATTTCCACCCTAACATTTTCTGTTTGAGCCATACAACACCAATAGCTTTTCCTGAATGGTAGTACAAGTTTCATTGACCGGTGATATTTGCTCTGCAGGTATCTACTTTTATTCAGGCGGTTGAGATGCAGAAGTGGGCTTTTGGGTGCAATTCCTTTCGTTCCTATGCTCGATGTGGAGTGCACTTGTAGGAATCAATATATTGCTTCATTAGCTAACTTCTGCCTGTTATCTAATTTCCGTAGACATTCAACTGGCGCGAATGTTATGGCACTTGCCTTGTGGTGGATGCACTGCTGATTGGCCTTGCTTGCTGTTATTTTGTGCGCATGTGTGGGCGTGTTTGACTATCTTTCATGTTGTCTCAAACATGTTGATTTCGACATCAGGTTCCTGCTTACTTTGTTGCATGATGCCCCATTTTATGTGCTTTTCTGTGGAGTTTCTATCTGGTTCCGAGCTAGATATTTGGAGGCTTAGTACTAACTATTCCCTCCATTTCTAAATATAAGTCCTTTTGGAGATTTCAATACAGACTACATATAGATTGACATAGACATATTTTAGAGTGTAAATTCACTCATTTTGCTCAGTATGTAGACCATATTGGAATCTTTAAAAGGTCTAATATTTAGGAACGGAGGGAGTAATAATGAATGTCGAATTGCATACCTGGTAGTTGGTAAGGAGCTCTCTGTATGTTGAATTGCACCTGTATTAGCCTGCGGCTCTACATAAACAATTGGCGATTAAATTAGCTAATTTGCATTGCTCTTTTGCTTTCTTTGTGATGTTGGATTGCTGGGGATGCCTAGATGGGTTGACTAACGTTTTGATGAGTTTTGAAGAGGCGAAAGTATCACTTCTTGCTCACAACAAGAGAAGGTTGAACAATCTAGTTGTGACCAAGAGAGGTAAACCAAAGGCAAGACAATCTTAGCACCTCTTACACATCGATGACTGCATATTTGCTTTAAGAGTAGCAAACTTTGACTCGAGCGATGTGATGAAGCAAGATACAGTGCATTTGATACCTAATGCTACCCGCTTAACATCCTAATCCTATAGTCTAACAAAGCATTCCAAATCTGACATTGTATACTGCGGCCAGGAAGTCATGCTAAGGTCCAACTGGACCATGCCTTGAGAATAAGCCGCCATCGTAGAAGCCTTGCGTAGGTCGGAGATCCCAGAGCCAAACGATCTCCATAACAAACTTCAGTCGGCTTCCCACAACAATAGAGAACGGAAAGCACAAAACCACCAATGGAAAATCTATCACTCGGGGAGACACAATGGGAGAATAAAGGCCATAGTGTCATTGCTAATCCAAAGGTTGTGGGAACAAAGCAAAAAAAACCAAGGGCCCGCCTGCTGCCGTCGAAGCTGTTGGTTGTCCACAACACCACCAACGCGAAGACCAGCATGTAGAGATCTACTACCTTGACACTAGCACAAAAACATACGAAGCGCCCGCCAAGATACGAAGGACCGAAGGCGGTGTCGACATTGCTTCCGAGATTCATAAACTATTAAACACCACATTGCATATGTGCATTCAAATTTCAATACCGTGGCCTCGTCTGCGTGTGTGACTTTCGATGGCAGCCTTGGTGGCCAAGTGCTCATCAAGCTCTTCTCTTCCACTTCCAATAGCTCGGATTTGGGGACTATGACATCATTGTTGTCATCGCATCCATCTCATCGGGCTCTTGTTCGTAATCGAAAGTGGAGCAGGAGGGCGGTAGGAGGGCCGCTATGGGCGTGACATCGAAGAGGGGCACAGAGAAGGCGCTCACAACTCCATCAACCACCCGAGAGATCATTGTGGTTGTCGAAGCGACATATGGAAGGAGTAGGCAGATGTGGCTAGGGGAGATGGAGAATCAAAACTGAGGCATGAGTTTGGGCACTAGGGATCGGGATTCGAGGGCATGACTTAATTAGTTGGAGGGGAGGTAAGCAGGCGGTGTGATGGCCGACGTTGGTGGCACCATTGGATGAGACGATGGACAGTTGGCCATTGCATCATTGCATGCTCTTGAAACCAGAAAAGAGAGTGGGATGGGAACGTTTAGGGGGTTGGAGTTGGATCTGCTCATATAGCCACACTCCCCCCATGAAGGCAATGTCGGCGTCTTGAAAACTCAAACATGAGTCGTTGAATCTAGAACTCGGGATGCAGATCAAAGCCCGACTTTTTACATAAAAGCACCCGTATGTCTGGTTAAAAGAGAAGGCTCAATACTTTCCGGTCCCCAACAAAAACAAATCAGCGTTACGGTAAAGAGAGCCGAGGCAAACGGACCATTCGGCAATAGATCATATTCCACACGTACTACGTTGGATGTGAACCAATCGCATACCCCCGGAGCTGTCGCCCACTACATGGGTAGACCCATTTTATGCTCTTACATCTGTGTATTCTGCACCGGTTTTAGGAAGGTTCTAGAACCTTCCTTTAGTAGTTTTTTGTGTGTGTTTCTTTTATCAATTTTTTCATTTTTTGTGTTCCGTTTTCCATGAACAACTTTTGAAATTCAGGAATATTTATGTGAACATATTTTAAATTTAGAGGGAACGTTTATAAAAAATCATGTATATTTCTGAGATTCGTGAACATTTTTTGAATTTGGGAACATTTAGTTCGCGAACATATTTGAAATTCAAGCATTTCTACAATTTGGGAACACATTTTTAAAATCTTGAATATTAAATTTGCAAATTTTTAAACTCATAACATTTTCGAAATCATGATTTGTTTTGCAAACTTGTGACTGTTTTTAATTTAGAAAAAAACCGGCACCTAAAAAAACCAGTTGAAGTATAATCGAATGAATCTTCGGCAGCGTATTGGGCGGAGTTTTTCCTCATGGAATGGCTAGTGTTCGGTAGTCGTCTGCCGGGTAACGCGCGGTATAGTGTTTAGGTTAGTCTTTTTTTTTCATGTCCATCGTGTAAGCCTGTTCTTGTGCGTGCCTAGCCTGCAGCCAACCGCCGCTTCGGGAACTATTGTGTTTAGTGGTATATGTTCTGCAGTGGGCTCAAGTTATAGCTTTGTGCTTGACAGAGAAATTTGATTTGTTTTCGAGTCTCCGATCTTGATTTCATTTATAAGAAACCAATAAACACGGCACTGATTTGGTACAACTCAGACCACACACACACACCGCCTGGCATAGCCAGATACCAAATTTCCGACAGCCAACCCTCACCTAAGAGCTAAGTTCGCCAGAAATTTGATTTGTATTGATATCCAGACCGCCTGTTAATTAATAGTAATTGTCTATTCTGACAGCATTCTTCAGTTTCCACAACCGAAAGCGTTACTAATCTGAACCAAGCAGATTTAGCATTTTTCCATTCTGTTGCAGTTGCCTCCCGCTATATGATTGTAATACCGTTTATACATTAACAAAGCTGAACCAAACCCGGTCTCAAAATTTTCAAACCAAACACGGTAATCTGAATTGCTAGTCGCCTAGTCCGAGTGTCGGTCTAGAGGGCAGTCCACCTCAACACATTGCATTTAAAGATCACTAGGAATGGGACATCATGCATAATCCCGTTTCGAACTAAATCATACACCTTATTCACGTGTCCGACCCCTCCCGCGAGCGACCAGGGGGGCTAACCATAGCGTCGCCGGGCCGCGACCTCCCTCTCCTTCCCCTCCCCTCGCTGCCACCCAGGTGCGCCGCCGGGTAAAGCTCGGTCGGCGGCGAGGTCTCTCTCCCCCCGATTCGTGGCTGGCTGGCGTGGGCCACGGGCTTCGGTTGGCGGCGGTGCGCGTGCGCAGCGTGCGTCGGCGGCATGGCGAGCGCCTGGCGGCGGGGTCGTGGGTCAGGCTGGACACGGTCCGGGCCGGTCTGGTCTTTGACCGAGCCGTGCTTTGGACGGGCCGCGGCCAGTCCGGACCGAACCGGACCGAGCTGCCGAGCGGTCCGCTTTCTCAAGACCGGACCGGCAGTACCCCAGCTCGGTCAGGCCCGAGAGGACCGAATGGACCGAGAGCTGGATCTGTCATTTGTAGCAGTATGTGATGCTAGCACAGTAGCAGGCAGCTGGATCGATTCATTTTCATGCAGTACGTGCAAGCTAGCACACTAGCTAGCAGCTGGATCGATTGATTTGAGTACGTGCAAGCTAGCAGGGAGCTGGATCGATTGATTTGAGTACGTGCAAGCTAGCAGGTAGGCAGCTCGATCGATTCATCTGAATCAGTGCATGCAAGCTAGCTAAAGAAGACGATGGGTTGATTTATTTGTAGCAGAACAAGCAGTCAACTTGAGAAACAACTTATGAATTTCCTTTGGACCGGTTGTTGCCTCGCGTAGTGAGCATTTTGCCACTGTAGGCATCTCTTTTAATTTGTAAAGAAAATGGATACACCAAAAATTTGTATAACAGTTCATTGAATTTTGGACATCAAAATACAGAATTTTAACAGCAACAAACAGCATGTATCACATCCACAAGTCAAACATGAGTTCATATCATCATTGAACGACATGATTACAAACTTGCAATGGCATTTCATAGTTCATAACAATTGCAAGTTCCAACATAACACAAATGAGTGGTTTCAAACATACACGAATGAATGGTTCATCTTCAAACTTGCAATGACAATATGCAAGTCCAGCATTAACACAAATGCAAAAGTAGCATCCACATGAGAAGATCTCTTTGACATCCATCTCCAAAATAGCAAGAGCAACATCCACATGTCTACAATCAAGAAAAGAGACGTCCACATAAACATATTGGGTATCATATGACAAGTATGGTGAAACATGTAGGGATAGTAGTTACCAGTTGTTCATCTTGCCACACTTTAGGAGGGTAGCTTTATGGTCTCAACATCCTCATCCTCCTCATCCTCCCTCGGCTACATAGCCAAATTTTCACATCACATATGACAAACAAAATACAAAGAAAATTTAAAGAGAAAATAGCAAACATACCAACACATTCAAGTCGATGTGTGAACCCTTGATATAACTTGCACTACAAACCAAGGCCTCCACCGTAGAGGGTTTCAGAGAACTCCTATAGTCATCTAATACAACACAAGTTGACAAATGTTAGTTCGAGTGTGAGAAGTTGACAATTTCATATCCAAAGTTTAAAAGGATAAGTTGACATACCTAAAATCCTTCCGGTAGTGCTAAAGGTTAATTCCGATGAGACAGAGGTAGCCGGGATAGTGAGGAACTTTTTTGCTATCTTTGCCATCATTGGGTACCTAGGAGCATGTACCTTCCACCAGCCAAGAAGATCAAGAGGAACTGTGGGAGGCTCACATTTATCCTCTAGATAATTTCTAAGCTCACTCTTTGATATTTGTGTTGAACGGGCCGATAAGAAGGACTCATACCCAGCTTGAATTGGGATGCTTGTAGACAAGGATGCACTTACTTTTGCTCCACCTCTATTATCTTGGGCCACACATTTGTCATACAAGGTCTCCAACTCTTCCATTACAAGGTCGAACTCATGTTTACATCTCATCGGTCCATAAAGTTCTCCAAAGGCCCACTCTATGTAATTCATCTTGTACCTTGTATCAAAGATGGTAGCAAGCATATGAGTTAACAGCAAGCATATGTTCAAATTCTCATGTATATTCAACTTCTATATGAGCATAGGAGTAAAAACAGCAAGCATTTGTTCAAAAACAGCAAGCATATGTTCAAATTCTCATCTATATTCAACTTCTATATGAGCATAGGAGTAAAAACAGCAAGCATTTGTTGAAAAACAGAAAGCATATGTACCTTGGATCAAACACGGTAGCAATCACCATGGCGTTGTTCTTTTCTTCCCAATATTTGTCAAACTTCTCCAACATTTCTTCGGCCATTACCCTATAGTGTTCACTTGTACTTTTCATTGCCTCTTTGATTGCAACCTTGACGCCAACAATGTGTAAGTAGAAGGTGTTTGAAGTAGGATATAAGCTGCCTGAAAATGCGGTCGTCACCACAGCCAAACTCTTAAGCAATGGAGCAATAAGGTCATACATATCCCACTCTGCTTCTAATGGCGCCCAAGCATAGTTGGCATCAGAACCCGCATGAGAGGTCAAGGCTCCTTTGTATTTACGGGCAGTTTTAATCATCTTATAGGTTGAACTCCATCTTGCTTTGCAATCTAGGTGCAAACGCTTACCAACCGTGACACCTAAGCTTTTGCAAGTGTCCACAAATGCTTTGAGACGAGAAGGTGACCTCTTGAAATATTTCACCGTCTGTCTCAAGCTCTTTATCAAAGGGTCCAAGACCTCTGTCCCATCTTGCACCACCAAATTGAGGATGTGTGCAAAACAACAGACATGGAAATATTGGGCATCGAAGTCCGCACCTGCAAAAGAATAGGAGCATACAAGTTAAAAACAGCAAGCATACCTCTCATATGAGCATACAAGTCAAAAACAGCAAGCATATGTTCAACTCCACAAGCATATGTTCAAAAACAGCAAGCACATGTTCAACTCCACAAGCATATGTTCAAAACAGCAAGCATATGTTCAACTCCTTATCTATATTCAACTTCTATATGAGCATACGAGTCGAAAACAGCAAGCATATGTTGAAAAACAGCAAGCATACCTCTACGAACCAAGAACTTTGCCTTCAAAGCATCAACGGCACCATCATTGTTAGAAGCATTGTCGAGTGTGACGGACATGATTTTGTTCTCAATCTTCCATTCGGTCACACAAACATAGAGAGCATCAGCAATGACATTTCCAGAGTGAGGAGGATCCAACTCTATGAAAGCAAGCACACGAGTTTGCATCTTCCAATCCTCATCTATATAATGTGCAACCACACACATGTAAGATATGGTCTGATTACTTGTCCACAAATCCGTAGTTAAGCTAATGGAGTCCACACCCTTTAGGAGGGATTTAAGCACCTCTTTTTCTCTATGGAAAACCTGCATGCACTCACTGTTTATTACCTTCCTTCCAATGGGTTGATAATTTGGATTCATGCTCTTCATTAGAATATTGAACCACTTATGTTCAACCATTCTGAATGAATACTCATGCAGACATATCATCTTCGCAACAAGCTCTTTGATTATTCCTTGGTCATACTCAATGGAATGGTCCATTGTTGGAGCATTGGTTCTTCGGAAGAAAAGATTTGCTTGGATGGCTTCCTTAGCTTTCTTGTTCTTGTAATTCTTACACACTTTGTGATGCCTTCTAAGAGTTGAGGTGCTACCACCTTGTTTATATGCATATTCAGACTCACAATAATTGCAACATGCCTTCAACACAAGCTTTCCAGGGTGCTTCTTTGATGGCCTCTTATCCTTATGAAAATGGACCCAAACTTTTGACGACGTCCTAACAGGAGCATTGGCTCTTGGCCTCTTGGTCTTTTTCTTGTTCCTTTCTCTTGCCTCCTCATCACTGGAAATAACATGCACAATTTCTTCATCGGACATATCATCACCTCCTTCGGCTTCTAGTTCAGCAGCTGATTCCTTGTACCCATCCGACGTATCCTCGTCGAAATCCGACATATAATAACCTCCAGGTGGGACAACAAATTCCTCGTATTCCTCATCGTCCTTGTCCTCCTCCTCCTGAATGCCCTCGTCCTCGTCCTCGTCCTCCTCCTCCTGAATGCCCTCGTCCTCGTCCTCGTCCTCCTCCTCCTCTTCCTCCTCTGACACCTAACACACATGAGCACACAAATAAGAAAAAACAGTACCTATATGGATATATGTGAATATGGCTACATCCATCATCAAGTAAAACAATCATACCATAGTAGATGCATGAGCCATCTCGGAGTTGGTTGCGGAGCCGGAGGCAGCAGCTTCCGCAGCACGCACGCCAGCGCCGGTGCGGTTGGGGAGACGTGGAGGCAGCGGAGGGTGTTTTTTTACCCTACAAATCAAATCTGCGATTGGGGCATTGGTATAGTCTTTCGCCTTCTTAATCAGCTTCGGCGGCTTGCCCTTCTTCCGAACCGGCGGAGGCAGCGGCGATTCTTGCCTAATTAAGTAACTTAAGCTCTTCTCCTTTGCCTTCATCTTGCCCTTCTCCTTCTCCTTCCCAATCGCATTTTCCTTCTCATTCCCCTTCCCCTTCACCATTCTCTACAAAAAGAAGCACATTGTCATAAAAATAGCAACATCTATCTCTGCCTGATTCAGCCTATAACTCATCATTTCATCTGTAAGTGTAGATCTATCAACAATAAAGCAACAACCTAAACATCTACCTCTACCTCATCACTTCATCGGTACAAGCAAGTGTACATCAATCATGAAATAAACAACAACCTATACCTAAAACAGAGGAGAAACTACAGAGGATGAGATAGTCGAGGACGAGGTTACCTTAGTCCCTTCCTCTTCG
Source organism: Triticum urartu (assembly GCF_003073215.2). Classification (NCBI taxonomy): domain Eukaryota; kingdom Viridiplantae; phylum Streptophyta; class Magnoliopsida; order Poales; family Poaceae; genus Triticum; species Triticum urartu. Next base: position 29,245,480 of record NC_053027.1, on the reverse strand, counting down.
TGGCGCTCGGCAAGGAACCAGGGGAGGCGGGACCGACGGCGTGCAGGTTGCGTCCCTGCTGCTTGATCTGCGTCACCAGCGTACTCGTGCTCCTCCAGCTTGGACAAGAGCAAGGTGACAATGGCGCGGTAGGAGAGATCAAGGTGGCGATGGAGATTGGAGAGGGACGGCCGGATGGGGCGAGGTCCGACGGCGCCGTCGCCTTTGACCTGGAGGTGGCGGCTCTGTCTTTGGTGTGCGGCGTGGGACTGGGAGGATACAATGGATCGACTGGGGGTGCGCCGTGCCCTAGCAACGAACAGGAGTTGGACTGTGGGGCGCCTGGGCCTTGGGCCGCCTCTCGGTCCGCTTGGTCAGCCCGGTTAAAAACAGGACCGGACCGGATGTGTTATCGGGCCGATATTCAGAGCTCGGACCGACCGAATTTTGTAGCGGTCCTGGACCGTACGGTCCGGTCCTTAACGGGCCACGAGCAGGCCGAAAAGCCCGCTCGGCACGTCCAGGCTGAGTCGCGGGCGTGTGGCCAGACGTGGAGGGACTGCGAGGAGGTGATGCCCGTCGCGGCTGCGGCGGCTCGAACTGGCTCGGGCTCGACCGGATCCTGGTCGTGGCGGGTTGTGGCGCGGTGGATGTGCCTGCTGGAGTAACCCCATTCGTGCCGTCGAACTGATCAACTGTGGTAACCATGCAACAAATGGCAGTTCTACTGAATAAGCATTGAACTTGTAAGAAATCCATTAAATGTTTCACTACCGCTCACGCTGAATCACCCAGTAAAGAAATGAACTTGTACAAAGAAATCCATTAAACGTTGTAGACAGATACTCCTGGGTCTCCAACTTAACATTGTCTGAAACTAGTTCCCAGGCTATAGATAAACGGCAGTGGAGAAGGACTTGGAGATGATCTGCAGCAGTAGTTAGGCTTGGAGAAGATCGCAGCAATGGAGAGGCTTGGATGTCACATTAACAAAGTTGAACCAAACACGGTCTCAAACTTTTCCATCCAAACACGGTAATCTGACATTGCTAGTCGGAATGTCACATTCCACCAAAAGGCATTCCCACATTTAACGATTACCAGGGATGCAACATTCATATATCCATCTAATTTTCTTGAACCCAAACACGAACGGCATGGATGCAACATGCATTAAAGCGTTTGCTTATTTTCTTTGTGATGTAAACACAGAGGAGTACATTTTCTAAAAATAATCCAATAGAAGTGATAAACCCAAACACTGAAATAAAAACTGCCGCCTTTCCATTGACAACAGACTATATTTCTGGACTCTACTAACTGGAGGTAAACATGATAAACTTAAGAGCCTTAGGACTGCTGCAGTCGATATACTGATGAATTAATATCCGAATTACAACGGTAAACTTAGGAAGTTGAATTGCAAGCGATAGATGTGTGCATATGAGAAACACACACGCTTGGATGAGGCATGAGAAAGTGTTGACCCATGAATCAATGGCACAGCTAGCTGAGATTGACTAACAGGAAGAGACAGCACCAGGTGACATAAGTGCCTGCTCGTCAGAGCAAATAGTGCCATATGCACCCTGGTGGCTCTGTCTTTCAGTTATAGCAGGCAACTCTATGCCATCCTCCAGGTATTTCATTGCATCCTTCATGTAAGGACGTTGTTGCCCAACTGGGTGGGAGCACCTGAGTCCCAGGAAAATCAGGCGCTGCATCTCTGTCCTATTGTAGTCTCCATTTAATTTGTCATCAGCGACATTCTCCACAAACTGGGCTTCAGTTCCGGTGCTCCTCAGCTCCTCCAGCTGGATTTGCTCCCTGGGCTTCTTTCCACATGCAATCTCTAGTAGAACAATTCCGAAGCTGTAGACGTCGGACCTACAGTTGTACTCTACTTCCCCATCTTTAATGCATTGTGGATCCATGTACCCCAACGTCCCGATAGCAGTTGTCATCAGCATGGTACTATCCTTGCCAGTGATCCTCGATAGCCCGAAGTCACCAAGCTTGGGGTTGAACTCATCGTCCAAGAGTATGTTGCTTGGCTTGATATCTCTGTGCAAGATGCACCTCTTGCATCCGTGGTGGAGATAAGTTATGGCAGAACCTATCCCCTTCGCTATTTTGTACCTGTTAAATTAATATAAGTAAAAGTATAAAGCAACGTTTTTAACCCAATGTGCTCCTTACATATGTTAACATGTGGAGTACAAGAAGCTGAAATATATTGTTATATCATAACTATGGTTAAAGCCATAGACCATAGAGTGTCACTCTATACCAGGTAATATAGAATGATTACTCTTGGTAGCAATTCATTTTAGCTGCTCCAAATTAAGGTGCATGTTCTACAAGTTCGAGGAGAAAAAAGAAAAGGTACGAACAATACATGCATACCTCTTCTCCCATGGTAGAACATTCTTCAGGTGGTACTCCAGGTCGCCATTAGGTACCAATTCATATACAAGGAAACGTTTAACCTTTTGCCGACAACCGCAACAGCAGAAACCGATACAGGCTGAGTTGTCTCGGCTGCAGCACCAACCTTTCAGCTCGACTAGATTCATGTGCCTCGTTGCACTAATCGTCTTGAGTTCGCCGCTGAAATCCCTTCCTTCAGTCTGCTTTATTTTTTTCACAGCAACTTCTAATTGCCTGCCTTCCTTGTCCTTGTAACACCCCTTATATACAGCACCAAAGGCACCGACTCCAAGCTTGCTTTTCTCCGAGAAATCGTTCGTTGCCCTGGCCAACTCGCTGTGCTCAAATCGCCCAAGGCCGGTTGTTCCCAACACGAAGGAATCGCTTTTGAATCTCCACCTACGATGTGAAAAACCTGACATTGCGCACCAAAGCAGGGCTACCAAGTACAGAACAGATAGTATACTCCATGTGATGACATACTCTCCGCTACCTGTTCAAGGATGGACCATGCTGGTTAAATATTGTTGAAGTTACTCTCCTCAAGGTGCACATCTTCAAAGCAATACATCAATTCGCAAAAAAAAAAACAATAAATCAAATTTGCACTGAATTTCCTGGAGTCATGGCACTGTGTTGTTTTTTTCGAGAAGGAGGTTAAACCCCCAGCCTCTGCATCAATGTGATGCACACAACCATTTTTATTAATTATTAAGCAGAGCAGAGTACAAACAAAAGACAAGCACTGTCCGAGCCATTACAACGAGAGTTATGGTTAGTGAGGGCCTCTTTATTTAGAGAGAATTTCAACACTTTTTCGAAAATGAAGGAACATTAATTGCAGGACTGTAAATTTAGAAATCTTCATCTACATGAGCCTTTCTGTTGAGTTTATGGGATGTCAATGCATACGACTCTTCTTTAACGATTTCTGTTCAGTTTCATAGGAAAATATTCACTAATTGGATATCCTTAAAAGTAATTTAAACCTATTGAAAGCCTTTTTTGTGTGTGGCGTGGGCGCAGATTTCCTGTAGACTGTGCCAGACAACTTCTTTTGCTTGCTCTTGTGTTTTAAAATTCCTAAGCAAAGTGACCATAAAAGGCCATCTATAAGGTAACAAGAATACGTGACCCTTTTCGGTCCACAAAAATATGATGATTTGGGACACAAAACGGTCTCCAACTTACAACTCTGACCATTATTTAACGTTATAATATGATTATAGAACTAAATAAAATTGTGATATCATGGATCTACTGCTTAGGGAAAAATATACACATTTGAATGTAAGTATGTCAAAACATATTGATAGTCAAAAGTTTCAAAGTTGTTTTACACATTGAATTGATAGTCAAGTTTTAAAAGTTTGATTAGACCCGTTTCAAATGCACCAACGTTTTTGGACTCGAGGGAGTAATTAATAACTAAATAACTCGATCAAGATCCACTTCTGCCATCCCTATCCACAAGTACTACTCTGACGCGCATCCCTTGCCCTTTCCCAACCTAAGTCATACCAGTCCAACATCCACGGCCAAGCCATTACCATCAACCGCAACTAGAATTTACACATGATCTTTGAGAATTTTAGAGTGTGCCAAGACAAAGCTGAGCACAAAATACAAGGTCTTGACAACACCTGGATGCAGCACAATTACATAACCTAAATGTTTCCATGTCCTCCATGCAAAACGGCAGCACAAACCTGCAGGTCTTCATCAAGCAAGTCCTCTTTGCTTCTTCTAAAGTTTCACATATTCTCTAGAATATCTTACCATATATTATGATTATTGTATGCAGCATGGCATGGTCTAGCCAGCATTTTGTCATGGTATTTTTTTTGGCGGAGCTAAATGTTGTTGGTATTTGCCGACTTAAGCATTATAATCCTACTAAATTATCAAAAAGCAATGGGCACTTTCAGTGTTAAATGCAATAGTAAGGCCATGACTAACGGACATTATCAAATTATTGGAAAAATCATTTTCTATGCTATACAGAAATATAGCGATTGACATTTAAATCAAAGTGTATCGTTATTGTAATTGAAAACAATATTCATGCAAAAAAATTGTAGGATCACGAGCATATGGGGTTTTCTACCTGATCCGCCAGTGCCTCCTGATCCCTTATTGTCGCCTGATCTGCCAGTGCCCCCTGATCCCTTATTGTCCACTGATCCACCAGTGCCCCCTGATCCCTTATTGTCCACTGATCCGCCAGTGCCCCCTGACCCCTTATTGTCCACTGGTCCGCTAGTGTCACCTGATCCGCTAGTGTCCCTTGATCCGCTAGTGTCCCCAAATCCACTATTGTCCACAGATCCGCTAGTGCCCCCTGGTCCGCTAGTGCCCCCTGGTCCGCTATTGTCCCCTGATCCGCTAGTGTTCCCTGATCCACTAGTGTCCCCTGATCCACTAGTGTCCCCTGATCCGCTATTTTCCCCTGATCCGCTATTTTCCCCTGATCCACTAGTGTCCCCTGATCCGCTATCGTCCACTGATCCGCTATTTTCCCCTGATCCACTAGTGTCCCCTGATCCGTTCACTCGGCTTAGCTTTATTTGTGTTGCTAGTGGGCCAATACCTATATATACAAGAAAAGGCCAAATAAAGTAATAAATTATAAATGCTAAATTCATACTAATAGCATAAATATTTAAACACTCTATGAAATGTCTTGATTTTGAGAACTTAAGAATTATCACTCATATTGGAGTCTGGCCATCAGGCCATGGGGATCATTGAAAAATAAATAGGCAAGTTAAGGAACGTGACTGACTTAGATGCGAGATTTATACGAGAGATGGTAGGCTGTTGAAAATTTTGGCTGGAGCAAAAATTCATGTTATTTGGTGGGCAATGGAGGTATTTTAGTAAACTTTACTAGTGAGATGTAAGATGTACATGACAGAGGTCTAAACTCCACTACCTTTTTTTTTTTTACAAAAGAGTTACACCATGACAACTTGGACATCCTATTTCTAATTTTTGACAGTTTGAACCACAATTGATCTGAATACTCTACTTTGAAGCACATTTCATATTTAGGGAGACCTGGTGATACAAATAGTGAATATTCCACATCTACTGAATGTTGAGAAATAATCCTACTCCGTTTTAGAAACATTCCACATTTGAACTGAATATGTGAGTTAAATTTGGTTCAAAGTGGAATATTCAGTTTGAAATGTGGTTCAAACTGTCAAAATTTAGAAATATTCATCCATGTTATCAATTTAACAAATAGCTGGTCCAAAATATAATTTACCTAGCCAAAATAACAATCTTTTTGTTCCTTTTCTTTAATAATAAAAAAATATTTTCACTCCTTTTCCAAAATAGGTTTTGACATGGCCTATGAGATGTGTCACTTTTATTGCTATTTTTCCTAAATATGCTGAAGAAAAATTGCGAGACAATGACCATGAAACTACTTCACGATGAATCTAATTTTTTTTATGTATATTCATGATCAAAGTTAGAAAAAAATCAAACACTTATTATGTCAATCCATTTTGGGACTTTTTTGGAAAAGGGGAAGACACCGGCAATCCATTTTGGGAGTATATATTAGTATCATTTTTTCTGCCAGATAATTCTTTCAAGTATTCTGAATTAGAAAATTAGGGCGTTGCATACAGATATACCTGCGTGAGTTGCAAGAGTTGAGTTGAAGGACCATGACAGTATCTGATGGAGCTGGAAGGATTCACCGGTGGCCGCAGAAAACCCAATTGCCACCTCCGACGGTAGCAAGGACGTGACGGGATCTGGCAACATGGTGCTTACCTCAACAGGGCCGACAGAAGGACGGTCATCAAACTGCAGGGAGGCGACAAGCATCTTGGTATTGCTGTCAAAGGTGATGGACGCCGTCATAGAGCCGTTCAAGCTGAAGGTGGGCAAGCCTGTCGTGTTAACCGACTGACTAACAGTGTTGATGTCGATGCCGATATGGTCCTGGGTGCCCCTTGGATCCCAGGTGTTGCTCAATGTGTCGAACTCAACGGCGATGAACCGGTCTGTGCCATAGGCTTGGCTCAGGCCGTCATTACCAGGGAGACCAAGGTTGCCCCCACTGCCGCTTGAGTCCGGCGGCAATCTTGAAGGGTAGCTGGAGAGGAAGAAAGCCATGCCACCCTCGTTGCCGCCAGCGGAGTTGAGCCCCATCGCGAAGGTGAACTGCGTGGTGAAGCTCGACACCTCACCGGTGATACTGTCATAGAAGGGCACCGGGTGAGCGTACACCATCCCCCCCGTGCAGTCGCCGTAGGGGTTTCTCTGCGTGAGGGAGTAGCAGGTCAGGTCGACTAGCTTCCCGTGCTGGGCCGCATCGCCCTCGAGTTGGAGGTCTTCTAAGCGGGAGGTGGATATGGTGGAGAAGTCGAAGCTGAAGGAGAACGGCGAGTTGGCAGCTGCTGCGACATGCCAAGGAGCATTACTCGACATGACAAGGAGGACGCAGCCAGCGTAAAGGAATAGGAGAAGCTGCGGCGTGCTGCTTCTTGCAGCAGAGGCCATCAACATAGTGGAACTTGGAAGTGATAGTCCCGCCAGGGCCGGCCCTGGGCCATGGCAACGAGTGCGACGGCCTAGGGCCCAGCCTCAGCAGGGGCCCATGCATCTCAAGAAAAATAGACTACTAGTACACAAGTACACAAGAGAAGCAGGCCTGACCCATAAAGAAGGAAACAAGTCACGCACGAACAGCAAATCTTTATCCTCAACTCAAAAAAAAGAAGCAAATCTTTATCCTTCGCTGGCTCTTTGAATCACACCCTCATTCATCTCCCATTCTCCATCTTCTTTCCCAATTAATTGCCCCAAGTTCCTAAGAGGCCGGGCCCCAATTCCCAAAGCTAATCAATGAATTTCTTTGGTTCCTCGCGTCCTATAAATAGCCCCAAGAAACCCGGCGGACGGAGGCCAGCCGGCGACACACTCTAGTCCTGGGCCCCTGGGAAGAACGCGAGAGCAGTTTGGCCGTCCTTCCTCAGTTAGCTGTGGTCAGTGTGTGAGGGCAAGCAATGCAGACGTGAAGTCTAGGCACTGTTGAAGCGAAGCAACAAAGCCATTGCTGATTCAGGTAATTTTTAGATCATAATTCCTTGATCTTTGTCTACTTATTTCTGTTATGATCAGTTGAGATAATAATCAAAATTCATGAGATGAACCATTGCTGATGTTTAACCTACTCAATTCCTCTTTTTTGTACAAATTGCAGTCATGTAAACTCTGCAGGTTGTGTCGTTGCATGAATTTTGATTATTGGATAGATGGAGCATAGAATTTCTTCTAATTTACGCCAAAACCAAGATTCAAGAATCAGGTGCTCTCTCCTTTTTTTTGTAAGAATGTTTCAAAAATGCAATTATCATCTGGTTGTGAGAAAAGTAAAAGTAGCTAACATGTAAATCAATTAACTGAATCTGAAAACGGTGCTACGTCCTTTACTGAAAGAAAAATTGAGTCCATTATAAGGGCCCATTATATGAAGCTCGCACAAGGGCCTCTAAGATGCTAGGGCCGGCCCTGAGGCCCGCTTATCAATGGGCGTGTTGTGAGACCTTAAATAGCCGAGCAGACTAGTGTATCCGAAAGCGTATAGTGACAGCTCGTGTTGTACCTATCTCGTAGTAGAGTAAGTAAGACAAACATCGCTGATCTGTGTTGTAAGCATCGAGCTTCGCCCGGAAGACCTAAATTGCAACTTTGCAAGTCGCCTTTTTTCCTTTGAAGAGAAGTGGCAGAAGGGAAATTATATCTCTATCTCTGACGGTATCATTTTACTACGTTACTACATGCAACTCGTATGCACTAATGGTCCATCGTAAACTGGTCCATCCACATGTCATTTCCACAAATGCCACTTGCCTTAATTGGTCAGTAGCGCCACCCACATGCTATTTCCACAAATGACACTTGTCTTAAGTCTTAACTCGTCAGACTGATCAGAAAGTCAAGTGTTTGGGATGCGGGCGTGGATGTGATCGACATCGGAAGATTTTTCCTTTTTTTAGAATGGAGACGCTGGACGCGTCCGGCTTTAAATTAATAAAGCCTACAACTAGGCAGCGTGACTGACAGGATCTGAGATTACAAACACGAGCACGGAGGCTCCGGCCAAAGATAGCGCAAAGTCTGAAGAGTTATCGGGCAGGCCAAAAGCAGACTGAGCAAGCATAGATGATTACATGGCTCGCAGCCTGAGCTTAGAGCACGCAAGCTCGCTCGTGCGCCATCCAAAAGGGCCACTTCAAGTCGAAGAAGAGGTGGGTGGCTCCCTAGCCATCATGTAGACTTGACGAAGACGTTCTTGTGCATGTTGAAGTTTATCAGCATCCTTGCGCCTCGCCAACGGACTCCACTGCTGCTGGAAAAGGTTGCATTTGTAGATGATATTAGCAGGGTGGGATGGGAAGATTCCCTCGATCGCAAGTTTGTTCCTCGTGAGCCAGAGGGCCCAGGCCAGCGCGCCCACACAGCTCCAAAGAACGCGTTTGTTGCCACCATGAACCGAGTCTACAATGGCCACAAGATCGGCGGTCGAGCCCGGGTTCCATGTGGTGTTGGCTGCGGTGCGAACCGCATTCCAAGCAAAACGAGCTAACGGACAACAAAAAAACACGTGGTTCGCGTCTTCCGAGACATTGCAAAATTGCACAAAGGCCGGACGACGGGCCATTGCATTTAGCAACATTGGTCGAGGTGGACAATCTGTTACGAAACAGTTGCCAAAAAACACCTTAATTTTAAGCGGGAGTCGCGCATTCCATAAGCCTTTCGGCACTTGGAAGGACTGGCCCTGGCAGAGTTTCCGGTACAACGACTTGACGGAAAACTTGCCGGATGGGGTGAGAGACCAAGTCACTGTATCCTCGTGCGAGGAAAGAGCGACCGACGCGATAAGAGCAAGCAAAACCGTGAGGTGAGCTTGTTCTGTTCCCGTTAGCTCCTGTTTGAAGTAGATCGCGGGGGGGGGGGGGGGGGGGGGGGGGGGGGAGGAGGAGGCAAGTGCCGTGGCAACGTGCTGCTCCGGATTGACCGCCAGGCTGTAGAGGTCCTGGAAGTCTTGCCATAGAGGCCGGGTTCCTACCTAATGGTCTAACCAAAAACGGGCCGAACGCCCATTGCCAATGCCGAACTTGGCCCCCATAGCGAAAGCCGGCCGGACCGCTTGCAGGTCGTTCCAGAAAGGAGAGCCCCTCGCCACTCCTTTGAAAAAATTCCCGGAGGGGAAGTACTTTGCACGCAGCAGGTCTACCCACAGACCCGTCGCCCCCTGCGAGAGTTTCCAAATCCACTTACACATCAGCGCGATGTTGAGGATTCTAGTATTCGTGATCCCTAGCCCTCCCTGGGCTTTGGGACGGCAAACCGCGTCCCACCTAACCATGTGGTACTTACGCTTGGGTCCTGATCCTTCCCAAAAGAAACGGGACCGGGGTGTATCCATCTTGGCATGCACCCCTTCGGCCAAAAGGAAAAGTCCCATGGAAAATTGCGGGAGCGAGGAGAGGCTCGCATTCGTGAGCACCAGCCTAGCGGCAGAGGACATAAACTTACCCCTCCACGGGCAAACCCGCCCGCCCACCTTAGTCTAGAGCGGAGCCCACCCCTCTATCGAGATGCGCTTGGCGTCCAACGGGAGGCCCAAATATGTAAACGGGAGTTTGCCTAGTTTACAGTTCAGTAGATCCGTGATGCGTCTACCTTCCTGCTCGTCCATGCACATGGGCATCACTTCACACTTGTGAAAATTGATTTTAAGGCCCAACATGAGTTCGAAGCTTATAAGCAGGGCTTTAACTGTGGCCACGCTGTGGAGGTCCGGCTAAAATAGCAATAGCGTATCGTCCGCATATTGCAAATGTGATATCCCCCCAGGGATGAGGTGTCCCAACACCCCTTTGATGTGCCCGGCTTCCACCGCTTTCCGCAGCATTGCTGCCAGCGCATCCGCGAAAAAGTTCACTAGTAGAAAAAGGGTCAAACGTGAAGCACATTAGTACCGGTTTGAATTAGAGCCGGCACTAATGTGTACATTAGTGCCGGTTCGTGGCGGCGATCAATAGTACCGGTTCGTGGCGAACCTTTAGTACCGGTTTATGCCACGAACCGGTACTAAAGAGGCTGTGTCAGCCTGCGGTCAGGCTGTGGCCCCACCATCACCATTTAGTGCCGGTTCGTACCACGAACCGGTACTAATGAGGTTATGGCAAGTTGTTTTTAGTCCCACCTCGCCAAGAGAGAGGCGGTATGAGCGGTTTATAAGCCGTGAGTGCACAGACAATGACGAAGACTTGCAATGCTCACCTACATGTTGTTTAGCTTCAAGCCTTGTGGAATATCATAGATTGCACTGAGCTATGTGCAGTGCAGTCTACACTATTCCAAATGGCTTGAAGCAAATTAACCAGCATTGCACCTCTTTTTTTATTTTTAATAACTTATTTGAACTCCGGACTTCTTTTGTGTTCAGTATGCAGCATTTAAAGCGACGTCATCAATTTCCAATATGTTCTGACATCATTTGTTGTTTTTCGGTCATTTACCTAATTGTTTAGAGAGCTAAATGACCGTGAAATTGAAAATCACTACAAAATGAATTCTGAAAATGTTGAAACTTGGCATGGTATCATCATATCACCCGCATAGCATGCGCGAAAGAGTAGAGAGGGTCACGGCAAAAACTGGACGCACTTCATGTACAAACTGGACAAACTTTTTCCGAGTATCAGGGTTTCGGACGAGAACTCATCTGTTACATGTCCACTTCAATGTTTTTTAAACTTATTTGAACTCCGGACTTCTTTTGTGTTCAGTATCCAACATTTAAAGCGACGTCATCAATTTCCAACATGTTCTGACATCATTTGTTGTTTTTTGGTCATTTACCTAATTGTTTAGAGAGCTAAATGACCGTGAAATTAAAAATCACTACAAAATGAATCCTGAAAATGTTGAAACTTGGCATGGTATCATCATATCACCCGCATAGCATGCGCGAAAGAGTAGAGAGGGTCACGGCAAAAACTGGACGCACTTCGTGTACAAACTGGACATACTCTTTCCGAGTATCAGGGTTTCGGACGAGAACTCATCTGTTACATGGCCACTTCAATGTTTTTTAAACTTATTTGAACTCCAGGCTTCTTTTGTGTTCAGTATGCAGCATTTAAAGCGACGTCATCAATTTCCAACATGTTCTGACATCATTTGTTGTTTTTCGGTCATTTACCTAATTGTTTAGAGAGCTAAATGACCGTGAAATTGAAAATCACTACAAATTGAATCCTGAAAATGTTGAAACTTGGCATGGTATCATCATATCACCCGCATAGCATGCGCGAAAGAGTAGAGAGGGTCACGGCAAAAACTGGACGCACTTCGTGTACAAACTGGACATACTCTTTCCGAGTATCAGGGTTTCGGACGAGAACTCATCTGTTACATGGCCACTTCAATGTTTTTTAAACTTATTTGAACTCCGGACTTCTTTTGTGTTCAGTATCCAGCATTTAAAGCGATGTCATCAATTTCCAACATGTTCTGACATCATTTGTTGTTTTTCGGTCATTTACCTAATTGTTCAGTATGCAGCATTCAATTTCCAGAAGAAAATAAATAATGCAGAAAATAAAAAAACTATACAAAAAAATTACTCAAAAATAAATAGAGGAAAATAAATAATGCAGAAAAGAAAAAACTATATAAAAAACTACTCAAAAATAAATAGAAGAAAATAAGTAATGCAGAAAAGAAAAAACTATATAAAAAATTTGTTGGCGCGCTGCCCAGTGGGCCTGCCAGACCTACGGTGTGCAAATGCAGGCCCAGAAGGGCCAGCAGACTCACAGGGCAGCGCGCCCTAATTAATTAGTACCAGAAGCCTGCTATATAGAGGAGTTCGAAGAGGTAGCCGCAGCTGGGTTTATAAACCAGTGCGGCTGCCCTTCGCCGGGCGAGGTGGGACTAAACTTTGGGGTGGCAGCGCAAGGCCTTTAGTACCGGTTGGTGGCTCCAAACGGTACTAAAGACCACCCTTTAGTACCGGTTGGAACCACCAACCGGTACTAAAGGCCTGCTCTTCCCGCCTCTTTGCCTGGCCAAAGTAGGCCTTTAGTACCGGTTGGTGGCTTCAACCGGTACTAAAGGCTCACCCTATATATACAGCACTTACGAAATTTCAGTTACATCTCCCCACTTCTTTCGTCAACCTCTCGCGCGCCGCTCCCGTCGTCGCTGCCCGTCGCCCTTTGATATTCGTCCGGAAGATGATATTGAAGGTAATATAGACATCTGGGTCGATGTGCAAACGCCTCCAGTTCTACCATTTGGTGAGTTTTTCTCAACCATGCATGCATATGTGTTTATGTCTTTGATACAGTTTATTCAAAAATAGTTGACAACTAATTTGTATTGACAGCTTATTTCGGTTCAAGCAAACATGTACGGCGCTTGGTAGACAGGACCTACTACTGCCCCGAGGCTCAACTAAACTGCGAGGAGATAAGTCATTATGTTTCATGGCTTGAGGATCTTAATACTGTCAAGACAATTTTTTTTCTAAACTTAGAAATGTTAGTACTCAAAACGTGCGACCAATGGTGATCGTATTGAACTACGGTCACATCTATAATCGAAAGATGGTAAGATTTTAAATATTTGTCCTTAATTAGTGCATCTTTTGCATACATTATTTTTGAAGCTAAACTTTCATTGCTTAGTATATTAATTACTATACGATGTTCTTCAACAGGGACTTCCGATGACAGTTGTGCCTCAGTGGATCGAGACAAAAGGTCGCATGTCAATGGTTAGCTTACGACCAAGATTTCCTACATTGCACATGAGTGCATTCAGGATTTCTGAAAGCGAAGAATGCTTAATAGTGAAAGATTGGAGCAAAATTGTTAACGATCACAGAGAAGTACTACGGGGCAGCAAGGAGAAGCGCAACCCAAGATTAGGAGACAGATTCATCTGCATGCTCCAGTATGATGAATCAGGAGAGCTATACATGTTCTATGCTATTCTACCTGAGAGGGAGCAGCAGGATCAGTAGCTACTAGTTCATGCTCTTAATTACTACTTGTCTCATGTCCGTGTCCTGAACTTCGATGTTGGTGATGATTATGTTGAACTTGATGATATCTTTGCTTCTGTTACAAAGTGAATGTTTCCTCTTTAAGCTAGCCAGCATTGATGATGATTAGATAGCTAGCGGTAATGACTATGATGATTAAATAGTGGTAATTAGACAACTATGATGATTTTTAGCTAGCTAGAGTTTATTTATTTATTAATATGCGATGATGATGATGATGACGACTACAACTCATTATAACGTAAAGCAATCCTAAATTAAATTGATAACACAAATTTAATTGAAAAATACAAAATAAAACAAAAACCCACAACCATTTAGTACCGGTTGGTGTTACCAACCGGTACTAAAGGGCTCCCGGCCCCCGGAGCTGGCTCGTGCCACGTGGTTTCCCTTTAGCACCGGTTCGTGCTGAACCGGTACTAAGGGGGGGGGGGCTTTAGTGCCGAAACGTTAGTGCCGGTTCCTAAACCGGCACTAAAGGGCCTTACGAACCGGTGCTATTGCCCGGTTCTGCACTAGTTGAACAAGATCGGTGACATGGGATCACCTTGGCGTAAGCCACGCTTGTTCTTGAAGAAGTTCCCTACTTCTCCATTTACCGAGACCGCAGTTTGGCCCCCCGAGACCAATTGCATGACTCGATGCACCCACGCCGACGAGAAGCCTCGGCTATTAAGGATTTGTCGGAGAAAATCCCAATTAACGCGATCGTAAGCCTTCTCGAAATCTAACTTGAGAAGGATCGCAGGTTCTTGCGTGCGTTTGAGCTCGTGGAGGGTCTCTTGTAAGGCTAACGGTCCCTCCAAAATATTCCTACCGTGGGTGAATGCCGATTGCGCACGGCTAATGGTACAATGGGCGATCGGCGTGAGTCGAGTAGCGCAGCCTTTAGCACATATTTTGAAAGGTACGTTAATGAGCGCAATGGGTCTGTACTGGCGAATGTTGTCCGCACCAGGTACTTTCGAAATTAGCGACAGCACACCGAAATTGAGCCGCGCTATGTCAACAAAACCTCGCATGAAACCATTGCACACCTCGAAAATGGGTTCACGCAGCAAAGGCCAGAAATGTTTGAACATTGACACCGGCCACCCGTCCAGCCCTGGGGCCGTGTCGGATTTCATGCCCTGGAGTGCGTTGTCAATCTCCTCCGGTAGGAAAGCGAGCTCCAGCCCCTCGTTTTCGCTATCGAGCACCCGTTGAGAAGGAAGCCAAACATCTGCACGCAAACGTGCTCGCTGGGCCTCCTCCGTCCCCATCAGACCTATATAAAAGTCGTAGATGTGATGGGAAATCTCCGATTGTTGAAGAAGGAGCCCCTGCTCCGTCTGCAACCTGAGAATCGAACATTTCCTGCGCCGGCCATTCGCGTACGCGTGGAAGTACTTCATGTTCGCATCACCCTTGAGCGTCCACTTGAGGCCTCCCCTACGCCTCCAGTATTCCTCCTCGGCACGAAGCAGAGCTTCGACTTGCCCCTCTAGGGCATATCGCCACGCCCATTCTTGCTCAGAGAAAGGGCGCGTGTCCGCCTGACCGTCGAGATGAGCTATCTCTTCAATGAGCCTTGCCCTCAGGATCTTATCGTCGCGACCCTGGTTCGCGCCCCACCCCTTAAGGCTTGCACGCAGGCGGCCCCCTACCGCAGTCCAGAACTCCAAAGGGCCTTGTTGCTGGCCTGTGAGTTGGACACATCTCTGCCACCTCTCCCTGAAGATGGTGTCAAAATTCGGTACCTCGAACCATGCTGTTTCAAAGTAGAAACGCGGGCTGCGACGCACTCTATCCTCCGCAGAATACAAGATTAGCGGAACATGGTCTGACCCAATCCTTGTTTCAGCAAGGAGTGAGCACAAGGGGAACAGAACTTCGCAGTCCGGAGACATGAAAGCTCGATCCAGCACGGATCGCACTGGGGCTAGTTGCTTGTTAGTCCAAGTGTATCTTGCCCCCGATCTAGTCACTTCACTAAGTGCCATAGATGCGATCGAATTGTTGAACATGGCCACCCTTGGCCAGTTGATGTTGTCGTTGTTTTTGTCCGCCCTCGAACGGATTAGATTGAAATCTCCCCCCACCATTAGCGGGATCTGAGCAGCCGAAAAGGCCATCACCTTGGCTTCAAGTTCTCCTAGGAACTCAGCCGAACGTGAATGATCTGCAGGTCTGTAGACTTGCACGATCGCGAGCTCGCGAAGCGACGCTCGCACGCGGAACTTGGCCGCAATGAAAAAGGTGCCACTCTCCCAGTGCAGCACCTCGTACGTGGCAGTGCATAGGCCAAGCAACGTGCCACCCGAGTGGCCGTTGGCCGGACTATGATGCCAAGCGAAACGCTCTAAGGGATCAATCACTAAGATATCTTGATGTCTGAACTCAGACTTGATCGTTTCCTGGAGCCCTACGATATCTATCGTTTCTTTCCTAATGTACTCCCTTAGTTGGGTGCACCGACCCGAGTGGCCGAAGCCACGAATATTCCATAGGAGTGCCCGCATCTATACGACACGATTGCACAGGCGCATCCCCTGGATGTGATCGCCTTGGCCACACGTCTCGCCCTGCCGCGGCGAGGCGAGGGAGGAGCAGCAACCCCTGTTGCTGTCTCCTCGTCGGGCCGGGTCGTTGGCGCTGTCGAGGCCTCAACCTCCAGTGCCAAACGATCCGCGTGTTGCACAACCGCCGCTGCTAGCACCGCTTGCGCCAATTCCTTTGCGCGAATCAACGAGATAAGCTCGCTCATCTCACCTTCTTCCGTTGGTTCCACCCCACTCTCCCCCAAAACCTCGCTCAAATGCTCGTCCAAAAAGGAGTCAAGAATCGTAAAGCGGGGCATGGGATTACCTGAGATTTCCAGATTTTTCTGTGCTTGGAGGAGTTGGGCGCGTTGAAGCGACGGCAAGTTGCCCTTGGTGCCCTTAGCACGCGCACTGGCCCGCACGGGGGCCACCTGCCCGTCCACCACCGCCTTGGAGCGCTTGGCCTTCGGGACGGGCGCCGTCATGGGCGTCTCCAGCGCGACCATGGCGGAGGTAGGCATGACCAGCGCCATCACTGCCTGACACGGCGTCGCCGGCACCCCCAAACTCTCCGCTGCACGCCCAGCCTCCACGGTCACCTTGCGCACCGCCACCTTCTTGATCTGCTTCGTCGCGCCAATCTTGTTGCCGCTGCGACCACCTTGGGAAGGAGAACGCGAGGGGGAGTCAAGAGCTTCGGGTCCGCAGACGCCGTAGGGGAATTGCCCGTCGGCTCCGCCAGCAGCAAAGAATCCACCGCTGCCTCCATCCGCACCGGAGGAGACGTGACCGAGCCCAGATTGGAGCCGTACTGGTTCGGGATGGAGAGCTCCTTCTCTGACGACCCTTTCGCCAGAGAATTCTCCACCTGGGGCTGCAGCTCACAAGCCCGCGCCCCGCCGATGTCAGTGATGCCCAGCTTATCCCACGCCGCCATGTCGATGGAGTCGTCCTCCATGCTTGCGTCAGGCTCCTTGTCGCCGTCCTTGTCGCCGTCGCAGCCCTTCCCGTCCGGGCCCTTGCCGTGAGGGGGAGGGGGTGGTGGGGGAGGGCGGGCGCCGCGGGCTGCTCCGGGGGATCTCCGGGTCGACGGAAATGTTGTAGCCTTCATTGTTGAACCAGATCTGGACCGACCCGTGAAGCTTGCGAGGATTGCGGCAAGCAAAGCGCATGCGAACTGGCCCTGGGCGGAGCAGAGATTCCTCATCGACCAGCAGAGGGCGGCCGAGCATGATGGTCGCCGCCATGAGCCTTTCTGAGCACCGATGCTTGGGGGGAATCCCACCTAACTTGACCCACACCTCTGGAATCTCCATCCCCTTGGGCGCGACGAGGACCGCGTCGCGTATGTCCACCATGAGATTGTTGAGGGACAGGAAGAGCTTGCCGCTCCTAGTGGCCATCCGAAGCATTGCTGGATCTGGGAAGACCACCGAGAAGGCCCCGCCTTCGAGAGGGGAGATTTGCCAATCCCACTCGCCCTCAAAGAGATGCTGCAGCTCCGCCTCGAGGATCTGATGGGAGAGCGCTCCGGAAGGCATGGAGAGCACCGCTGTGTTGGCCCCCAGCTGGACCGAGGCCTCCTCCCGCGCGTCGACCGGAAACTGGAGGCAGAAGAATCCGTCGCCGGCAATGGCGTGGCCCATGGTCTGGAGAAGTAGAGGCTTGTCGCGGGATGGGCACTGCGCCGAGGTGTGCCCCTCCTTGCTGCACACCACGCAAAGCGGCTGGAAGGTGCACAGGCTCTGGAAATGGCCTGTGCGGCCGCACTTGAAGCACTCTGGGCCGCCCGCATCTTCGACTGGGATCGGCTCCTCCTGCGTGCCCTTGGACGAGCCCGGCGCCTCAGATCTGGGCGGGAGGGGAGGCTTGGTAGCCGCCGCCCCACAGGTTTGGACTTCTGCTTCTTCGCGAGCGAGTCGCCGCCCTGAGCTGCCAACTGCCCCTTGCGCTTGAGCTCGAGGCCTTTCTTCCTGTATTCTTCCTTTTTCTTCTTCTTCCGTTCCTGCTCCTTGAGCCACCATGCGGGTGGCGGCCCCCAACCGCCCTCATCGTCGGCGCGCCCACGGGTGCGGTCCCGTGGCGGCTCCATGGGTGGTTTCTCCCCTCGGCGGTCAGGCGTGGAGCCCATGGACACCACTTCGGCGAAGGAACGAAGCAAGGGTGGGGGAGGTGGAGTGGGGTGGAGGAAGCGAGCGGAGTGACCGAATCGCCGCACCTCCGAATTGGAGGCAGGAAACCCTAGTGCGATGTCTAGGGTTCCACGGGGGAGCCAAAGCCATTTATATGGCTGCGCGGTGTGGGCCGGCGTTGGCAGGCCTTGCACTCCCGGGCCGGACTGGGCCACGGGCACGGGCGAGGCCCCCTGCGACCCTGGCACATACGTACCCCTTGGCTGGGCCAGCAGACGTGGCGACACCTCAGCAGGCCGGCCCAGCCCACCACTTGGCGCTTCGTCCCCAACCCTAGAGAGAGGCGACCCCGAACCCGTCGACGTCGCCGCCTCCACGCCGCCGCCGCCACCGCAGGGCATGGGCGGCGAAGGTCTGAGGGACATCCCCGCGGCGTCCGCACCAGGACAACCACGCCCTTCGCGCGTCGGAGAGGCGCGCGACGCTCTTGCCGCAGCCAGAGAGAGCCGCCGTGAGCCACGACCACTGGGCGCAAAAGCACGCCGGCGCCCGGCCTTGAAAGAGCCCCCAAGCTCCTCCGCGCGCGCCACAAACTCCCCAATGGAGCAGGCCGCATGCACGCCTGCCGCAGGATCCGGCTCAGCGCACACCTCATCTTCCTCCTCGGCGTCGGAAATCTCCTCTGCCAGAGCCCAAAAGCGGCTCCCTGACCCCCGGGCCGCTCTCAGGGAGATGCCGGCCGTCCTCCTGAACTCCGCCGGAGCCACCACCGCTCCGTCCCGCTCCGGGGCCTGAGCAACGCCGCCAGGGCTGCCGGAGGCAGAGACAAGCGCGGAATCGCCGCCCCCGTCACCCGAGACTGCTGGCCGTACAGGAGCCGTTGGGTCGCCCATCCACCCCCCTGCAGAGTATAATTTAAGTTCACGGAGCCCGACACTGGAAGATGAGCTGAACTAGCTTTAATTGTTCAGCAGATCTTTCTGTTAGCCGGTCAATGCTGTAACTGATGACAGTGACACCTACTAGTGACACTGCGGCGCGTGCTGCTTCTTGCAGCTAATAAAGCCGTCAGAATGCTGGAACTTGGAACTGATAACTCTGCTTATGAATTGGCTAGCGTCTTGTGCTGTGAGACCTTAAATAGCCGAGCAGAATAGTGTATCTGGAATTGTAAGGTGTCAGCTCTAAAAAACATTACGTGTTGTGAGAGGTGGAATAAAACTAGTGCGTTAGATTTTTTGTAAAACTAATACGTAAGGATAACAACAACCGCTGTGTGACATAAGCATCGAGCTTTGCATGCAGGGAAGACCTAAATGTAAGTCAAAATGGCCGTTGTTTGGGTGGAGCGAGCCTATTTAACCCTAGATTTTTGGTGAACTATATTTTTGGGGGTTCTTGTAGACTATTTAGATCCTAGTTTCTGGACAAGTGGATGGGCCACATGTTGAGCCGATGACCAAGTCAGCCATCCCTTAACCTCTTAACGAGCTTCTATCTTATCTCATCCTTATCTTCCCCAGCCGGAAGGGCTATGGCCACTCCTCATCTTATACTGAATCTACTAGATGACCCGTTGCATCTTTGGCGTAAAGTCCAACTGCAACAAAAAACTTGTATGAAATAGTCTTTGAGGTCAAGGGTGGACACGGTCCGAGCCGTCATTTGGACCGGCCGCCAGCGGTCCGGTCCGGACCGGACCGAGCTGTCCAACGAGCTGCTTTTCTGGGACCAGACTGTTTGGGGGTCAGCTCGGTCAAGCCCGAGAGGACCGAATGGACCGACCAGTGATGTTGCGTGGCAGGCTGTTTTTTGCTGCGTTTAGGTCCTATTTAGCTGCAGATAGCTGCCGGTCGCACAAGAGAAAGAGAGGGAGAGGATTTACTGAATCTAGCTAACCATCTAGCTTGATGTTTAGGTCCTGCGAGTGAAACTAGCTAACCATCTAACTGAATCGACTAGCTAACTGAACTACTGACCGTACTGACGAAACTGACAGCGGGCCGCCGTCGTATGTGGACACGCTCATCGCCCTCTGTGTCTTGGAAGACCACAACGGTAGCAATTGAAGGCGGCAGCGTTGGCTCGCCGACGGAGAAATCATGGGCTTGTGCGCCGAGTTCGTCGGTGCATGAACTGAAACAGTGGCCTCGGAGCTGCAGTACATCATGGCGAACCTGGTGAAGCGCCCACACATGCAAGAGGCCGTCCAGTTCATCCTGGTGGCGCTGGTGAGGCGTTCGCCTACCTGGTCTAGCTGGTGGCCAGTGTGCGAGCTGCGCTCAAACGACAGCCATGGCCATGGTCGAGAACTCCAGATTGGCGGCGGTGCAAGCACGGCAGCTATGGCGAGTGGCAGCAAGAGGCTATGGCGCATGGGGAGGAGAGGAAGGAAGAATAGGGGAAGCTCGGGGACATGATGGTTCACCCGGGGACTGCCGGTGGCTGCGACGACGAGGAGCGGCGGCGGCGGTGACTACGTTTTCTCGGTCCGCTCGGTCGGCTCGGTTAAAGCCCGGACCGGACCGAAGCTTTGTCGGACCTAATTCTTGAGCTCGGACCGACTGATTTTTTGAGCGGGCTAGGCCCGAGCTGGCCAGGACCGAGCGGGCCACGAGCCGGTCCGAAAGACCGCTCGTGTCGTTCACCCTGACTTTGAGGAATGCAACTTGAAAGCTAAGTGAATTATTAGAAAGAGGCTCTAAAGGAATCATCTGAAAATACAATGTTAACTTATGATATGACATGCCCAACATGATGCTTTTTTTTAGTTCGGTTGAGTTGGTTTTAGACGGTCAAATGCAACCCATAATTAAAACAAGGTACATGTTTCCTTTATTTGCATTGTCCATGACTACTTCTTCAGACACAATCAATTCATACATAAAAAGCATTTTCGACCCCCCGCCCCATGACCGTCATACACGTACGCATAATCACATTGATATGCTATAATTACAACATTAGCAGACATTACCCAAAAGCATTAGAAACGGCACAGAAACATAAACAAAATCATTGTCATTACATTAATACATAACAAGACGCATGGCCACACTTCTATCCAAGCACGGTTGCTCAGGGTTCACAAACTAACGAACAACGATCACAAGTCCTTGATCATGACAAGTGATGGGTCGTGCTCGCCGCATTTAATCACCACCCCAACGTCAGAAAGGTCAAAGATCATCACCCTGAAACTAACTTTAGTCAAGACCTTGAAGGTGAGTAAGTAACCGATCTCCACACTATGAGCTATGGCGAAGCCGTCCCACCCTTGATCCATGGAAAGCTTCACATTGACATCCTGAAACTTGACACTCCATAACATGGCTATGCGGCGAAAACAACGAAGCGTCGAAGTTACGGAGCACCCCCTCCCCCGCGTCGTCTCCTCCGAGGCGACCCGGGGGCCAACCCTAGCCGCCACACTTTAGCCCCCCCCCCCCCCCCCCTCCCCCCCCCCTCTGCCGCCGCCAGAGGAGCTCCTCGGCGAGCCCGCGCGGCTCTGATGATGGTGGCGACGGGGATCTCGGCGGCTTCACCCTGTGTGGAGGGCCTCGGCTTCTGGGGTGGCGGCCCTGGACGGTGGCGCACGACGTGGCCTGTGCGGCGGGTGGCGTCGGCGGCTGCAGGTGGGCCGTCTCCCTGGCCGTGAGGGCGGCGCGGAGGCGGCGGGCGGCGGCTGCTGCGGCGACTCCTCGCCCGTCGTTTGCACCCTGGAGAAGTGGCGTTTTCAACCTCGATCCACTCCGATTCGCGCTGATCTCGGCCTCTAGCGGCTCTGGTCGCTGGATCTCGGCGTCGGGTGCGCGGATCTGGTGTGTGGGGGCGGATCCGGAGGAAACCCCTGGCCGGCGCGGCGGCCATACCGAAGGCGGCGCCTTTGTGCGTCGTTTACCTTGTTGGAGACTTCGGTGGGACTCCTCCTCCTCCCATCCCGTCCAAGAGCTCAGGTGAAAGCCTCTGGTCCCCTTGTTCTGGCGACAACGGCATTTTGGTGGCGTGTTCCTTCCTGAGGGTGTCGTCCGGGGATGGCTCGAGTGGTGGTGGAGTTGGGTGTGGTGCGAGGGCGGCAAATGGTGGCCAGTTTTCATCAACGACATCCTTCTCTGGTCCAGGTGCGGAGGGTTCCAGCCGCAGGTTCGAGGGGATTGGGGTCCCTGCCTCCATGCCGGCGGTAGGCCTTCGGCGTGGCGATTCCTATCCTTGACCAGGGACATGGTGTCGCATCCTTTTGGCCTTCTCTGAGGTTTCAGCGGCTGCGTCCGATAACTCTCGTCCGGTGTTTTGCCTTGCTGCTGCCGACGATGGTGTTTTGGTGGTCGGTCCTCCGTTTCTTATGGGTCTGTCTCTGGTACCTCTCCTTGGGCAGCCGGGGCACTCCGATTTGGATTCTAGGGTGAATCACTTCGTCGGCCACCGGTACGGCACCCGTCGAACCCGGGTGGTAGGGTAGGGACCCTTTTCGGCGGCGGAGTCAGATCATGTTTGCCCTGTTTGATCCCTTTGGTGGCAGCCAACGACACAAATCTTGAATGGTGGTGCCCTCCTCCTGGCGTCTCCGTAGGTTAGCTAGTTTTGGCTTTGCGTCGTTCGATGGCAAGAGTGGTGTGTGCTCTTTGCCTTCGAGTTGTTCTGCTGAGCACATTGTATCTTTTTCTTTCTGCTTTCCTCTTTCTTGTTGTATGTCGCAATCTTGTACGCCTGGCCGGTTGATGGCTTTGTTAATTCAAAGCCGGGCTCCTCTTGAGCCTTCGTTCTAAAAAAAAAACTTAACACTCCATGTTCGCGCGCACACACGTCACCGTGTACCCCACTCGCTATTTTCACAAATGACACTCGTCTTAACTGGTCAGTAGCGCCACCCACATGCTATTACCACAAATGACACTTGTCTTAACTTGTCAATAGCGCCACCCACATGCTATTACCACAAATGACACTTGTCTTAACTGGTCAGTAGCGCCAGACTGATTAGAAAGTCAAGTGCTTGGGATACATGCATGCATGTGATCGACACGAGCGGAACTGGCTTTAATTGTTCAGCAGATCGCTCTGTTAGCCGGTCAATGCTATAACTGATGACACCTACTGGTGACACTGCCGCGTGCTGCAAATTGAGCGTAGCTCAAATGGTTAGGGTTCTTTTTTTTTATGCTCGCATTTTTCTAGATTTATTTCAGTATTTTCGGTGATGCTCGTTGGGTGAGAAAAGATGTTTTCGCCGACCACAGGGCGCCACATGTCTCATAAAAATATTTGCATGCTGCGAGAGGTGGAATATATAAAAACTAGTCATAAGATTTTGATAGAACTGGTACCTAAGGATAACATCGATCGCTCTATGACATAATTAATCATCGATCGAGTTTTTGCATGCAGGGAAGACAAAGTGGCCGTCGTTTGGGTGGCCTGGATTCTTGTAGAACCATTTAGATTCCAGTTGCTAGACAAGTGAATGGGCCACAAGTCAAAGTGGCCGTTGTTTGGCTGGAGCCTATTTAACCCTAGATTCTTGTAGAACCATTTAGATTCTAGTTGCTCGACAAGTAGATGGGCCACGTGTTGAGTGATGACCAAGTCAGCCATCCCTTAACCTCTTAGAGCAAGTATAATAGGATGATGTAATATTGTATTGTTGCCTAGTTGGAAGAGAGAAAAGAGAAGAGAGAAGGGAAGCGGGTTGTAGATTTACAGCCAGCTGTAGCACGAGCTCTAAAATGTTTTGTGAGTGAAAGGTGGATCATATGTTGACAAAGTAGTACTTTTTTATAGCCAACTATTATACGTGTTAGCTATTACATTGGCTATAAATGACATGGTAACATGTTATAGCCAGCAGCTGGCTATATTATTAATCATGCTTTTAGGGCATCTCCAACGGCGACCTATAAATTTTCTTCCGCATCCGTCCGCAGACAGGGGACCAGTCCACGGACACGAATGCGGAGGGCGGGGGGGGGGGGGGGGGGGGGGGGGGGAATCCAACCGTAGCGACAATCAATCTTTTCTTATGATACTGATACGATGCAAATGGTGCATACATTTCAAACACTTTTTCAGCAAACCGGATGAAATTCATGCAACACGACCAGATTTCATATAGCATGACATATTTCATATAAATCGGACAAAAATGGTTACATTTTGGACATATTTTAACTAAAAGGTAAAACTATGTGCACGTACGATCATACGGAGCTCCACACCCACAACACAGATATACTGCACTAGTCTACGGCTGACTGCGGCGGATCGCTTTGTCTTCCCCATGTCCGGCAGCACGCTAACCGGACTGCCGGGAGTCCCGGACTGACTAGTGAATGCTTAATCAGTAGTCTGAACGGGAATTGGGAAGAAGTTCCTGTAAGTTGAATTGAACTGCATTTGCTTTTGTCTGGTGCTATTTGTTACTGCTTCTGGGAAAAATATTTAATTTCTCACTTGGTCCTGGAACAAAAAAACACACACACACAAAAAAGGTTCCACTTGCCTTTGAAGAAATGATTTGGTTCTTCTTCTTACTAGAAGATAGGTAAATCAAAGCCAAAGCAATATTATCCTTGATCAAAGCTGGTGCCGCCTTTTCAAGTTCACTTTTGCTTCAGCACACCCCTCCTAAGCACATTGACAGCTGAGATCTCTCTATACCTCTTTATGATAAAAAAAGGTAGGATATTCTTCTCACCCGTGCCGATACACGGCCTACGTACTATACGTGGCACCCTCGGCTGTTTTTCAACTTCTTTAAAAAAAAGAGTGCAAGTAACATGAATCAAACGCAAGACCTCTTGGTCAAAGGAGGACCACACTAACCAATTAAGACATCTTAATGCTTGTGCATATTATTCCAGTTTGCGGCTGGGCTGGCCCATTGTTGCATTTGTCCTTTTATCGCTATTTCCTTTTTGTTTTTCTTCTTTCCTTTTTTTGTTTCTTTTTTCTTTTTCAAAAAATGCACACCCTTGTAAAATTCCGTTCACAATTTTAGAAACAGTTTGCTTTTTAAAATTTTGTTCATAAAGTACAAATATTTGCATTTTAAAAAAATTATACATATATGTCAAAAATTGTTCGTGTGTTTCAAAAAATTTCAAAATGTCATAACACAAACATATTTTAGAAAGAGATAACACAATTTTGAACACAAACATCTATTGAAAAACACTACGAAATTTGACACTTCAAGCAAAAATCAGAAAACATGAAAAAAATGAAAACAATTTATTTTGAACTTCCACAAGCATTTTTTGTATTTGTGTAGAAAAAATTTGAATACATGATTATTTTCTAAATTCCAAAGAAATTTTGAAACCATGAACATTATTTGAAAACCCAGAATTGTCGAAATCCTAAAAACTTAGCATGGTGCCTTGGAATGGTGATACAAGGCCCTAGAAAAAATATGGTCCATTTGAATGATGTCGAAAAAAGATACTCTGAGGCGGAAGCTTCCGCCCAACCCAAACAATTTTCCATTTAAATCCGTGAACATTTTCTTAAATTCCCAAACTTTGTTTTCAAATTCATGAACTTTTTCCATATCCAGGAACTCTTTCCTACTTACAAATGTTTTATAAAAGCTGTAATTTTTTCAAATTAATAAACATTCTTTTTCAAAATTGATGAAATTTATCCAAATCAGCGAATGTTTGGCCCAGCCCAAGAGGCACCCGACGGAAGTGATGCTGTCACCTGGTTGGGCAACTCCTGGGTGTATTTTTTTTCTATTCCATTTTTTCCTTAATTTTATTTTTCCATTTTTTAAATTTATTATTCATTTTTAAACCTGTTTTAAAATTTGAAATATTTTTGGAATACTAAAAAATGTTATTGTCTTCAAATATTTTTTACAAATTATAAAAATGTCCTGGAGTTTTTGATTTTTTTGTTCATAAATTTAATAAATGTTTGTTTTAAAAAAATATTGATAATGTTTTTTAAAAAGGTATGTAGTTTGCAATTTGTGTATAACATCAATATTTGGGAATTTACTAACAATTTTGGAAAGGTGTTCATGTTTATAAAATTTTCGTACACAATTTGAAATTCTAAAATTGTTGACAAATTTGAAGAAATAGTTCGGATATAACAAAATGTTCTTGTTGATTGATAATGACAAAAATTAGAAATAACAAAAGCCTTGCCCGACTGGCCTATCCGAACCACCACCTTTGAACATGATGTGCTTCTTGACATACATGAAATGACACCAAATTTTGCCAGCATGTGGTCATGCTCAGGGGCAGGCCTCCATGCAAAATTTGAAGGAATTCGGACACTAAAAGCACCCTGCGGCTAGTGTTTTTGGTCTTTCACCAGGAAAACCCTAAAAAATGCATAAAATGTCACAACTTAGTGAAACTTATCATGGATGCTTGATACGTCTCCAACGTATCTATAATTTATGAAGTATTCATGCTATTATATTATCTGTTTTGGATGTTTATGGGCTTTACTAAACACTTTTATATTATTTTTGGGACTAACCTATTAACCGGAGGCCTAGCCCAAATTGTTGTTTTCTTGCCTATTTCGGTGTTTCGAAGAAAAGGAATATCAAACGGAGTCCAAACGGAATGAAACCTTCGGGAGAGTTATTTTTGGAACGAAAGCAATCAAGAAGACTTAGAGTAGACGTCAGGGAAACTTTGAGGAAGCCACGAGGCAGAGAGGCGCGCCCTACCCCCTGGGCGCGCCCCCACCCTCGTGGGCCCCTCGTGGCTCCCCTGACCGACTTCTTTCGCCTATATATGTCCATATACCCTAAAAACATTGGAGAACAGAATAGATCGGGAGTTCCACCGCCAGAAGCCTCCGTAGCCACCGAAAACCAATCTAGACCCGTTCCGGCACCCTGCCGGAGGGGGGAGTCCCTCTTCGGTGGCCATCTTCATCATCCCGGCGCTCTCCATGACGAGGAGGGACTAGTTCACCCTCGGTGTTGAGGGTATGTACCAGTATCTATGTGTTTGATCTCTCTCTCTCTCTCTCTCTCGTGTTCTTGAGGTGGTACGATCTTGATGTATCGTGAGCTTTGCTATTATAGTTGGATCTTATGATGTTTCTCCCCCTCTACTCTCTTGTAGTGGATTGAGTTTTCCCTTTGAAGTTATCTTATCGGATTGAGTCTTTAAGGATTTGAGAACACTTGATGTATGTCTTGCACGTGCTTATCTGTGGTAACAATGGGATATCATGTGATCCACTTGATGTATGTTTTGGTGATCAACTTGTGAGTTCCGTGACCTCATGAACTTATGCATAGGGGTTGGCACACCTTTTCGTCTTGACTGTCCGGTAGAAACTTTGGGGCACTCTTTGAAGTTCTTTGTGTCGGTTGAATAGATGAATCTGAGATTGTGTGACGCATATCGTATAATCATACCCACGGATACTTGAGGTGACATTGGAGTATCTAGGTGACATTAGGGTTTTGGTTGATTTGTGTCTTAAGGTGTTATTCTAGTACGAACTCTTGAATAGATCGATCCGAAAGAATAACTTTGAGGTGGTTTCGTACCCTACAATCATGTATTCGTTTGTTTTCCGCTATTAGAGACTTTGGAGTGACTCTTTGTTGCATGTTGAGGGATAGTTATATGATCCAATTATGTTATTATTGTTGAGAGAACTTGCACTAGTGAAAGTGTGAACCCTAGGCCTTGTTTCAACGCATTGCAATACCGTTTGTGCTCACTTTTATCATTAGTTACCTTGCTGTTTTTATATTTTCAGATTACAAAAACTTATATCTACCATCCATATTGCACTTGTATCACCATCTCTTCGCCGAACTAGTGCACCTATACAATTCACCATTGTATTGGGTGTGTTGGGGACACAAGAGACTCTTTGTTATTTGGTTGCAGGGTTGTTTGAGAGAGACCATCTTCAACCTACGCCTCCCAGGGATTGATAAACCTTAGGTCATCCACTTGAGAGAAATTTGCTACTGTCCTACAAACCTCTGCACTTGGAGGCCCAACAACGTCTACAAGAAGAAGGTTGTGTAGTAGACATCAAGCTCTTTTCTGGCGTCGTTGCCGAGGAGGTGAGTGCTTGAAGGTATATCTTTAGATCTTGCAATCAAATCTTTTAGTTTCTTGTTTTATCACTAGTTTAGTTTATAAAAGAAAACTACAAAAAAATGGAATTGAGTTTGCCTCATACGCTTCATCTTTTTAATACTTTTCGTGAGAATGATGGAAAGGAAAATTGTGCTCAAGCGCTAGAAGAAGAAGTCTATAAAATGGTTGGCACTAAATCTTTGAATGATGAGCATGATTGCAATGTTGTTAGTATGAACTCCTTGAATATCCATAGTACTAATGATGATTGCACTAGTCATAATGAAAATGTCTCTTATAAGCATGCCAATTTTTGTGGAGTGCATAGAGTTTGCAAGTACACACCAAATAGGGAAGATAGATTTTGCAAGAGGCATAAGTATTTGGAAACTAAATGGTTGCAAGAAAGGCTAGATGTTTGTGCTGAAAATTTAAAATTTCTTTGCCATACTTGTGAACTTTGCAATGAACATGGTCATCTAAATCTCCAATGCAAATTGTTTCATGATCGAATCGTGTCCAAAAGTTGTGATGACTTGATTTCCCTTGCACATCATAATGCACTTAGTTTGCTTTTGGGTTATGAAGAAATGAAACGTATAACTGAGCATATTCCAGAATATAACCTTGAGAAATTCCTCAATATTGATCTAGAAGAAATGTTTATGTATTGTGTGGTGAATTGCATTGAAAATCCTTATATTGCCAATTACATAAGAAAAGAAAACAAATAGAAGATGAAGAGAATACTAACAAAAGGGAAGAGACTTCCCAATACCCTCCTATTATTTCATATGATGAATCAGGTAACGAGGAGGAGCCTTCTATTCAATCAATCTCATTAATAAGGATCTCCAAAAAGAGGATTGAACCCACACATAATGAGAAGAAGAAAAAGAAAAGACGGAGAAACAAAGGTAAAAAGGTATCTCTCCCAAATGATGTTGCTCCTATTACTCATTGTGATGATGATAATTGTTATACTTTTGGTGCTATCCATACTATTAATGATGAGAGTGATTATGCTTATGATATGAAAAGGCCCAAGCTTGGGGATGCTATGTTTGATGAGAATGACATGTTTGAAAATGTATTTGCTGCAATTAATGTTAGTCCCAAGCTTGGGGATGTTATGTTTAATGAAGATGATATTTGTAGTCTCCCAAGTTTTGATATGCAAATTTATTATGATGATAGCATGCCTCCTACTTATGATGATTATATTGACGAAAGTGGGTTCGGAAGAGTGTCAACTTTAGGAAGTAATGATCCCACTATTTTGGAGGGTGTTGAATCTTATTGTGACAATTATGAAAGTGGATTTGGAGAGGTCATGACTTTATTTAGTAATGATTCCACTATCTTGGAAGAGGTTTCAATTGATTATGATGAGAACAAAGTTGCTACTTATGATGATTATTGTGATGACACGTATGCTATAAAAAGTAGTGATGATTATATTAAAACTTGTCATGCATTATTATTATTACCCTTTTCCTTAATATTACTCTTTTAATGTGGAAACAATTTTTAGTATTCGAGTTTCCTATGATACTCCCACTATTCCGAATGAGAAGAATTTTGCCTATGTGGAGAGTAGTAAATTTTCTATGCTTGTAGATCATGAAAAGAATGCTTTAGGTGCTGGTTATATTGTTGAATTCATTCATGATGCTACTGAAAATTACTATGAGGGAGGAACATATGCTTGTAGGAATTGCAATAATATCAAGTTTCCTCTCTATGTGCTTAAAGTTTTGAAGTTATGCTTGTTTTGCCCCCCTATGCTAGTTGATTGTTGTTCCCATAAGTTGTTTGCTCATAAAATCCCTATGCATAGGAAGTGGGTTAGACCTAAATGTGCTAGTCATATTCTTCATGATGCTCTCTTTATGTTTCAACTCTTATCTTTTATGTGAGCATCATTGAAATCATCATGCCTAGCTAGGGGCATTAAACGTTAGCGCTTGTTGGGAGGCAACCCAATTTTATTTTTGTTCCTTGCTTCTTTTATCCTGTTTAGAAATAAATAATCTATCTAGCCTCTGTTTAGATGTGGTTTTATGTTTTAATTAGTATTTGTGCCAAGTAGAACCTTTGGGAAGACTTGGATGAAGTCTTTGCGATCTTGCTGTAAAAAATAGAAACTTTAGCGCTCACGAGATTTGCTGCCATTTTTCACTGGAGAGTGCTATTTAGTTAATTCTTTTTGCAGATGATTAATATATAAATTCCTCACGTCCAGCAATTTCTTTTAGAATTTTTGGGGTTCCATAAGTATTCGAAACCTACAGATTACTATAGACTGTTCTGTTTTTGACAGATTCTGTTTTTCGTGTGTTGTTTGCTTATTTTGATGAATCTATGGCTAGTAATAGAGTTTATGAACCATAGAAAAGTTTGAATACAGTAGGTTTAACACCAATATAAATAAAGAATGAGTTCATTACAGTACCTTGAAGTGGTGGTTTGTTTTCTTTTACTAACGGAGCTCACGAGTTTTCTGTTAAGTTTTGTGTTGTGAAGTTTTCAAGTTTTTGGTAAAGATTCGATGGAATATGGAATAAGGAGTGGAAAGAGCATAATCTTGTGGATTCCCAAGGCACCCCAAGGTAATATTCAAGGAAAACCAAGAGCCTAAACTTGGGGATGCCCCGGAAGGCATCCCCTCTTCTGTCTTCATTCATCGGTAACTTTACTTGGGGCTATATTTTTATTCACCACATGATATGTGTTTTGCTTGGAGCGTCAATTTATTTTGTTAGGATTTGCTTGCTGTTATTTAGAACAATTTTTTTTCATATTTTATTTCAATAAAAGTGGCATTGATAGCCTTTACTATGCCTATTTTACAAGTCTACATGTTGCTGTTTGAAAACAGAAAGTTTACCGCTGTTGCAACAATTCCCTAGAAAAGTCAGAATGTGATAAAATGTTGAAACCTGTTTCATAATAAGATATGATAAATTTACTACAGTGGGAATTTTGTTTCATAATTTTTGGAGCTAGGGAAGTATGGATCTTGCTGCATTCTTTACAGGCTTTCCTGTTTAGGAAGATTGCTGTTATGTTTGCATTGTTTGCATATGTTTGCTTCTTTAATGATTCTATTTCAGGATAGGACTATTAAATATACAGAGGCATTTAGTATGCAATGTTGAATAATAATTTTAGTGATTTTCTACAGTAGAGTATGATAAGGTTTTTGCATTGGTTTATACTAACTTATCTCACGAGTCCTTGTTGAGTTTTGTGTGGATGAAGCTTTTGAGATTTAGGGAGACCGTGATATGAGAGGAATTAAGGAGACACAAAATCTCAAGCTTGGGGATGCCCAAGGAATCCCAAGATAATATTTCAAGAAGTCTCAAGCATCTAAGCTAGGGGATGCCCCGGTTGGCATCCCACCTTTCTTCTTCTACAACTATCGGTTAGTATCGGTTGATCCTAAGTTTTTGCTTCTGCACATGATGTTTTCTATTCTTAGAATGTCATTTTATTTTGTTTTGCTTGCTGTTTGAATAAAATATCAAGATCTGAAATTATTAAATGGAGAGTCTTCACATAGCTAAATAATTATTTAACTACTCATTGATCTTGACTTATATCTTTTTGGAGTAGTTTGTCATTTACTCGTGTGCTTCACTTATATTCTATGAGTAAATAGTTGAATGAATTGAATATAATAAATCTGAAATTATATATGTTTCATATGCTTATCCCATGGGGAGTAATGACTTCACATATAAGAAGTAGAGGTGGTGAATTTATTGAAGGTTAGCAAACATTGTATTGGTCACTTGAACAATTCATGAAAGAATATTGAAGGAAGAGAGATTTCACATATAAATATACTATCTTGAACATCTTTTGTAATTGTGAGCACTCATTAAAATATGACATGTTAAAAGGTTTATGTTGGACAAGGAAGACAACGTAATGGGTTATGTTTTCTTATATCTGAAATAAAGTATATTGTCATGGATCATTCAACATGCTGAGCTTGCCTTTCCCCCTCATGCTAGCCAAATTCTTTGCACCAAGTAGAGATACTACTTGTGCTTCCAAACATCCCTTAAACTAGTATTGCCATGAGAGTCCACCATACCTACCTATGGATTGAGTAAGATCCTTCAAGTAAGTTGTCATTGGTGCATGCAATAAAAATTGCTCTCCAAATATGTATGATCTATTAGTGTGAAGAAAATAAGCTTTATACGATCTTGTGATGTGGAAGCAATAAAAGCGACGGACTGCATAATAAAGGTCCCTATCACAAGTGGCAATATAAAGTGACGTTCTTTCGCATGAAGATTTTGTGCATCCAACTATAAAAGCGCATGACAACCTTTGCTTCCCTCTGCGAAGGGCCTATCTTTTATTATTGTCTTATACCTTATGCAAGAGTCATGGTGATCTTCACCTTTCCTTTTTATGTTTTATCCTTTGGCAAGTACATTGTGTTGGAAAGATCCTGATATATATATCCAATTGGATGTAAGGCATCATGAACTATTATTGTTGACATTACCCTTGAGGTA
>NC_053027.1:29156953-29211684 GCF_003073215.2 Triticum urartu | reverse complement strand
GACGACTTCTTCCCTGACCTCGGCAACCTCATCCTCGACGACATGGGCGACAATGTCAACGCCGGCGGTGCTGCACCCGCTGCACCGTATGTTATTCTATCCTTCTTGTTCGAGATCGTGGTAGAATTCAGGTTTCTAGTATGTGACCTAGATGTGATCTGTTCATCTACTATGCTAGTTCGCATGATTAGTTTAATTCGTAGCTATTGCTGTCAGTGATCTATTTCCTATTTATTCGGATTAAATCTCGTAGTAATTTGCTCATTTTTCCAACAGTGCCATCTAATAGATGATGTAAATCTCCTCAAGTTTGACGTTGTTGAGCTAATTTACAAAAAAAACCTCATCATTATTGGACGTCCTTAACAGCTCAAGAACAAGTTGGGGTCGAACTAATGGATTTTACACTTTTACATTAAAGGTTTAGCTAAAGCTAGCAGGTGTTTTTAAACCTGAATTTTTTTCCTCCTGAATTTCTTTGTATTTTCTTATTGACACTATTTATACAACCATCTGACAAAGATTAGCTAAAGCTGTTTGTAGATACGTTGAAACCTGAAAAGCTTCTTTGGTTATCCTTTTAATAGTTCTACGTTTATTTTCTCATAGGTCATAATTCTTATGTAATACCAAGATGCATTGTGGTAGTGTACATGTGTTAAATTCAGGTTGTTATTCACAATTTGCGACAAAATTTAGCTCACGCTACATTTAAATATGTTGAAATGTGAAAGCTCTTTTTCTTCTCCTTTCTACACCTTGCATCGGATTGCATCCCTTTAGTTATCCAACATTTTGTACAACATGTAGAGATTAGGAAGTTCATCATAGTTTGTCTATTTCCGTGCTAATAAATGTATGAAATCTGCATTTCCAAGCTACTAGGACAAGTAAAAAATAATAATTTTACTATAGGATTCAAAAACAGCAGTTCTGAAGTGCACTTTATTTATTTGTGAAAGTGATCACATTTTGTTTCATTTTTCTATAGACAAATCTACTAATACATACTCACGATAAAACTATAAAAGTTCTAGTCCGCACATTGGGCGGGCCACCCGGCTAGTTAGTCTAAAGATAACAAAATGAGTCTGGTATTTGAATTAAATTGAAGTATTTTCTTGAACTTTCAAATTGAGTATTATTAAAGTAGTAAGGACTATCCACATCCTTGGCTTGCCCCTGATCAATTATTTCCAGAGAAGCATTCAATTCATCAATCAATTACATTGATTTTAGTGGCTGGTACTTCTCCTCAACATCAGTATATTCACCGTGGCCACTCCAAATCGGCAAGAATGAGGTACCAGTGCTCTGGAGCAGTGCAAGCTAATTGCTTCTCATGTGAAGGGGTGCGGGCGCAGGAGAGGTATTTCTGGTGGGCCAAGGGACTAAGAAGCGACCGTGGCAGCGGTACAGACGCCCGCAAAGCCCCATAGTTTGTTTTTGGTTTACAGGAAAAATGCACATCCATACCGCCCTGGGGAATATAGGACCGTATTGGATGGAAAACCATGTCCGAATGGTTGCGAGCGGTTTGAGGGTTAGCTTTTGTAACGCCTGGTTATTTATGCTATAGCTATTCCCTGCTAATGATGTCATGTCACCACGATTACTGTTGTTAACCTCACAATGATTCAATCCTGTTCAAATTCAAATTTAAAATAAAGGCAAACATCAAAAGTTTTCAAACATTAAAACTAAAATCTTTGAGAGGTGACAAAATAATGCATAAGTAATTATGGTGGAGAAACTAGACTTTAATCAAATGTTTAAATACTCTAAAATGAAAAAAACAGTTGCTTAAACTATTATTTAAATGCTGTTAAAATAGTAAAAATCTTCTAACTAAATTATTTGGGTACCAAACTTTTGGTGGCAGTGGTATATTTAGTAGAACTAATTTAGATGCTAATTATATAATTTACAAAATTAGAGTAAATTGAAAAATAGGATAAAACGGAAAAGGAAAGACAAAACAAATAAAAGCAAAAGGGGGCAACCCCTTGCTGGGCCTCGGCCTAGCTGCCACTAGGCTAGCTAGGCTGGCCCCGCCGCCTCCCTTAACCCCCCCCCCACTCCCCATCGAACCCAAGCCCGATCGCCCCACTTCCCCCACACCCCCTCGCCAGCCTCCCCACCTCTTGATCCCATCTAGATCGGGGAGGGTATTGCCCCCATCGACCCCGTTGCCGTCGCCGGATTGCCCGCCGACGTCGCCAGGCCTCCTCCCCGCCGCCCGTCTCCGGCTCGCCTCCCCTCTCGCTCCTCTTCCCCGACCCGATCTGGATCGTGAACGAGCAATGAGCTCGAAGCCCCCCTTCACCGGCACCATCACCGTGCGCCACCACCACTGCCTGAAGACCTCACCGTCGCCGAACCTTGCGTCGCCTCCTCGTATCCCTCCCATACTCGCGTCCTCAAGCCAGGCCGAGCCCCTTCTCGGCAACGCTGTGAGACGCCCCCGTTTCCCTCCTCTTTCCACCGCGTTCACCGCGCCGCCCGCCGTGCCCCTCGCCGTGCGCACGCCCACCACCGCACTAGCCCCCGCTCCGCGCACGACCCTACCCGCGCCCGCGCCATGATCCCCTTTTCCGCCCTACCTTCCTGCGCTCGCCGCGGTCCCGATGCTCCCCCGCGCCCTCTTTCGGGGGCGCCGACTGCCCCTGTCCCACTGCTCGCCGCCGTGCCTTGCCATCGCTCTACTGCTACGTTACTACTGCGCTGCGGCCGCCGCCTCTTCCCGCTGCTCCGCCAGCGCCGAAGCTCCCGATTGGCTCCACCACTTCTCACGTTAAACCGCCGGCCTAAATGGCCTAACCCCTGGCTAATGAACCCCCACTAACCCACTGACACCGGGACCCACATTCCCTAATTAACCATTTAATAAATTAAAACTCTTAAATTAACATTAGTGTATGACATGTGCGTCCCCTGTTAATTAATAATTTTACTGCTAGTTTTATTAGTTTCTGTTTTTCTGCATATTTCTTTTGTATTTGAATAGGCTTTATACAATAATATTTAGCGTATCATACACATACAAATGTAATCATAGCATATACATACAAATAGTCTCATCAAATCATGTCATCATCATAATCATCATCCATCACAAAGTGATCTCTCGTCATCATCTCGAAAATAGCGATACAAGTCTCGATTACTTGCAACTACATCGTCATCCATCTAAACAATGATATACGCGAGAAGAGCTATCACTATGAGTGAGAGCGGAACTATGCAGTACATGAGTTTGTATCCCTCTCTCACATTAGCGTGAACCTAAACTAACTACTGGCTGTTGCTCGGAAACCGGAAACCGGTACACCCGGGCCTGACACTCCGGCCACTCGTCGTATACTCCAGGCGTAGCACTTCTTCGCCATCGATGATGTATGCACCTGCATCGTCACATGAGTCGATGATATGCAACATATATAGTTGAGCAACAGAAAGAGACAGACTTGGCAAAAATAGAAGCAACATATCATAAGCATAAATAACAAATTTCATCGTACACAAAATGCCCTAACTAGAGTGATCTTCGCTAGTCGAGGAGGACGGTTTAATTACATCACAAATAATGTTTCGTCGTGCATAACTCAAAGTTCCATCATACAGAAAGTATGAACTAAATGGACACATTGTCATATTTCGAAAATCACTCCAACATGTCGTGCCATCCATCCAAGTCAAGGAGATAGTGCCCGAGCTTAGTGAAAGGCTTTAGGTCGAGACGCTGAGCGGCTACGCGTGTTCGGACGTCTTCCCACGACATTTGTCCTTCTTCATAGAACATCCCTGTTTTTTCGACGACCTCCTTCATCACTGGTAGAAAAAGGGCCTGTTGTCCCGGTTTGTAAGGGCCTGTTGTCCCGGTTCTGGAACCGGGACTAAAGGGTCGGTACTAATGCCCTGTCCCTTTAGTCCCGGTTCAATCCAGAAACCAGGATAGATGGGCCTCCACATGGCCTGTGCGCGGAGCCCAGGCAGGAGACCCTTTGGTCCCGGTTGGTGGCACCAACCGGGACCAATAGGCATCCACGCGTTAGCATTTCTGTGGTTGGGGTTTTTGTTTTCTTTAAAGGGGGGGTGGGGGTTTTGGGGGGTTAATTTAGGTGTTTCATATATTGTGTTAGCTAGCTATAATTAATAGAGAGAAGTGTCCTCTCTTATGTCTATGCTTGGTCGACGCTACGTACTATACATACGTATAGAGAGGACTAGACACGCTAGCTAGCTAGTAAGCAAACGAAGGAAACAGAAGATCGTCATGAACATATATGCATACAGAGAGAAGTGATATCGACCACCTCTCCTTCTCCGAGAGATTGGTCGAACAACAAGTTCTCGTATATCTATCCGACACTACCGGCTACATATATACAATAATTATCTCTTACAAATATAATCATACGGACTCAGGGTCCACATAGTATTCTCTGTCTTCAGGGATCACGTGGTCAAGAAAGAATGCCGCCAATTCCTCTGGAATTGCTCGCATGCGAGCTGGTGTTAGGAGTTCATCCCGCTTCCGAAACATCTAATTTAAAGAAGGGGGTCAATACATATATATATATATGAATGAATGAAACTCAACACAAATTATGGTAATAAAATAAAATTGTGAATGTTGTTATTTACGTACTTCATATTGTTCGTCAGTGTTGCCCCGCTCATAGGTCGTGTGGCGGATGGACTCGCAAACGTAGTATCCACAGAAATCATTCCCTTGTTCCTGCCACAACCACTTTACAAGAAATAGAGGTCAATCAAACTGATAAGCAAGAATGCCAAATGGTATTGATGAAACTAGCGCTTGAATGACTAGTAGATGCGCGGAACATGCTACTATAGTACTTACTTTTGGGTGTCTAAATTGCAGCTCCTTCGGCAGTCCCGGAGCTTTTCTGGTGAATTTTCTCCAAACCCTGCCGGACAAAGAAAACAATTACTTGATATATCAGGAAATGAACAAAGTTGCTGATATGGTGGATAATGATCGATTTAACTTACTTCTCGAGTATTTGAGTCATGTCTGCATAGTCCTGGGGATCTTTTCGTCTTGAGTCTAAGACGGTTACTAGTCCCTGCTCAAGCTTAATCTCTTGGAGAATATAGTGGAAACTACACACGCATGCATAACTCATCAATTGCATTACTATAACCTTGACTAATATATAAGGGAAACCGAATACGCACAAGACAGTAACACTCACTTGAAGTTGTAAGGAAAGAGTATTATATCTTTGTTTTCATTTATTACCAACGATCGTAGCAAGTTGGCCTCGGTAGCTGTGGCATGAAATTTAACCTGAGTTGCATCTATGAGATATGTGTTAGTGAACCCAATATCACTGACTTGTCTTTTCTTCAATTCGGCGATCTTCAATCTGCATAATATAGTGAGGATAATTATAAATACATGCAATGAAAGAGCTGAGCTATATAAAGAGACTTAATGACAGAAGTAGTACTACTTACAGACAGTAGCAGGCGGCCATTGTTTTATCGAGGGCCAATTGATTGAAAAACTGATAGAACTCCTCAAATGGAACAGGCAACAGTTCAATTCCAACGAGGTCATGCTCCTTTTTAACTTTCACATACAAAGTACTCCTCCCCCAGAGTCTCTGCAGATTTTCAAGTACCAATCATGCAATCTTCGCATCATCGTTGATAGAGATCTTTCATCTTTGACGAGAGGCTTCCCGTACTCGTATCTTTGTATCTGCACCTCCAGGGGTTGATAATATACATCGTCGGGCAGGTAATCTGCAAGATTGCTATAACCGGGCACCATCCTCGGATCATTAGCGACGTTGTGGCTAGGCACCTTGAGCGGGGGGCACGATTGCTTCGTTTGTTCGCCGAGCTGGGCAATTTGTTTCCCAGCTCGTCGTTCTTTCAGCCTTTGATCACTGACAGTACTTCCCGACCACTCCACTTCGGCAAATTCCTTTCCAATAATGCGCTCATAGTTTCTTTTCTGCGGAGACATGGGTGCTTTTGTCTGGGCAGCCAGAGTGCGCTTCGCTTTCATCAGATCTACCTTCTCCTCCAGAAGTGGATGTCTCTTTGCTTTCAACCCTTGAAACCAGTCATCCACTTCGGTTCGTGCGATCTCGGTGTTCTCCTCCGGGTTCCTCTCGTATGGTAACTTCTCTGGAGTCTTCAGAGAAGGACCGAATCTATATGTCCTCCCGCCTCTGGCTGTACTGCTAGACGCCGGCCGAGCAAATGGAGTGGTTGTCTTCTTTACTTGCTTACGAGGCGGAGGAGAAGGACTACGACACGCCGGAGTAGCCGGAGCGGCGGCAGGTCTCTTCCTCCCTTGCTGACGAGGCGGAGAAAGAGGAGGCTGGCTGCTCAGGCGCGTCGGCGCAGGCAGAGAAGGAGGCGGAGTGCCGCCACACACTGGAGAAGGAGCCGGTCGAGTGGCCTGATCGTCACTCGCCGGAGGAGGAGGCGGTGGAGGAGGCGGAGTGCCCTGACTTGCCGGAGGAGGAGGCGGAGGCGGAGGCGTCCAGTTTGGAAGGTTGATGAGCTCCTTCCGCCATAGGCATGGAGTCTTCAGAGCAGACCCCAGCCTATTCTCCCCTTCACCGGTAGGGTGGTCAAGCTGGAGGTCCTCAAATCCCTCCGTTATTTCATCCACCATCACCCTAGCATATCCTTCTAGAATTGGCCGGCAGTGAAAAGTTGCACCGGGTTCAGTAGGATAAACAGAGCCAACAGCCGCCTTGACCTTCAAATTCATCCATTGCGTCATAAGGTGGCGATTTTGAGACTCCGTGATAGCATCCACGGGATAGCTGGCAGGAGCCGTCAAGGCATGCTCCGGCTGAAGCAGCTCGGTGGAAGCCACGCTGCTTCTCCGCTGAGATGGCGGGGTAGCTTCGGGGGAAGATTCGGCAGTACGTTTGCTGGGATTTGCTTCTCGTTCCTCTATCGCTTGTACCCTTGCTCGCAGCGACTGCATTTGGGTCTGCTGCACTTTTTTCCCCCTCTCATGGGATTTGTAACTTCCTGCGTCCGGAAACCCAACCTTCCATGGAATGGAGCCTGGCGTGCCTCGTGTCCGTCCTGGGTGCTCAGGATTCCCGAGGGCCAATGTGAGCTCGTCGTACTCTCTGTCTGGAAAGAACGTCCCTTGCTGGGCTGCTTCGATATAGTGCTGAAGCTTCCTGACTGGTATGTCCATTTGATCGTTCGTCCAAATGCA
This sequence comes from Triticum urartu, assembly GCF_003073215.2. Lineage (NCBI taxonomy): Eukaryota > Viridiplantae > Streptophyta > Magnoliopsida > Poales > Poaceae > Triticum > Triticum urartu. The sequence continues at coordinate 29,204,456 of NC_053027.1, read as the reverse complement.
CTTCCCTGCTACAGGGTCCAAGGTTCCGTCAGCCCCGAAGAACCAAGTCCGGCAACGGTCTGGCCAGTTAATTGTCTCTGGTTCGATCCCTTTATCAACCAGATCATTCTCAGTCTTGGCCCACTTAAGCCGGGCTACGAGGTAGCCACCTGACCCCGTGCGATGGTGATGCTTCTTCTTCGCAGCATTTTGCTTGTTTGTCGCCGACATCTTCTTACTCTTTTCCGATGTCTTGTGGGCCACAAATGCCTGCCAGTGATCTCTGATCTTCTCATATCTGCCCTTGAATTCTGGTGTCTCATTATTTTTGACAAACTTATTCAGCTCTTTCTTCCACCTCCTGAATAGTTCTGCCATCCTCTTAAGAGCAAAAGACTTGATTAATTGCTCTTTAACTGGCTTCTCTGGTTATCCTCTGGCGGTAGGGTGAAATTTGACTTCGGCTCAGTCGAAAGATCATTTTTCTGCATATCATTGACATAAGACACCTCAGGGTCTTTTGTAGCCGGCTTAAACCATTGCTGGATGCTGATCGGGATCTTGTCCCTAACCAAAACCCCACACTGAGCAACAAATGCGCTCTTTGTCCGGAGGGGTTCAATCGGTTGGCCGTCGGGCGCGATTGGCTATGATCTTCAAACAGGGGTGCAGGGGGCGCGGCACGGGAGGGGTTGTGCTCACAGGGGGGCGGCGACGGCGAAGGCGATCAGCCTGACGGCGTCGGTGGCGGCAGCGACAGCGGAGGCGAGCAGCCTGACGGCGTCGGTGGCGATGGCGACGAGGAGGAGCAGGGGCGTCGGGCGGCGACGGCGACGAGGAGGAGCAGGGGGCGTCGGGGGAGAAGTGGGTGATTTGGTTGAAAACTGCTAAGTGCTGTATATATATAGCAAGAGCATTGGTCGCAGTTCGTGAAATCAACCGGGACTAAAGAGGGGCATTGGTCACGGTTCGTGCCACCAACCGGGACCAAAGGCCTTGTGCTGCCCCGCGCCCAAATGTTTAGTCCCACCTCGCTAGTTGAGAGGGAGCCGCACCTGTTTATAAGGTGCGGTGCGCCTTCCCTCTCGAGCTCCTCTCTAAAGCAGGCTTTCGGGCCTAACCGTGCAATCTGTGTGCCTGTGGGCCTACTGGGCCTCCCGCGGGCCTGAATCCTGGCCCATGGTAGGGTTTCTAGTCGTATTCAGGCCGTGGGTGCCCAGTAGGTGGCACTTTTTTGTTTTTTTTTTTTTGTTTCTACTTACAACAAAATACTTATTGTTGCTATTTTAATTTTTTTCCATTTTTTTTTTTTTTTCTGCATTATTTATTTTCTTTTGTTTTTTGCTTTATTTTTTAATTCTTTTTGCTTTTAGTTTTAGAAAAATTATAAACTTTCTTAGTGCCATTAGTTTTCAAATTTGAAAACACTTTTTTAGTTTTTTTTTGTTGCTTTATTTATTTTATTTTGTTTCTACTTACAACAAAATACTTATTGTGCTATTTTTATTTTTTTTCCAGTTTTTTTGTTTTGTTTTCTGTATTATTTTTTTTTGCTTTATTTTTTAATTCTTTTTGCTTTTAGGTCAGCAAAATTACAACTTTCTGTTGCTTTATTTATTTTATTTTGTTTCTACTTACAACAAAATACTTATTGTTGCTATTTTTTCCCAGTTTTTTGTTTTGTTTTCTGCATTATTTATTTTCTTTTGTTTTTTGCTTTATTTTTTATTCCTTTTTGCTTTTAGTTTTAGAAAAATTTATAAACTTTCTGTTAGTGCCATTATAAACTTTTTTCTTTTAATTTGAATTCTTTGAAAATTGTTTGAATCACAAGTTTGTGATTAACTTACTAAAAAATGAAAATAGATACACTTATAGAGAAAATTCAACCTAAATTCCTAGTAAATTTCTATGAATTTCAGAGAAATTCACTATGAATTTAGGTTAAACTTTTCTCTATTAGGGCATCTATTTTCACTTTGAGAGGACCTCAACAAGGCAGAGAGGGAAGGGCTTATAAACCGGTGTGAGCCCCCTTCGGTTGGTGAGGTGGGACTAAACTCTGCCCGCAACGAGGACCAACCCTTTAGTCCCGGTTTGTGGCACAAACCGGGACTAATGGTCATGGGCCAGGGGCGAGGAGCAAAATTATAAACTTTTTGTTAGTGCCATTAGTTTTAGAAAGTTTAAAGTTGAAAGTTGGCATGGGCCAGGGACTAATGGTCATGGTATTACGAGGGCCAAACCATAAGACATGAAAGCATTTCAAATGAACTCTGAAAAAGTTTAAAGTTGGCATGGTATCATAATTTCACCCACATAGCATGTGCATGTACAAAACGGACAATGGTAGCATGTTCGTGTGTTACAAAGTTGGCATGGTATCATCATAATAGTTGCGGGAGAAAGTCTTCACTTTTTCTTCGCTTCTGTCATTTGCTTATTGCGCCGTAACCATGGATAATCTTCATTGTTTATCAGGATGCTTGGGTCAGCCTTGACATTGAAGGGAGGAATTTCATGAAACTTTTCATAATCTTCAGACATGTCTGTCTTGCCGTCCACTCCCAGGATGTCCCTTTTTCCTGAAAGAACTATGTGGCGCTTTGGCTCATCGTATGATGTATTCGCTTCCTTATCTTTTCTTTTTCTCGGTTTGGTAGACATGTCCTTCACATAGATAACCTGTGCCACATCATTGGCTAGGACGAATCGTTCGTCAGTGTACCCAAGATTTTTCAGATCCACTGTTGTCATTCCGTACTGTGGGTCTACCTGTACCCCGCCGCCTAACAGATTGACCCATTTGCACTTAAACAAAGGGACCTTAAAATCAGGTCCGTAGTCAAGTTCCCATATGTCCACAGAGACCTTTCCGCTCTCGGTTGCTGCATCAAAGCAGACACCACTGTTTTGGTTGGTGCTCTTTTGATCTTGGGCGATCGTGTAAAATGTATTCCCATTTATCTCGTATCCTTTGTAAGTCAATACAGTCAAAGATGGTCCCCTGGACAACAAGTACAACTCATCACAAACAGTGTTGTCACCTCTGAGACGTGTTTCCAACCAACTGCTGAAAGTCCTGAAGTGTTCACATGTAATCCAGTCGTCGCACTGCTCCAGGTGTTTGGAGCACAGACTGTTCTTGTGTTCATCGACATACGGGGTCACCAAGGTAGAGTTCTGTAGAACTGTGTAGTTTGCTTGAGACCAAGAATATCTGTCCTGCATATTATTGAGTCTCTTCCAAGAGTGCCTTTTCCAGTCAGTCTCCCCTCATACCGCGATTTAGGGAGACCTATCTTCTTAAGGCCAGGAATGAAGTCAACACAAAACCCGATAACATCCTCTGTTTGATGGCCCATGGAGATGCTTCCTTCTGGCCTAGCGCGGTTATGGACATATTTCTTTAGGACTCCCATGAACCTCTCAAAGGGGAACATGTTGTGTAGAAATACAGGCCCCAAGATGACAATCTCGTCGACTAGATGAACTAGGACATGTGTCATGATATTGAAGAAGGATGGTGGGAACACCAGCTCGAAACTGACAAGACATTGCGCCACATCACTCCTTAGCCTTGGTACGATTTCTGGATCGATCACCTTCTCAGAGATTGCATTGAGGAATGCACATAGCTTCACAATGGCTAATCGGACGTTTTCCGGTAGAAACCCCCTCAATGCAACCGGAAGCAGTTGCGTCATAATCACCTGGCAGTCATGAAACTTTAGGTTCTGAAACTTTTTCTCTGGCATATTCATTATTCCCTTTATATTCGACGAGAAGCCAGTCGTGACCTTCATACTGAGCAGGCATTGAAAGAAGATTTCTTTCTCTTCTTTCGTAAGAGCGTAGCTGGCAGGACCTTTATACTGCTTCGGAGGCATGCCGTCTTTTTCGTGCAAACGTTGCAGGTCCTCCCGTGCCTCAGGTGTATCTTTTGTCTTCCCATACACTCACAAGAAGCCTAGCAGGTTCACGCAAAGGTTCTTTGTCACGTGCATCACATCGATTGAGGAGCGGACCTCTAGGTCTTTCCAGTAGGGTAGGTCCCAAAATATAGATTTCTTCTTCCACATGGGTGCGTGTCCCTCAGCTTCATTCGGAACAACTAGTCCACTGGGACCCTTTCCAAAGATTACGTAGTGTAAATCATTGACCATAGCAAGCACGTGATCACCGGTGTGCATGGCGGGCTTCTTTCGGTGATCTACCTCGCCTTTGAAATGCTTGCCTTTCTTTCGACATTGATGGTTGGTCGGAAGAAATCGATGATGGCCCAGGTACACATTCTTCCTGGATTTGTCTAGGTATATACTTTCAGTGTCATCTAAACAGTGCGTGCATGCATGGTATCCTTTGTTTGTCTGTCCTGAAAGGTTACTAAGAGCGGGTCAATCGTTGATGGTCACGAACAGCAACGCCTTAAGGTTAAATTCCTCTTGTTTGTGCTCATCCCACGTACGTACACCGTTTCCATTCCACAGCTGTAAAAGTTCTTCAACTAATGGCCTTAGGTACACATCAATTTCGTTGCCGGGTTGCTTAGGGCCTTGGATGAGAACTGGCATCATAATAAACTTCCGCTTCATGCACATCCAAGGAGGAAGGTTATACATACATAGAGTGATGGGCCAGGTGATGTGATTGCTGCTCTGCTCCCCAAAAGGATTAATGCCATCCGCGCTTAAAGCAAACCATACATTCCTTTGGTCCTTTGCAAACTCATCCCAGTACTTTCTCTCGATTTTTCTCCACTGCGACCCGTCAGCGGGTGCTCTCAACTTCCCATCTTTCTTTCGGTTCTCACTGTGCCATTGCATCAACTTGGCATGCTCTTCGTTTCTGAACAGACGTTTCAACCGTGGTATTATAGGAGCATACCACATCACCTTCGCAGGAACCCTCTTCCTGGGGGGCTCGCCGTCAACATCACCAGGGTCATCTCGTCTGATCTTACACCGAAATGCACCGCATACCGGGCATGCGTTCAGATCCTTGTATGCACCGCGGTAGAGGATGCAGTCATTAGGGCATGCATGTATCTTCTCCACCACCAATCCTAGAGGGCATACGACCTTCTTTGCTGCGTATTTACTGTCGGACAATTCGTTATCCTTTGGAAGCTTCTTCTTCAATATTTTCAGTAGCTTCTCAAATCCTTTGTCAGCCACAGCATTCTCTGCCTTCCACTTCAGCAATTCCAGTACGGTACCGAGCTTTGTGTTGCCATCTTCGCAATTGGGGTATAACCCTTTTTTGTGATCCTCTAACATGCGATCGAACTTCAGCTTCTCCTTTTGACTTTCGCATTGCGTCCTTGCATCGACAATGACCCGGCGGAGATCATCATCATCGGGCACATCGTCTGGTTCCTCTTGATCTTCAGCAGCTTCACCCATTGCAGCATCATTGGGCACATCGTCTGGTTCCTCTAGATCTTCACCAGCTCCCCCCGTTGCAGCATCACCGTATTCAGGGGCCACATAGTTGTCATCGTACTCTTCTTCTTCGCCGTCTTCCATCATAACCTCTATTTCTCCGTCCCTCGTCCAAACATTATAGTGTGGCATGAAACCCTTGTAAAGCAGGTGGGAGTGAAGGATTTTCCGGTTAGAGTAAGACCTCGTATTCCCACATTCAGTGCATGGACATCACATAAAACCATTCTGCTTGTTTGCCTCAGTCGCATCGAGAAACTCATGCACGCCCTTAATGTACTCGCGGGTGTGTCTGTCACCGTACATCCATTGCCCGTTTATCTGCGTGTATTATATATAATTAAGTGTCCAAATTAATAGAAGTTCATCATCACATTAAAACCAAAGTGCATACATAGTTCTCATCTAACAACATATAGCTCTCCAGAGCATCTAATTAATTAAACCATACATTGAAACTATGTAAAACATTTCAATGTGAAAACAAATGCGATCATAATCGCAACCAAGGTAACAATTGATCCAACGGCATAATGATACCAAGCCTCGGTATGAATGGCATATTTTCTAATCTTTCTAATCTTCAAGCGCATTGCATCCATCTTGATCTTGTGATCATCGATGACATCCGCAACATGCAACTCCAATATCATCTTCTCCTCCCCAATTTTTTTATTTTTTCCTTCAAAAAATTGTTTTCTTCTTCAACTAAATTTAACCTCTCGACAATAGGGTCGCTTGGCATTTCCGATTCACATACATCGTACATAAATAAAATCTATGTCACGTTGGTTGGCATAATTTTCATAAACAATAAATGAACTAATAGTTATAAAGATAATATATATACACCACATCCGAATCATAGACAGGACGAGGGCCGACGGGGGCGGATACCAAAACCATCGCACTATATAAGATGCAATAATAAAAGTAAGAAAATAATACAAGTATCTATGTAAACATACAAGTAAGAATATTTTTCCTTTCAGAAAGAAGATAAAACAAGAGGCTCACCACGGTGGTGCCGGCGATGAGCTCGGAGCGGGTGATCGACGGCGGTGAAGATGGGGACGGGGCGTGACGGACCGCTAAAGCTAGACAAATATTATGGAAAATGGATCTTGGAGGTCGAGCTTGGAGAGGAGAAAGCTTAAGTAGTGTGGCTCGGGCATTCCATCGAACACCTTGTGTGCATAGGAGGTGAGCTAGAGCACCACCAAGCCCTCTCCCCCTCGGCCAGAGAAAAATAGAGCACTCGGGTGCTCTGCTCGCGAGCAAGGGGTATATATAGGCACCTCATTGGTCCCGGTTGGTGACATGAGCCGGGACTAAAGGGGAGCCTTTGGTCCCGGTTCAGGCCACCAACCGGGACCAATGGTGGTGGGACAGGAGCGAGGCCCATTGGTCCCGGTTCATCCCACCAACCGGGACCAAAAGGTCCAGATGAACTGGGACCAATGGCCCACGTGGCCCGGCCGGCCCCCTAGGCTCACGAACCGGGACCAATGCCCACATTGGTCCCGGTTCTGGACTGTACCGGGACTAATGGGCTGACCCGGCCTGGACCAAAGCCCTGTTTTCTACTAGTGCATGATGATTTGGGCAAGTTTGCACTGGAAGTGATATAACTTATCTTGAAGTCGATGATCCTCGATATCTCCTAAGTTCTTTTCCCATTGCAAAATATGGGCATGGATGAATTTAGGTGACATGCAAATGTTCTGGTGATCCCGTCTGTACTCCATGTGGTGTAGGACATAGAATCCATCATCAAGAGAATCACTCGGTTGCTGGATGCAGCTGAAGTCGGTCTTATGGGCCTGCCATCCCTTTTCTTCTTGTCCTTGACCTCTCCACCCCATGCATCGTAGTAAAACATAGCACTGTCGAGAACAGACTTGAAGTGGGTGTAATCCTTTTTGTTAATGTTCTTCGACGAGTCCATAGTATCAGGGGTAGAGGATGATGAGGACGGCGCGCCTGCCGCTGCGCAAAAATAAGTACACCTCAAATTAATTACACTCCATCGTTCAAATGAATGATTGAAATCGAAGGAAGGATATCTACGCGGATGACTTACACGGGATGATAAGGCACGAGAATCGCCTCCTTGTCCTTATTGGCAAGCATGAAATTGACGATGTATTCATCGCGTATTCACGATGCTTTGCGCGGACTCCCAAGAAGCCCTCGTGCATGAAGTACGGGTCAGCGACACAGATATGAGGTATCTGCTCAACCCCGATGAGGTAGTTCATGTGCAAGGCATAAAGGCAGACAAAGGTAAAATCCAGCTTCTTTAAGTGAAACATGTTGAAGATGTAATCGAATCGAAGGAAAAACTTCTTCGAGGGGAATGTGTCGATGTACGACAATTGCCGCGGCACGTTAACCACGTAGAGAGGGTATCCTGGATTTTTTGAGGCGATGAGGCCTTTCTCTATCCGCAACACGTCGTCATGAAGTCTCCTTAGATCGCCGGACCTGGCCCCTAGCGCTGCTTTCGGTAGGATTGGTTCACCGGGATACGCCATTTTGCCGCTCCGGGGATATCTATACAGTCTTGAACCCGAGGCTGCTGAGGCGGCTGGATCATAGAAGCAGCTTTGTTGGCTTTCCTCAGTGTATTCCTAGGCTTCTTTGCTACCGGAAGGTCGTCTATAATATGTTCAGCCTCCGGAGGCGGCAATTCAGGTACCGACTCATGACGCTCAAACCCTGAGTAGGCGCCAGTATTGAGATATTGTTGAGTGTCATTGTCGTCCTCATCTATGGCGGTGTCACCAACGACAAATGGAGCCTCTTCCTCACCCCGTCCTCTATCACCCAGCACGACAGCCGGCGCTAATTGGGTAGGTGGGGTGTTGATGTTCATACCTAACTGCATGCTCGTGTGTGTGCTCCCGGCCGTCTCCAAACAAAGCAGACTCTTTGGCCACAACAGGACCCACCCATTGCAATCACCAAGCCGCTGCGGGGTCTCATCGTCATTCCCCCTAGTACCGGAGGAGCCAAATTCTCCTAGACTGGTTTGACACTGGCCACGGAAACTTTGAAGACGTCCGGGGGGATCGGTCGGCCGTGGAACAATAGTTCCTTCTGCTTCATTATCGTCACCTTCCCCACGTCCACCTCCTGGTAGGGGATGTTGTACAATATGATGCACGGGGTTACATTGGCCTGCAAAGACATTTCTGTGATGTGAGATATCCGAAAGGCAACGAAAATGGGAGATTATACATTTATTGAAGAGGGCCGGTGTGACAGATACCGTGAGGGCGTCGAGCTCAGCCAAAGACGAAGCACCGCTGAGCACGTCCGCTGTCGGAGCCGGTGCCGGATCAGGTGCGGGAGCCAGTGCAGGAGCAGGTGCTGGTGCAACGCTAGTCGAGCTGCTCCCGAAGAAGTCAGCAAGGGGAAAGTCCGCTGCATTTTTTTTTGGATTTTGCGTGCTCCAATTGAAAATGGCCGGAACCAAGATAGTAGACATATCTGGAACCACCTGTTTTGCGGCAGCTATTGCAGTTGCGACTGTCTCAGATGATTTCTTCTCAACCGCAATCTCAACCTTCTGGTTGATGTTTTCTTCAGTTAACCTCCGTCTTTCCTTTCTCTCCTCCGTGGTCTCACGGTAGTACTTCTTCCACGTGGCGCAATCTTCGACACCGTCCACGCGTCCATACGACGGTCGATTCTCCACCGGGAGTCCTTTCAATATGTTCAATGCCCGGTTGAATGGAGTGTCCCACTTGGGCCTCGCCAACGCCTCAGACGGCGAGTCGCTTTCGTCCGCAATCTTGTGCTGCTCTCTCTACAAAAGGAACAAGGATCGTTTACAAATATGACTAAACGTGCAGTCGAATTGATCAGAAACTAAAATTACTAGCAGTCTCATGAACTCCGTCGTGATTAGGTCTGTCTTGAAAACCTTCTTGACTGAGTCCCAATGGTGCCGTGCCCCGAGGACGTCACGCTCCTGCGGGACGGTGAAGTCCGCCAAGGGGTCTGGGATGCCCAGACTTTTGCGTTCCGTGTCCTCCTTGGCCCATATGGACCTCTTCCCGCCGTAACCACGGCTTCCGAGGTGGTGGCGCCCCATGTTCCTTTGTTGAAGCCCCTTCATGTACTTCGACTTTTTTTGGCAGCTTCGGCCTCGCAAGCCGCCTTGAATATTTCAAAGTGCTCTCCCGTGATTGTCGGATTATCCTTTACAATCTCGGAGTATGGTTCCTTTTTGTCGACAATCCGATGTTTCAACCTTGTTTTCTAGGCGGCCAACGTGTCGCTAAACTTGGTCATGGCGTGTTTGTTTATCTTCTTCATTGTCGGGTCCTTATTTGGATCTTTATAATCCTTTTCATTCCGGCCCGGGAACAACAATATCTGGTGCAGCTTCTTTAGGAGGGAGGGCCTCATATTAACTATCTTCCGTAGTTTCCCATGTTGATCGTGGCAGTTGTCCGTAATTCCTTTGCAACATTATTCTCTCCTTTTTTGAAGGAACTCTTGCCTGGGTAGTAATTCCTTTGCCCACGTATTTGCAAGGTTATTCTCTCCTTCATTTTTACAGGAGCTCTCCTTCCTTATACTAATTGGTCATTATCGTCTCCTTCCTTTTTCTTTTTGCCAAACTCTCTTTCCATATTTATGTCGCTAACCACGCCACTCTTTTTCCTTATTTATGCCCTTTGATCACGTCACACATCTCATGAAATCTAAGCCATATCACCCATCTTTTTTCCTTATTCTCAAAGGCGCTTTCCTCACAAACAGTAGTTCTCTAAGATGCTTAACGATTTTGAAACAGAAACATATATAAATCAGTAGAACGGGTTGTAAAGCAGCAAGGTGGTACTAATTTATAAAGAAACAAACCTTTTCTTTTTGTGTAATGATGCCTTGGTTCGGCTTGTTGCTGCCTTTGCCCTTGATGTGCAGCGTTGGGAAAAGGACAGGCGAAGTGGACGAACCAAAAACGGACAAAATTACGGTGGTAAGAAGTGATAGCCCTTTTATTAGTAGGTATAGATATAGATGTCTAGGATGAGGATTTACTGCACACAAGTGCGGGGGCACTCAGGTCCTGGTGCCGGCTTTTTATTTTGGCTTCCGATTTTCAAACTTCTATATCTTTTAAACGAAAAATTCAATTTAAGTTACGTTTTCATATTCGTGCTTCTCGCGGCCAGCGCTTTCAAATAAGATCCATTTTGCATACATTTTGGCGGCTTTTGGAAACATTGCTAAGTTTCATTGTTTGAAACTTAGTACGAGCGACCGATAAAATTTATCATTTTGTGTCTACGACCAACAGGAGAAATTGATTAAAATTACATCTTTGAAACTGGTCATTTTTTGATGCAAAAATGTAAGTTTCATCATTGAAGCTTAAGGGCATGTCCAATGCTGGATGCTTATCCAGGCGCTTATCGTGTGGAAAAAAAAATGCCACGTAGTTAGCGCTCGCTTGTCCAACGGCCAATGCTAACAACGGACGCTAACCACGGCTGGAGCTATAGATTAGAAAGAAAGATCTGGTTCACTCGTACGTGAAAAAAGGAGCAAGCGCTCGATGCCTTCCTTTGCATCGATGCCAGACGCGGTGCTGGGAATCGACAAGATAACCGCCAATCTATCAGGATTAAATTCCTAGCGCCTCCTTCTAGCGCCTCCCACTGAAAATGCCATAAGGTTTTTGAGGGATTTTTTTACTGTGTCCTACTTCACGAATCACGAGGCAAATCAAGTAGGCGGCATGGCCTGGCCGGTGAGTGCCATTGCACTTACTTGCCCCAGCAAATTTCCGCGTGCATTGTAGAATTCTTTCTCCGAGTCCTGTGAATTAAAGATGGTGCAGACAAAAGTATATCCTATATGCGTACATGTGCATGATCAGAACATGTTTTTACGTGCGTCTACTATAAATCATGACCATTTTTAACACAAATCATGACCATTCATGATTAGTGAATCATACTGTCTTAACTTGTGTGAAATCATGTGGAGTAATATAATATAATATAATAGATAGATAGATCCATGTTGTATTATTTTTTGTTTACAAAAAAATCTGTCATTACACATTTTGATTTATGCATTTGTTTACAAAAAAACAGTAACATTTCATGGTGGAAAGTTTGTATTGTTTCATACTGAACACCAATGTTTTCCCGTAAAAGAAAATAATGCCTACGCATATGCTTTTATATTATTATTATTCTTTCAAACTTATTCATATAGTATTTTTGATTGTGCAACCATAATTTTTATTATCTCTCTCGTTCCACTACATGCTCTTACTCAATGATTTTTTTATAATGGGTGTTTTTATTAACTCAAAATATAGTATCAAGCGGATACAAAACATAATGAGCCACACCCGGTCTCTGCATAACTAAGATGCACACAGCCAAAAGCAGATGTCTGACAAAAATAAGATAAGAAAATCGACATATCGGCAACTGTGAGTCATATAGTTCCGACACTATGCCTCTGTCGAAGGAGGGGGTGGAGCGATCTGGAGATTATGCTGCCATCCATGTTGAGTAAATACCTCCCTGGCCACTTGTTCCAACCGCATAGACGCCGCCACGAATAACGGTTGGTACTCTGTTCGGTGTAGCATACACCATGTAGGAAGTGAGTGCTCACTCCTAGTTACTGAATTATGTACACACTAGTAGAAAAAGGGCCATTTGTCCCGGTTCGTAAGGCCCATTTGTCCTAGTTGGGGAACCGGGACTAAAGGGTCGGTACTAAAGCCCTACACCTTTAGTCCCGGTTCTTACACCAACAGAGACAGATGGGGCTCCACGTGGCCGCTACGGCTTGCCGTGGCAGGGGGGCCTTTCGTCCCGGTTGGTAGCACCAACCAGGACCAATAAGCTACCACGCGTCAGCATTTGAGGGGCTAGGGTTTTTGTTTTTTTTCTGAAGGGGGGGGGTTGTATGGTTAATTTTGGGGGGTTTCATATATTGTGTTAGGTAGCTAATTAATTAATAGAGAGAAGTGTCCTCACTTATCTTCATGCTTGGTCGACGCTACGTACTATACGTATAGAGAGGCCCTCGACACGCTAGCCAGTAAGCAAATGAAGTAAACCATTAAGTACAGAAGTTCGTCATCAACATATGCATACAAACATAAGTGACATCGACCTCTCCTTCTCCGAGAGATAGGTCGAACAACAAGTTTCCGTATATCTATCCGGCGCTACTAGCTACATATATGCAATATTAAGATCTCTTACAATATAATCCCCTAATTGTATATGAACTCAACTTCCAGATGGTATTCTCCGGCTTTATTGATGACGTGGTCAAGAAAGAATCCCTCCAATTCCTCTTGACTTGCTTTGATGCGACCTTGTGGTAGGAGTTCATCCCGCATCTGCCACATCTAATTTGAAGAAGGGGGTCAATCACTAGTAGAATAACAGCCATTTGTCCTGGTTCGTAAGGTTCATTTGTCCCGGTTGGGGAACCGAGACTAAAGGGTCGTTACTAAAGCCCTACACCTTTAGTGCCGGTTCTTACACCAACTGGGACAGATGGGCCTCCACGTGGCTGCTGCAGCAAGCCCAGGCCGGAGGTCCTCTGGTCCCGGTTAGTGGCACCGATACGTCTCCAACGTATCTATAATTTTTGATTGCTCCATGCTATTATGTTACCTATTTTGGATGTTAATGGGCTTTATTTTACACCTTTATATCATTTTTGGGACTAACCTACTAATCGGAGGCCCAACCCAAATTGTTGTTTTTGCCTATTTTAGGTTTTCGAAGAAAAGGAATATCAAACGGAGTCCAAACGGAATGAAACCTTCGAGAACATGATTTTCTCAACGAACATGATCGAGGAGACTTGGAGTGTGCGCCAAGAAACAAGGGAGGAAGGCACGAGGCAGGGGGGCGCGCCTACCCCCTTGGGCGCGCCCTCCACCCTCATGGGCCCTCCGCTGCTCCACCGACGTACTTCTTCCTCCTATATATATCCACGTACCCCCAAACATCCAGGAGCACCACGAAAACCTAATTCCACCACTGCAACCTTCTGTACCCGAGAGATCCCATCTTGGGGCCTTTTCCGGAGGTCCACCGGAGGGGGCATCGATCACGGAGGGCCTCTACATCAACTCCTTGGCCTCTCCGGTGATGTGTGAGTAGTTTACTTCAGACCTACGGGTCTATAGTTATTAGCTAGATGGCTTCTTCTCTCTCTTTGGATCTCAATACAAAGTTCTCCTCGATTTTCTTGGAGATCTATTCGATGTAACCTTCTTTTGCGGTGTGTTTGTCGAGATCCGATGAATTGTGGGTTTAAGATCCAGATTATCTATGAACAATATTTGATTCTCCTCTGAATTCTTTTATGTATGATTGGTTTATCTTTGCAAGTCTCTTCGAATTATCAGTTTGGTTTGGCCTACTAGATTGATTTCTTGCAATGGGAGAAGTGCTTAGCTTTGGGTTCAATCTTGCGGTGTTTGATCCCAGTGACAGAAAGGGAACCAATATGTATTGTATTGTTGCCATCGAGGATAAAAAGATGGGGTTTATATCATATCGCATGAGTTTATCCCTCTACATCATGTCATCTTCCTTAAAGCATTACTCTATTCTCTTGAACTTAATACTCTAGATGCATGCTGGATAGCGGTCCATGTGTGGAGTAATAGTAGTAGATGCAGAATCGTTTCGGTCTACTTGTCTCGGACGTGATGCCTATATACATGATCATACCTAGATATTCTCATAACTATGCTCAATTCTGTACAATATAGTGCACGGGGTTACATCGGCCTGCGAAGACATTTCTGCGATGTGAGACATCCGAAAAGCAACGAAAATGGGAGATTATACATTTATTGAAGAGGGCCGGTGTGACAGATACCGTGAGGGCGTCGAGCTCAGCCAAAGACGAAGGACAGCTGAGCACGGCCTGTGTCGGAGCCGGTGCGGGAGCAGGTGCTGGTGCAATGCTAGTCGAGCTGCTCCCAAAGAAGTCAACAATGGGAAAGTCCGCTGCATTTTTTCTGCATTTTGCATGCTCCAATTGAAAATGGCTGGAACGAAGACAGTAGACATATATGCAACCACCTGTTTTCCGGCAGCTACCGCTGTCGTGACTGTCTCAGACGATTTCTTCTCAACCGCAATCTCAACCTTCTTGTCGATGTTTTATTCAGTTAACCTCCATCTTTCCTTTCTCTCCTCCGTGGTCTCACGGTAGTACTTCTTCCACGTGGCCCCGTCTCCGACACCGTGAACGCGTCCATACGACGACCAAGTCTCCACCGGGAGTCCTTTCAATATGTTCAATGCCCGGTTGAATGGAGTGTCCCACTTGGGCCTCGCCAACGCCTCAGACGGCGAGTCGCTTTCGGCCACAATCTTGTGCTGCTCTCTCTACAAAAGGAACACGGATCATTTACAAATATGACTAAACGTGCAGTCGAATTGATCAGAAACTAAAATTACCAGCAGTCTCATGAACTCCGTCGTGATCGGGTCCATCTTGAAAACCTTCTTGACTGAGTCCCAATGGTGCCGTGCCCTGAGGACGTCATGCTCCTACGGGACGGTGAAGTCCGCCAAGGGGTCTGGGATGCCAGACTTTCGCGTTCCATGTCCTCCTTGGCCCATATGGACCTCTTCCTTCCGTAACCACGGCTTCCGAGGTGGTGGCGCCCCATGTTCCTTTGTGGAAGCCCCTTCATGTACTTCGACTTTGTTTTGGCAGCTTCGGCCTCGCAAGCCGCCTTGAATATTTCAAAGTGCTCTCCCGTGATTGTCAGATTATCCTTTACAATCTCGGAGTAGGGTTGAACGTATCTATTATTTTTGATTGCTCCATGCTATATTATCTACTGTTTTGGACATTATTGGGCTTTATTATCTACTTTTATATTATTTTTGGGACCAACCTATTAACCGGAGGCCCAGCCTAGAATTGTTGTTTTTTGCCTGTTTTAGGGTTTCGAAGAAAAGGAATATCAAACGGAGTCCAAACGGAATGAAACCTTTGGGAACGTGATTTTTTGAACAAACAAGACCCAGGAGACTTGGACCCTACGTCAAGACACAAAAGAGGAGGACACGAGGTAGGGGGGCGCGCCTACCCCCCCCCCCCCCCCCCCCCCCGAGGCGTGCCCTCCACCCTCGTGGGGCTCCTGTTGCTCCACCGACGTACTCCTTCCTCCTATATATACCTACGTACCCCCAAACGATCAGATACAGAGCCAAAACCCTAATTCCACCGCCGCAACTTTCTGTATCCACGAGATCCCATCTTGGGGCCTGTTCCGGAGCTCCGCCGGAGGGGGCATCGATCACGGAGGGCTTCTACATCAACACCATAGCCTCTCCGATGAAGTGTGAGTAGTTCACCTCACACGTACGGGTCCATAGTTATTACCTAGATGGCTTCTTCTCTCTTTTTGGATCTCAATACAATGTTCTCCCCCTCCCTTGTGGAGAACTATTCGATGTAATCTTCTTTTTGCGGTGTGTTTATTGAGACCGATGAATTGTGGGTTTATGATCAAGTCTATCTATGAATAATATTTGAATCTTCTCTCAATTCTTTTATGTATGATTGTTTATCTTTGCAAGTCTCTTTGAATTATCAGTTTGGTTTGGCCTACTAGATTGATCTTTCTTACAATGGGAGAAGTGCTTAGCTTTGGGTTCAATCTTGCGATGTCCTTTCCCAATGACAGTAGGGGCAGCAAGGCATGTATTGTATTGTTGCCATCGAGGACAACAAGATGGAGTTTTCATCATATTGCATGAGTCTATCCCTCTACATCATGTCATCTTGCTTAAGGCGTTACTCTGTTTTTAACTTAATACTCTAGATGCATGCTGGATAGCGGTCGATGAGTGGAGTAATAGTAGTAGATGCAGGCAGGAGTCGGTCTACTTGTCTCAGACGTGATGCCTATATACATGATCATACCTAGATATTCTCATAACTATGCTCAATTCTGTCAATTGCTCAACAGTAATTTGTTCACCCACCATAGAATAATTATGCTCTCGAGAGAAGCCACTAGTGAAACCTATGGCCCCCGGGTCTATCTTTATCATATTAAAATCCTACTACTTAGTTATTTCCTTTGCTTTTTCCTTTGCCTTTATTTTACTTTTCATCTTTATCACAAAAATACCAAACATATTATCTTTATCATATCTATCAGATCTCACTCTCGTAAGTGGCTGTGTAGGGATTGACAACCCCTATTCGCGTTGGTTACGAGGATTTATTTGTTTTGTGCAAGTACGAGGGACTCGCTCGTAGCCTCCTACTGGATTGATACCTTGGTTCTCAAAAACCGAGGGAAATACTTACGCTACTTTGCTGCATCATCCCTTCCTCTTCGGGGAAAACCAACATAGTGCTCAAGAGGTAGCAAGAAGGATTTCTGGCGCCGTTGATGGGGAGGTCTACACAAAAGTCAACATACCAAGTGCCCATCACATACCCTTATCTCCTGCATTACATTATTTGCCATTCGCCTCTAGTTTTCCTCTCCCCCACTTCACCCTTGTCGTTTTATTCGCCCTCTCTCTCTCTCTCTCTCTCTATCCTCCCTCTCTTTCTCTATTTGCCTCTTTTTCCCGCTTGCTTTCTGTTTGCTTGTGTGTTAGTTGCTTGCTTCTCACGATGGCTCAAGATAATACTAAATTACGTAACTTCACCAATACCAACAACAATGATTTTATTAGCACTCCGATTGCTCCTCTTACCGATGCTGAATCTTGAGAAATTAATACTGCTTTGCTGAATCTTGTCATGAAAGATCTGTTTTCCGACCATCCTAGTGAAGATGCCGCTACCCACCTAAATAGATAATGATATTGCTACCCACCTAAATAGATAATTGATTTGTGTGACATGCAAAAGAAGAAAGGTGTGGATAATGATATTTTTAAATTGAAGCTATTTCCTTTTTCGCTTAGAGATCGTGCTAAAGCTTGGTTTTCGTCTTTGCCTAAAAATAGTATTGATTAATGGAATAAGTGCAAAGATGCTTTTATCTCTAAGTATTTTCCTCTTGCTAAGATCATCTCTCTTAGAAACGACATAATGAATTTTAAGCAACTTGATCATGAACATGTTGCACAAGCTTCGGAGAGAATGAAACTAATGATACGTAATTGCCCTGCCCATGGTTTAAATTTGTGGATGATTATACCAAATTTTTATGCCGGATTGAACTTGCTTCTAGAAATCTTTTAGATTAGGCCGCGGGAGGCACTTTTATGGAAATCACATTAGGAGAAGCTACTAAACTCCTAGATAATATTATGGTTAATTATTCTCAACGGCATACCGAAAGATCTACTAATAAAAAGGTGCATGCGATAGAAGAAATTAATGTTTTGAGTGGAAAGATGGATGAACTTTTGAAATTATTTGCTAATAAGAGTATTTCTTCTGATCCTAATGATATGCCCTTGTCTACTTTGATTGAGAATAATAATGAATCTATGGATGTGGATTTTGTTGGTAGGAACAATTTTGTTAACAACGCGTATGGAGGAAATTTCAACCCTAGGCCTTATCCTAGTAATCTCTCTAATAATTATGGTAATTCCTACAACAATTCTTATGGAAATTATAATAAGATGCCCTCTGATTTTGAATCTAATATTAAAGAATTTATTACTTTGCAAAAGAATTTCAATGCTTTGATTGAAGAAAAATTGCTTAAGATTGATGATTTGGCTACGAACGTTGATAGAATTACTCTTGATGTTGATTCTTTGAAAATTAGATCTATTCCACCTAAGCATGATGTCAATGAGTCTCTCAAAGCCATGAGAATTTCCATTGATGAGTGCAAATAAAGAACCACTAGGATGCGTGCTAAGAAAGATGCCCTTATAAGAGCGTGTTCTTCTAGTTCCTATGAAAATAATGATGAAGATCTAAAAGTTATTGATGTGCTCCCTATTAAATCTTTGTTTTGCAATACGAATCTTGATAATCATGGGACTGAATATGATCCACCTTTACCTAGAAGGCGTTCCAAGAATTCAGAATTTGTTGATCTTGATGCTAAAATTGATAAAGGTGGGATTGAAGAAATTAAAACCCTAGATGTTGCTAAACCCACTATTATGGATTTCAAGGAACTTAACTATGAAAACTGCCCTTTGATTGATTGTATATCCTTGTTACAATCCGTGCTAAATTCTCCTCATGCTTATAGTCAAAATAAAGCATTTACTAAACATATCGTTGATGCCTTGATGCAATCTTATGATGAAAAACTTGAACTGGAAGTTTCTATCCCTATAAAGCTTTATGATGAGTGGGAACCAACTATTAAAATTAAAATTAAATATCATGAATGCTATTCTTTATGTGATTTGGGTGCTAGTGTTTCCACGATTCCAAAGACTTTGTGTGATTTGTTAGGTTTCCGTGATTTTGATGATTGCTCTTTAAACTTGCACCTTGCGGATTCCACTATTAAGAAACCTATGGGAAGAATTAATGATTTTCTTATTGTTTCAAATAGGAATTATGTGCCCATAGATTTTATTGTTCTTGACATGGATTGCAATCTTTCATGTGCTATTATTCTTGGTAGACCTTTCCTTAGAACGATTGGTGCAATTATTGATATGAAGGAAGGAAATATTAGATTCCAATTTCCATTAAGGAAAGGCATGGAACACTTTCCTAGAAAGTAAATTAAATTACCTTATGAATCTATTATGATAGCCACTTATGGATTGCCTACCAAAGATGGCAATACCTAGATCTATCCTTGCTTGTTATGCCAAGCTAGGGGCATTAAACGATAGCGCTTGTTGGGAGGCAACCCAATTTTATTTTTATTCCTTGATTTTTGCTCCTGTTTAGTAATAAATAATTTATATACCTCTGTTTTGGTTGTGTTCTTTGTGTTTAATTAGTGTTTGTGCCAAGTAGAACCGTTAGGAAGACTTGGGGAAAGTCTTGTTACACTTGCTGTAAAAAACTGAAACTTCAACGCTCACGAGAACTGCTGCCATTTTTATTTGGAAAGTGCAATTTAGTTAATTATTTTTGCAGATGATCTAAGCTTGGGGATGCCCATGGCACCCCCAAGATAATCTAAGTACACCTAAAAGCCAAAGCTTGGGGATGCGCCGGAAGTCATCCCCTCTTTCGTCTACTTCTATCGGTAACTTTACTTGGAGCTATATTTTTATTCGCCACATGATATGTGTTTTGCTTGGAGCGTCTTGTATTATTTGAGTCTTTATTTGTTAGTTTACCACAATCATACTTTCTGTACACACCTTTTGAGACAGCCATACATGATTTGGAATTTGTTAGAATACTCTATGTGCTTCGCTTATATCTTTTGAGTTATATAGTTTTGCTCTAGTACTTCACTTATATCTTTTAGAGCACGGTGGTGGATTTGTTTTATAGAAACTATTGATCTCTCATGCTTCACTTAGATTATTTTGAGATTCTTAATAGCATGTTAATTTTCTTAAAATCCTAATATGCTAGGTATTCAAAGTTAGTAAAATTTTCTTAAGAGTGTTTTGAATACTAAGAGAAGTTTGATGCTTGATGATTGTTTTGAGATATGGAGGTAATAATATCAAAGTCGTGCTAGTTGAGTAGTTGTGAAATTGAGAAATACTTATGTTGAAGTTTGCATGTCCCGTAGCACGCACGTATGGTAAACATTGTGTAACAAATTTGAAACATGAGGTGTTATTTGATTGTCTTCCTTGTGAGTGGCGGTCGGGGACGAGCGATGGTCTTTTCCTACCAATCTATCCCTCTAGGAGCATGCGCATAGTACCAAGGTTTTTGCTGACTTGTAGATTTTTGCAGTAAGTATGTGAGTTCTTTATGACTAATGTTGAGTCCATGCATTATACGCACTCTCACCCTTCCATCCTTGCTAGCCTCTTCGGTACCGTGCATTGCCGTTTCCCACATTGAGAGTTGGAGCAAACTTCGCCAGTGCATCCAAACCCCGTGATATGATACGCTCTTTCACACATAAACCTCCTTATATCTTCCTCAAAACAGTCACCATACCTACCTATTATGGCATTTCCATAGCCATTCCGGCATATATTGCCATGCAACTTTCCACCATTCCGTTCATCATGACACATTCATCATTGTCATATTGCTTAGCATAATCATGTAGTTGACATAGTATTTGTGGCAAAGCCACCGTTCATAACTCTTTCATACATGTCACTCTTGGTCCATTGCATGCCCCGGTACACCGCCGGAGGCATTCATATAGAGTCATACTTTGTTCTAGTATCGAGTAGTAATTATTGAGTTGTAAATAAATAGAAGTGTGATGATCATCATTAATAGAGGATGGCCCCAAAAAGAAAAAAAAGGAAGGGCCAAAAAAAGGCCAAATAAAAAAATATATAAAAGGGGGGCAATGCTACTATCCTTTTTTTTTCCACACTTGTGCTTCAAAGTAGCACCGTAATCTTCAAGATAGAGAGTCTCTTGATTTGTCACTTTCATATACTAGTGGGAATTTTTCATTATAGAACTTGGCTTGTATATTCCAACAATGGGCCTCCTCAAGTGCCCTAGGTCTTCGTGAGCAAGCAAGTTGGATGCACACCCACTTTCTCCTTTTTGTCTTCTCCACATAACCCCACTCATTATATTCTGTTCCACCCATAGTGTCATGTCCATGGCTTGCAATCATATATTGCGTGAAAGTTTATAGGTTTGAGATCACTAAAGTATGAAATAATTGCTTGGCTTGTCATCGGGGTTGTGCATGATGAGAGCATTCTTGTGTGACGAAAATGAAGCATGACTAAACTATATGATTTTGTAGGGATGAACTTTCTTTGGCCATGTTATTTTGAGAAGACATAATTGCTCAGTTAGTATGCTTGAAGTATTATTATTTTATGTCAATATGAACTTTTGTCTTGAATCTTTCAGATCTGAATATTCATACCACTATTAAGAAGAATTACATTAAAATCATGCCAAGTAGCACTCCGCATCAAAAATTCTGTTTTTATCATTTACCTACTCGAGGACGAGCAGGAATTAAGCTTGGGGATGCTTGATACGTCTCCAACGTATCTATAATTTTTGATTGCTCCATGCTATATTACCTACTGTTTTGGACAATATTGGGCTTTATTATCCACTTTTATATTATTTTTGGGACTAACCTATTAACCGGAGGCCCAGCCCAGAATTGTTGTTTTTTGCCTGTTTTAGGGTTTCGAAGAAAAGGAATATCAAAAGGAGTCCAAACGGAATGAAACCTTCGGGAACGTGATTTTCTCAACGAACAAGACCTAGGAGACTTGGACCCTCCGTCAAGACATAAAAGAGGAGGCCACGAGGTAGGGGGCGTGCCTACCCCCTGGCGCGCCCTCCACCCTCGTGGGCCCCCCTGTTGCTCCACCGACGTACGCCTTCCTCCTATATATACCTACTGTTGGGGAACGTAGCAGAATTTTAAAATTTTCTACGCATACCAAGATCAATCTATGGAGTCATCTAGCAACGAGGGAGAGAGGAGTGCATCTACGTACCCTTGTAGATCGCGCGCGGAAGCGTTCAAGAGAACGGGTTTGATGGAGTCGTACTCGTCGTGATCCAAATCACCGATGACCAAGTGCCGAACTAACAGCACCTCCCTGTTCAACACACGTACGGTTGGGAAGACGTCTCCTCCTTCTTGATCCAGCAAGGGGGAAGGAGATGTTGATGAAGATCCAGCAGCACGACGGCGTGGTGGTGGATGCAGCAGGATCCCGGCAGGGCTTCGCCAAGCGCAAGCGGGGAGGAGAGGTGTTACGGAGGGAGAGGGAGGCGCCAAGAGCAAGGGTGCGGCTGCCGTCCCTCCCCCCCTCTTTATATAGGGGCCTTGGGGGGGCTCCGGCCCTAGGAGATGGATCTCCAAGGGGGGCGAACTCCAAGGGGTGGCTTCCCCCCAAGCCAAGTGGGGGGCGCCCCCACCCCTAGGGTTTCCCAACCCTAGGCGCAGGGGAGGCCCAAGGGGGGGCGCACCAGCCCACTAGGGGCTGGTTCCGCTCCCAATTCAGCCCATGGGGCCCTCCGAGATGGGTGGCCCCACCCGGTGGACCGCGGGACCCTTCCGGTGGTCCCGGTACAATACCGGTGACCCCCGAAACCTTCCCGATGGCCGAAACTGTACTTCCTATATATAAATCTTTACCTCCGAACCATTCCGGAACTCCTCGTGACGTCCGGGATCTCATCCGGGACTCCGAACAACTTTCAGGTTACTGCTTACTAATATCTCTACAACCCTAGCGTCACCGAGCCTTAAGTGTGTAGACCCTACGGGTTCGGGAGACATACAGACATGACCGAGACGCCTCTCCGGTGAATAACCAACAGCGGGATCCGGATACCCATGTTGGCTCCCACATGCTCCACGATGATCTCATCGGATGAACCACAATGTCGAGGATTCAATCTATCCGTATACAATTCCCTTTGTCAATCGGTACGTTACTTGCCCGAGACTCGATCGTCAGTATCCCAATACCTCGTTCAATCTCGTTACCGGCAAGTCACTTTACTCGTACCATAATGCATGAACCCGTGATCAACCACTTGGTCACAATGAGCTCATTATGATGATGCATTACCGAGTGGGCCCAGAGATACCTCTCCGTCATACGGAGTGACAAATCCCAGTCTCGATTCGTGCCAACCCAACAGACACTTTCGAAGATACCTGTAATATACCTTTATAGTCACCCAGTTACGTTGTGACATTTGGCACACCCAATGCAGTCCTATGGTACTTGACATTCGGAAAAGCTACAACAGGCAAACTACACGATCTTTGAGCTATGCTTAGGATTGGGTCTTGTCCATCACATCATTCTCCTAATGATGTGATCCCGTTATCAATGACATCCAATGTCCATAGTCAGGAAACCATGACTATCTTTTGATCAACAAGCTAGTCAACTAGAGGCTCACTAGGGACGTGTTGTGGTCTATGTATTCACACATGTATTACGATTTCCGGATAACACAATTATAGCATGAACAATAGACAATTATCATGAACAAAGAAATATAATCATAACCATTTTATTATTGCCTCTAGGGCATATTTCCAACAGTCTCCCACTTGCACTAGAGTCAATAGTCTAGCTGCATTGTGATGAATCGAACACCCATGCAGTTCTGGTGTTGATCATGTTTTGCTCTAGGGAGAGGTTTAGTCAAGGATCTGCCACATTCAGGTCCGTATGTACTTTACAAATCTCTATGTCTCCATTTTGAACACTTTCACGAATTGAGTTGAAGCGACGCTTGATATGCCTGGTCTTCCTGTAAAACCTGGGCTCCTTGGCAAGTGCAATAGCTCTAGTGTTGTCACAGAATAGAGTCATCGGGCCCGGTGCATTGGGTATGACTCCTAGGTCGGTAATGAACTCATTCACCCAGACTGCTTCTTGTGCTGCCTCCAAGGCTGACATGTACTCCGCTTCACATGTAGATCCCACCACAACGCTTTGCTTGCAACTCCACCAGCTTACTGCCCCATCATTCAAAATATAGACGTATCCAGTTTCCGACTTAGAGTCATCCTGATCTGTGTCGAAGCTAGCATCGACGTAACCCTTTACGACGAGCTCTTCGTCACCTCCATAAACGAGAAACATATCCTTAGTCCTTTTCAGCTACTTCAGGATATTCTTGACCGCTGTCTAGTGTTCCATGCCGGGATTACTTTGGTACCTTCCTACCAAACTTACGGCAAGGTTTACATCAGGTCTGGTACACAGCATAGCGTACATGATAGACCCTATGGCCGAGGCATAGGGGACGACACTCATATTTTCTCTATCTTTTGACGTGGTCGTGCATTGAGCTGTGCTCAATCTTGTACCTTGCAATACAGGCAAGAACCCCTTCTTTGACAGATCCATTTTGAACTTCTTCAATATCTTGTCAAGGTACATACTCTGTGAAAGACCAATGAGGCGTCTCGATCTATCTCTATAGATCTTGATGCCTAATATATAAGTAGCTTCTCCAAGATCCTTCATTGAAAAACACTTGTTCAAGTAGGCCTTTATGCTTTCCAAGAATTCTATATCATTTCCCATCAACAATATGTCATCCACATCCAATATGAGAAATGCTACAGAGCTCCCACTCACTTTCTTGTAAATGCAGGCTTCTCCATAAGTCTGCGTAAACCCAAACGCTTTGATCATCTCATCAGAATGAATGTTCCAACTCCGAGATGCTTGCACCAGCCCATAAATCGAGCGTTGGAGCTTGTACACCTTGTCAGCATTCTTAGGATCGACAAAACCTTCTGGCTGCATCATATACAATTCTTCCTTAAGGAAACCATTAAGGAATGCTGTTTTGACGTCCATTTGCCATATCTCATAATCATAGAACGCGGCAAGTGCTAACATGATCCGGACGGACTTCAGCTTTGCTACGGGTGAGAAAGTCTCATCGTAGTCAACCCCTTGAACTTGCCGATAACCCTTAGCAACAAGCCGAGCTTTATAGATGGTCACATTACCATCCGCGTCTGTCTTCTTCTTAAAGATCCATTTATTTTCTATGGCTCGCCGATCATCGGGCAAGTCAGTCAAAGTCCATACTTCGTTTTCATACATGGATCTTATCTCGGATTTCATGGCTTCCAGCCATTTGTCGGAATCCGGGCCCGCCATCGCTTCTTCATAGTTCGAAGGTTCACCGTTGTCTAACAGGGTTGCCGTACCACTCTGGTGCGGAACGTGTCCCCGTGGACCTACGAAGTTCAGTAGCAACTTGATCTGAAGTTTCATGATCATCATCATCATCAACTTCCTCTCTAGTCGGTGCAGGCACCTTAGGAACATTTTCTTGAGCTGCGCCACTTACCGGTTCAAGAGGTAATACTTCATCAAGTTCTACTTTCCTCCCACTTATTTCTTTCGAGAGAAACTCTTTCTCTAGAAAGGACCCATTCTTGGCAACAAAGATCTTGCCTTCGGATCTGAGGTAGAAGGCATACCCAATAGTTTCTTTAGGGTATCCTATGAAGACGCATTTTTCCGATTTGGGTTCGAGCTTTTCAGGTTGAAGTTTCCTGACATAAGCATCGCATCCCCAAACTTTTAGTAACGACATCTTAGGTGTCTTCCCAAACCATAATTCATACGGTGTCGTCTCAACGGATTTCGACGGAGCCCTATTTAAATTGAATGTGGCAGTCTCTAAAGCATAGCCCCAAAATGACACTGGTAAATCAGTAAGAGACATCATAGATCGCACCATATCTAATAGAGTGCGATTACGACGTTCGGACACACCATTACGCTGAGGTGTTCCAGGCGGCGTGACTTGTGAAACTATTCCACATTTTCTTAAGTGTGTGCCAAATTCGTGACTCAAGTATTCTCTCCCACGATCTGATCGCAAGAACTTGATTTGCCTGTCACGTTGATTCTCAGCCTCACTCTGAAATTCCTTGAACTTTTCAAAGGTCTCA
Source organism: Triticum urartu (assembly GCF_003073215.2). Classification (NCBI taxonomy): domain Eukaryota; kingdom Viridiplantae; phylum Streptophyta; class Magnoliopsida; order Poales; family Poaceae; genus Triticum; species Triticum urartu. Next base: position 29,178,512 of record NC_053027.1, on the reverse strand, counting down.
TACTTGTGTTTCATTAAGTAGACATACCCATATCTTCTCAAGTCATCAGTGAGGGTGAGAACATAACGATAGCCACCACGAGCCTCAACACTCATTGGACCGTACACATCAGTATGTATGATTTCCAATAAGTTGGTTGCTCGCTCCATTATTCCTGAGAATGGAGTCTTGGTCATTTTACCCATGAGGCATGGTTCGCACGTGTCAAATGATTCGTAATCAAGAGACTCTAAAAGTCCATCTGCATAGAGCTTCTTCATGCGTTTGACACCTATGTGACCAAGGCGGCAGTGCCACAAGTATGTGGGGCTATCATTATCAACCTTACATCTTTTGGTATTCACACTATGAATATGTGTAACATTATGCTCGAGATTCATTAAGAATAAACCATTCACCAACGGAGCGTGACCATAAAACATATCTCTCATATAAATAGAACAACCATTATTCTCGGATTTAAATGAGTAACCATCTCGAATTAAACGAGATCCTGATACAATGTTCATGCTCAAAGCTGGCACTAAATAACAATTATTGAGGTTTGAAACTAATCCCGTAGGCAAATGTAGAGGCAGCGTGCCAACGGCGATCACATTGACCTTGGAACCATTCCCGACGCGCATCGTCACCTCGTCCTTCGCCAGTCTCCATTTATTCCGCAGCTCCTGCTTTGAGTTACAAATGTGAGCAACCGCACCGGTATCAAATACCCAGGAGCTACTACGAGTACTGGTAAGGTACACATCAATTACATGTATATCACATATACCTTTAGTGTTGCCGGCCTTCTTGTCCGCTAAGTATTTGGGGCAGTTCCGCTTTCAGTGACCACTTCCCTTGCAATAAAAACACTCAGTCTCGGGCTTGGGTACATTCTTTGGCTTCTTCCCGGTAACTTTCTTACCGGGCGCGGCAACTCCCTTGCCGTCCTTCTTGAATTCTTCTTACCCTTGCCTTTCTTGAACTTAGTGGTTTTATTCACCATCAACACTTGATGTTCCTTTTTGATTTCCACCTCTACTGATTTCAGCATTGAACATACCTCAGGAATGGTCTTTTCCATCCCCTGCATATTGAAGTTGATCACAAAGCTCTTGTAGCTCGGTGGAAGCAACTGAATGATTCTGTCAATGACCGCGTCATTCGGGAGATTAACTCCCAGCTGAGTCAAGCGGTTATGCAACCCAGACATTTTCAGTATGTGCTCACTCACAGAACTATTTTCCTCCATCTTACAGCTGAAGAACTTGTCGGAGACTTCATATCTCTCGACCCGAGCATGAGCTTGAAAAACCATTTTCAGCTCTTCGAACATCTCATATGCTCCGTGTCTCTCAAATCGCTTTTGGAGCCCCGGTTCTAAGCTGTAAAGCATGCCGCACTGAACGAGGGAGTAATCATCAGCACGTAACTGCCAAGCGTTCATAATGTCTTGGTTCTCTGGGACAGGTGCGTCACCTAGCGGTGCTTCTAGGACATAATCTTTCTTGGCAGCTATGAGGATGATCCTCAGGCTCCGGACCCAGTCCGTATAGTTGCTGCCATCGTCTTTCATCTTGGTTTTCTCTAGGAACGCATTGAAATTGAGGACAATGTGGGCCATTTGATCTACAAGACATATTGTAAAGATTTTGGACTAAGTTCATGATAATTAAGTTCATCTAATCAAATTAAACAATGAACTCGCACTCAGATAGACATCCCTCCAGTCATCTAAGTGAAACATGATCCGAGTTAACTAGGCTGTGTCCGATCATCACGTGAGACGGACTAGTCAACATCAGTGAACATCTTCATGTTGATCGTATCTTCTATACGACTCATGCTCGACCTTTCGGTCTTCTGTGTTCCGAGGCCATGTATGTACATGCTAGTCTCGTCAAGTAAACCTAAGTGTATTGCGTGTGTAAATCTGGCTTACACCCGTTGTATTCGAACGTTAGAATCTATCACACCCGATCATCACGTGGTGCTTCAAAACAACGAACCTTCGCAACAGTGCACAGTTAGGGGGAACACTTTCTTGAAATTATTTCGAGGGATCATCTTATTTAAGCTACCGTCGTTCTAAGCAAATAAGATGTAAAACATGATAAACATCACATGCAATCAAATAGTGACATGATATGGCCAATATCATTTGCTCCTTTTGATCTCCATCTTCGGGGCTCCATGATCATCGTTGTCACCGGCATGACACCATGATCTCCATCATCGTGTCTTCTTGAAGTTGTCTCGTCATCTATTACTTCTACTACTATGGCTAATGCTTTAGCAATAAAGTAAAGTAATTACATGACGTTTTTGTTGACACGCAGGTCATAAATAAATGAGACAACTCCTATGGCTCCTGCCGGTTGTCATACTCATCGACATGCAAGTCGTGATTCCTATTACAAGAACATGATCAATCTCATACATCACATATATCATTCATCACATCCTTTTGGCCATATCACATCACACGGCACATGCTGCAAAAACAAGTTAGACGTCCTCTAATTGTTGTTGCAAGTTTTTACGTGGCTGCTATAGGTTTCTAGCAAGAACGTGTCTTACCTACGACAAAACCACAACGTGATATGACAATTTCTATTTACCCTTCATAAGGACCCTTTTCATCGAATCCGATCCGACTAAAGTGGGAGGGACAGACACACGCCAGCCACCTTATGCAACTAGTGCATGTCAATCGGTGGAACCAGTCTCACGTAAGCGTACGTGCAAGGTCGGTCTGGGCCGCTTCATCCCACGATGCCGCCGAATCAAGATAAGACTAGTAACGGCAAGCAAATTGACAATATCCACGCCCACAACTGCTTTGTGTTCTACTCGTGCATAGAAACTACGCATAGACCTGGCTCATGATGCCACTATTGGGGATTGTAGCAGAATTTTAATATTTTCTACGCATCACCAAGATCAATCTATGGAGTCATCTAGCAACGAGGGAGAGAGGAGTGCATCTACATACCCTTGTAGATCGCGCGCGGAAGCGTTCAAGAGAACGGGGTTGATGGAGTCGTACTCGTCGTGATCCAAATCACCGATGACCAAGTGCCGAACGGACTGCACCTTCGTGTTCAACACACGTACGGTTGGGAAGACGTCTCCTCCTTCTTGATCCAGCAAGGGGGAAGGAGAGGTTGATGAAGATCCAGCAGCACGACGGCGTGGTGGTGGATGCAGCAGGATCCCGGCAGGGCATCGCCAAGCGCAAGCGGGGAGGAGAGGTGTTACGGAGGGAGAGGGAGGCACCAAAGCAAGGGTGCGGCTGACCTCCCTCCCCCCTATTTATATAGGGGCCTTGGGGGGCACCGGCCCTAGGAGATGGATCTCCAGGGGGGGCGAAGGCCAAGGGGTGGCTTCCCCCCCAAGCCAAGTGGGGGGGCGCCCCCACCCCTAGGGTTTCCCAACCCTAGGCGCAGGGGAGGCCCAAGGGGGGGCGCACCAGCCCACTAGGGGCTGGTTCCCCTCCCAATTCAGTCCATGGGGCCCTCCGGGATGGGTGGCCCCACCCGGTGGACCCCCGGGACCCTTCCGGTGGTCTCGGTACAATACCGGTGACCCCCGAAACCTTCCCGATGGACGAAACTGTACTTCCTATATATAAATCTTTACCTCCGGACCATTCCGGAACGCCTCGTGACGTCCGGGATCTCATCCGGGACTCCGAACAACTTTCGGGTTACTGCATACTAATATCTCTACAACCCTAGCGTCACCGAACCTTAAGTGTGTAGACCCTACGGGTTCGGGAGACATGCAGACATGACCGAGACGCCTCTCCGGTCAATAACCAACAGCGGGATCTGGATACCCATGTTGGCTCCCACATGCTCCACGATGATCTCATCGGATGAACCACGATGTCGAGCATTCAATCAATCCGTATACAATTCCCTTTGTCAATCAGTACGTTACTTGCCCGAGACTCGATTGTCGGTATCCCAATACCTCGTTCAATCTCGTTACCGGCAAGTCACTTTACTCGTACCGTAATGCATGATCCCATGATCAACCACTTGGTCACATTGAGCTCATTATGATGATGCATTACCGAGTGGGCGCAGAGATACCTCTCCATCATACGGAGTGACAAATCCCAGTCTCGATTCATGCCAACCCAACAAACACTTTCGGAGATACCTGTAATGTACCTTTATAGTCACCCAGTTACGTTGTGACGTATGGCACACCCAAGGCACTCCTACGGTATCCGGGAGTTGCACAATCTCATGGTCTAAGGAAATGATACTTGACATTCGGAAAAGCTACAGCAAACGAACTACACGACCTTTGATCTATGCTTAGGATTGGGTCTTGTCCATCAGATCATTCTCCTAATGATGTGATCCCGTTATCAATGATATCCAATGTCCATAGTCAGGAAACCATGACTATCTTTTGATCAACGAGCTAGTCAACTAGAGGCTCACTAGGGACGTGTTGTGGTCTATGTATTCACACATGTATTACGATTTCCGGATAACACAATTATAGCATGAACAATAGACAATTATCATGAACAAATAAATATAATAATAACCATTTTATTATTGCCTCTAGGGCATATTTCCAACACCTACGTACCCCCAAACGATCATATACGGAGCGAAAACCCTAATTCCACCTCCGCAACTTTCCGTATCCACGAGAACCCATCTTGGGGCCTGTTCCGGAGCTCCGCCAGAGGGGGCATCGATCATGGAGGGCTTCTACATCAACACCATAGCCTCTCCGATGAAGTGTGAGTAGTTCACCTCAGAACTACGGTTCCATAGTTATTAGCTAGATGGCTTCTTCTCTCTTTTTGGAACTCAATACAATGTTCTCCCCCTCTCTTGTGGAGAACTATTCGATGTAATCTTCTTTTTGCGGTGTGTTTGTTGAGACCGATGAATTGTGGGTTTATGAGCAAGTCTATCTATGAATAATATTTGAATCTTCTCTGAATTCTTTTATGTATGATTGGTTATCTTTGCCAGTCTCTTCAAATTATCAATTTGGTTTGGCCTACTAGATTGGTCTTTCTTGCAATGGGAGAAGTGCTTAGCTTTGGGTTCAATCTTGCGGTGTCCTTTCCCAGTGACAGTAGGGGCAGCAAGGCACGTATTGTATTGTATTGTATTGTAGCCTCCTACTGGATTGATACCTTGGTTCTCAAAATCTGAGGGAAATACTTACGCTACTTTGCTGCATCATCCCTTCCTCTTCGGGGAAAACCAACGCAGTGCTCAAGAGGTAGCAAGGGATCCTTTTTGTCGACGATCCGATGTTTCAACCTTGTTTTCCAGGCGGCCAACGCGTCGCTAAACTTGGTGATGGTGTGTTTGTTTATCTTCTTCATTGCCAGGTCCTTATCTGGATCTTTATTATCCTTTTCATTGCGGTCCGGGAACAAGAATATCTGGTGCAGCTTCTTTAGGAGGGAGGGCCTCATATTATCTATCTTTTGTAGTTTCCCATCGTTGATCGTGGCAGTTGTCCGTATGATGCAACCTATTTGATTGCCTTAGCACAATCGCGCTTCCGGGGGCGCTATTGTCTCAAAAATACCGTCGTCCATCTCCGTGACCACCAGTCTAGTACTCATGAGCTGGTTTGGGCGCCGTGGCCTCTTTGCTTTCGGTTCTTGACCAGCTCCGCTAGTCTCGGCGCCGGTCTCAGTCTCATCGCCGGTCTGCATGTCGGTATTAGTCCCTGATGCGACAGCACAGTCGCTGCAACATGGGTAAGGGAGACCACATCAGTGCTGGGGGGTCTGAAAATCGGGACACACTTTCGCGCGTGCGGGCCGCCTCTCAAACAGCTACTGGGGAGGCGGCGGAGTACCTGGGTGCGCGGCGAATCCCCGGGAACTCGGTGACCAACTTCCTTCCCGTGTGGCGCATGGAGACGACGGCGACCCCGGTGAAGAGCAGCTTAGCCGCGAGCTGCACAGCCTCGTCCACCTCCTAAGTTGGGACCTCCGCGCGAGCGTTGTGGGGCCGCCGCTCGGATGGCTTCTGGAAGGCGGTTGTACATGGGCACAGGGTGAATCCCGGCGAGAGCTGGCCATTGGCGCGCGCAAGTAGACGACAACGTCCTCGACGAAGAGCAGCCCGGCCAGCTCGCCTCACTATCCTTTGATTAGAAATGAAAGATTGGGAAGAAGCAGACTTGAGCCTGCAGGGAAAGGATAAGGTGACGATGCAGTCTCCACTCGTTCGGGGCGACACTCGTACTGAATGTATGAGAAACGTGACGTGGCAGAGACCCCAAGATACTCTCTCCATTTATTTTTGGTCTGCATATAAAGTTTGGTCAAAGTCAAGATTTGTAAATTTTAACTAACTTTATAATAAAAAAATATCAACATTCACAATATGAAATCAATATTACCAGATGCGTCATGAAATGTATTTCCATACTATATAGTTTTGGTATTGTAGATGTTCATATTTTTTTATATATATGGGAAGTAGAGGCACTCTTCCATATAATGAAGTTTATAATATATGTGCTTATATTGTACTATAATTGTTTGAATAACTTAGCATATGTTCAGATGTATGATATCTGTAATTTAAGCGCTTGAATTTTACATATAAATATTTATTAATAAATATGTACCCCTATAATAGCTAGGCCGTGCAGTTGCATGGGTAGATGACTAGTGATTACAATCTTGTTTGTGTGCAAGTCAAGCTTATCTAGTTTACACGTAACAACTTGTAGAACATTACAAAATTTATGCTTGCTAATAACTTCTAGAACACTACAACACTTGACATGTAAAAGGAATTTGACGAGTCATAGCCTACTAAAGCAAGTTACATTACTAGTCTTATTTATCTTAACAGACCACACAAGATTACAAACTAAGTACCGTGACAGCCATGCTTATCTAGTTTATGCGTAACAATTTGCAGAAAATTACAAACTTAGTTTCAGAAAAATAGGCAATCTAGATTAGTGTTTGAGCTGTAAAGTGAATAAGATGAGTCATGCATATTATCACACCTTTTTGGTGGTGGAATGATAGTGCAACAACAAGGAACTTTAATGACCAGTCCAAGAATACACTTGTAAGTAGTGCCACCAAACAGAACATACCAAATGATGATTTTGAGAAGCATCCAAGCACTTTCCACACAAACAAATGCCAATTGTGAAAGAGATCATTCCATGGCAGCCATAAATAGCCCCATAGCATGACGATCATCCTTCCTCATCCATCATTCTCATAAGTAGAGCGCATCATTTAAGCCAAGCAAGTTGTGGTCAATACCAAATCCACCATGAAGACCTTTCTCATCCTTGCCCTCCTTGCAATCGTGGCGACCACTGCCACAACTGCAGTTAGAGTTCCAGTGCCACAATTGCAGCCACAAAATCCATCTCAGCAACAGCCACAAGAGCAAGTTCCATTGGTACAACAACAACAATTTCTAGGGCAGCAACAACCATTTCCACCACAACAACCATATCCACAGCCGCAACCATTTCCATCACAACAACCATATCTGCAGCTGCAACCATTTCCGCAGCCGCAACTACCATATTCGCAGCCACAACCATTTCGACCACAACAACCATATCCACAACCGCAACCACAGTATTCGCAACCACAACAACCAATTTCACAGCAGCAGCAACAACAACAACAACAACAACAACAACAACAACAACAACAACAACAACAACAACAACAACAACAAATCCTTCAACAAATTTTGCAACAACAACTGATTCCATGCATGGATGTTGTATTGCAGCAACACAACATAGCGCATGGAAGATCACAAGTTTTGCAACAAAGTACTTACCAGCTGTTGCAAGAATTGTGTTGTCAGCACCTATGGCAGATCCCTGAGCAGTCGCAGTGCCAGGCCATCCACAATGTTGTTCATGCTATTATTCTGCATCAACAACAAAAACAACAACAACAACCATCGAGCCAGGTCTCCTTCCAACAGCCTCTGCAACAATATCCATTAGGCCAGGGCTCCTTCCGGCCATCTCAGCAAAACCCACAGGCCCAGGGCTCTGTCCAGCCTCAACAACTGCCCCAGTTCGAGGAAATAAGGAACCTAGCGCTACAGACGCTACCTGCAATGTGCAATGTCTACATCCCTCCATATTGCACCATCGCGCCATTTGGCATCTTCGGTACTAACTGAGAAGAAAATAACTCTAGTACTAGATATATGAAACACCGTTTTCTCAGTCCATGGTTTGGTCGTTGTAGCGGTGAAAAAATAATGTGACATGCACTATCATGTAAGAACCCAAACTATACTAGTTCAAACTTGGGAATAAAAGACAAACACAGGTCTTGTCTACATATTTATGTTGCATCTATTTATATATTAAAAGTAATATAAGGTGAACCAGGAGCAAGGTAAATATGCTAGAAAATTGCACGTTAATTAGAAATTACTAGCCCTCAATCCTGGTAAATCTTAACAAATAGAATTATCTTGACCGTTAGATTTATGTAACATATATAATGCTCTGGGCCTCCAACGACTGTACGTGACACATCTGAACGCACATATGTTAAAGAAAATATATTTGGTAAATGGTGGGCCTCTTTAAAAAGAGAACTCACGCTACATGCACCAACTAAGAAAAACACATACATGTAAACGGGAAAAGGATGAGATTTTCTCACGTACGTGCTCCCTGGCTCCACCCCGTTGAAAAAATATACATCTGGAGGCCACTTTGTTTCCTCATCAAAAAAAACTTACGTTAAAAAGATTGCATGCATCCCAGGGAAAATAGTCAAGAAGAAGTCGGACTCTTCCTTACAAAAACAAGGAACGTGTTAAGTTGACTTCAAAGAAAAAAGGAACATGTTAAGTTAAAAAAAACAAGAAACCTGTTAAGTTAGAAAAAAACAAGGAACGTGTTGTCCTAGGAAAGATATGTGTCAAATCTTACAAAAAAAAGAATACACACACGTACGTTCATGCACTTGGAAAATAGAAAAAAAAGGAACATCACGTATGTATACACTTCGGAAACTCATTACATGACCATGTCTGATATACTCCTCTAATGCTTAATATTAGTGCCTAATAATTTATATTTAAAATTTAATTTACTGATCAAATATCCCCACTGTTTAAATTTTAATTTGGCACATTGTTTGGCTATAGTATGAACCTAAATTTCCTCTTATTATTATATATCATGGTAATAATCCAAAGGCGACTAATCTGCGCCGGCGCACCGGCGCAATCAATTCGGCCGGACACAGCGCGGCCGTTTGATTAGATTGCATTTAACCATCAGATCTGGAATCGTTTTCTTTCCAATTAAACGGATTCAACCAAACAGCAGAGGGGAAAACAAAGCAGCGCCGCCGCCAACACTAGCCATGGACGACCGATGTAGCAAAACCTTAAACTATTATTTCCAATATAGCACCGTATTGGATGGAAAACCATGCCCGGATGGTTGCGAGCGGTTTGAGGGTTAGCTTTTGTAATGCCCGGTTAGTTATGCTATAGCAATTCCCTGCTAATGATGTCACTAAACCACGATTACTGTTGTTAACCTCACAATGATTCAATCCCGTTCAAATTCAAATTTAAAATAAAGGCAAACATCAAAAGTTTTCAAACATTAAAACTAAAATCTTTGAGAGGTGACAAATAATGCATAAGTAATTATGGTGAAGAAACCACACTTTAATCAAATGTTTAAATACTCTAAAATGAAAAAAAACAGTGGCTTAAACTATTATTTAAATGCTTTTAAAATAGTAAAAATCTTCTAACTAAATTATTTGGGTACCAAACTTTTGGTGGCAGTGGTATATTTAGTAGAACTAATTTAGATGCTTATTATATAATTTACAATTAGAGTAAATGAGAAATAGATAAAACGGAAAAAGGAAAAGACAAACAAATAAAAGCAAAAGGGCAACCCCTCGTGTGGCCTCGCCTAGCTGGCCACTAGGCTAGCTAGGCTGGCCCCGCCGCCTCCCTTAACCCCCCACTCCCCATCGAACCCAAGCCCGATCGCCCCACTTCCACCACACCCCCTCGCCAGCCTCCCCACCTCTTGATCCCATCTGGATCGGGGAGGGTATTGCCCCCATAGACCCTGTTGCCGTCGCCGGATCGCCCGCCGACGTCGCCAGGCCTCCTCCCCGCCGCCTGTCTCCGGCTCACCTCCCCTCTCGCTCCTCTTCCCCGGCCCGATCTGGATCGTGAACGAGCAATGAGCTCGAAGCCCCCCTTCACCGGCGCCATCACCGTGCGCCACCACCACCGCCTGAAGACCTCACCATCGCTGAACCTTGCGTCGCCTCCTCGTATCCTTCCCCTACTCGCGTCCTCAAGCCAGGCCGAGCCCCTTCTCGGCAACACTGTGAGACACCCCCGTTTCCCTCCTCTTTCCACCACGTTCACCGCGCCGCGCCGTGCCCTCGCCGTGCGGGACGCCCACCACCGCACCAGCCCCCGCTCCGCGCACGACCATACCCGCGCGCCGCGCCATGATCCCCTTTTCCGCCCTACCTTCCCGCGCTCGCCGCGAGTCCCGATGCTCCCCCGCGCCCTCTTTCGGGGGCGCCGACTGCCCCTGTCCCGGTGCTCGCCGCCGTGCCTCCCACCGCTCTACTGCTACGTTACTACTGCGTGCGGCCGCCGCCTCTTCCCGCTGCTCCGCCAGCGCCGAAGCTCCCGGTTGGCTCCACCACTGCTCACTTAAACCGCCGGCCTAAATGGCCTAACCCCCGGCTAATGAACCCCCACTAACCCACTGACACCGGGACCCACATTCCCTAATTAACCATTTAATAAATTAAAACTCTTAAATTAACATTAGTGTATGACATGTGCGTCCCCTGTTAATTAATAATTTTACTGCTAGTTTTATTAGTTTCTGTTTTTCTGCATATTTCTTTTGTATTTGAACAGCTTTATACAATAATATTTAGCGTATCATACACATACAAATGTAATCATAGCATATACATACAAATAGTCTCATCAAATCATGTCATCATCATAATCATCATCCATCACAAAGTGGTCTCTCGTCATCATCTCGAAAATTGCGATACAAGTCTCGATTACTTGCAACTACATCGTCATCCATCTAAACAATGATATACGCGAGAAGAGCTATTACTATGAGTGAGAGCGGAACTATGCAGTACATGAGTTTGTATCCCTCTCTCGCATTAGCGTGAACCTAAACTAACTACTGGCTATTGCTCGGAAACCGGAAACCGGTACACCTAGGCCTGACACTCCGGCCACTCGTCGTATACTCCTGGCGTAGAACTTCTTCGCCATCGATGATCTATGCACCTGCATCGTCACATGAGTCGATGATATGAAACATATATAGTTGAGCAACAGAAAGAGACAGACTTGGAAAAAATAGAAGCAACATATCATAAGTATAAATAACAAAGTTCATCGTACCCAAAATGCCCTAACTAGAGTGATCTTCGCTAGTCGAGGAGGAAGGTTTAATTACATCACAAATAATGTTTCGTCGTGCATAACTCAAAGTTCCGTCATACAGGAAATATGAACTAAACGGACACATTGTCATATCTATTTCGAAAATCACTCCAACATGTCGTGCCATCCATCCAAGTCAAGGAGACAGTGCCCGAGCTTAGTGAAAGGCTTCAGGTCGAGACGCTGAGCGGCTACGCGTGTTCGGAAGTCTTCCCACGTCATTTGTCCTTCTTCATAGAACATACCTGTTTTTTCGACGACCTCCTTCATGATGATTTGGGCAAGTTCGCACTGGAAGTGATATAAGTCATCTTGAAGTGGATGATCCTCGATATCTCCTAAGTTCTTTGCCCATTGCAGAATATGGGCATCGCTGAATTTAGGTGACATGCAAAGGTTCTGGTGATCTCGTCTGTACTCCATCATGTGGTGTAGGACATAGAATCCATCATCAAGAGAATCACTCGGTTGCTGGATGCAGCTGAAGTGGGTCTTATGGGCCTGCCGTCCCTTTTCTTCTTGTCCTTGACCTCTCCACCCCGTGCATCGTAGTAAAACATAGCACTGTCGAGAACAGACTTGATGTGGGTGTAATCCTTTTTGTTAATGTTCTTCGATGAGTCCACAGTATCGGGGGTAGCGGATGATGAGGACGGCGCGCCCGCCGCTGCGCAAAATAAGTACACCTCAAATTAATTACACTCCATCGTTCAAATGAATGATTGAAATCGAAGGAAGGATATCTGCGGAGATGACTTACACGGGATGATAAGCCACGAGAATCGCCTCCTTGTCCTTATTTCCAAGCATGAAATTGACGATGTATTCCTCGCGTATTCACGGTGCATTGCGCGGACTCCCAAGAAGCCCTCGTGCATGAAGTACGGGTCAGCAACACAGATATGAGGTATCTGCTCAACCCCGATGAGGTAGTTCATGTGCAAGGCATAAAGGCGGACAAACGTAAAATCCAGCTTCTTTAAGTGAAACATGTTGAAGATCTAATCGAATCGAAGGAAAAACTTCTTTGAGGGGAATGTGTCGACGTACGACAATTGCCGCGGTACGTTAACCACGTAGAGAGGGTATCCTGGATTTTTCGAGGCGATGAGGCCTTTCTCTATCCGCAACACGTCGTCATGAAGTCTCGTTAGATTGTCAGATCTGGCCCCTAGCACTGCTTTCGGTAGGATTGGTTCACTGGGATACGCCATTTTGCCGCTCCGGGGATATCTATACGGCCTTGAACCCGAGGCTGCTGAGGCGGCTGGATCATAGAAGCAGCTTTGTTGGCTTTCCTCGGTGTATTCCTAGGCTTCTTTGCTACCGGAAGGTCGTCTATAATATGTTCAGCCTCCAGAGGCGGCAATTCAGGCACCGACTCATGACGCTCAAACCCTTAGTAGGCGCCAGTATTGAGATACTGTTGAGTGTCATTGTCGTCCTCATCTATGGCGGTGTCACCAGCGACAAATGGAGCCTCTTCCTCACCCCGTCCGCTATCACCCAGCACGACAGCCGGCGCTAATTGCGTAGGTGGGGTGTTGATGTTCATACCTAACTACATGCTCGTGTGTGTGCTCCCGGCCGTCTCCAAACAAAGCAGACTCTTTGGCCACAATAGGACCCACCCATTGCAATCACCAAGCCGCTGCGGGATCTCGTCGTCATTCCCCCTAGTACCGAAGGAGCCAAATTCTCCTGGCCTGGTTTGACACTGGCCACGGAAACTTTGAAGATGTCCGGGGGGATCGGTCGGCCGTGGAACAATGGTTCCTTCGGCTTCATTATCGTCACCTTCCCCACGTCCACCTCACGGTATCGGATGTTGTACAATATGGTGCATGGGGTTACATTGGCCTGCAAAGACATTTCTGCGATGTGAGATATCCGAAAGGCAACGAAAATGGGAGATTATACATTTATTGAAGAGGGCCGGTGTGACAGATACCGTGAGGGCGTCGAGCTCAGCCAAAGACGAAGCACCGCTGAGCACGTCCGGTGTCGGAGCCGGTGCCGAAGCAGGTGCAGGTGCTGGTGCAACGCTAGTCGAGCTGCTCCCGAAGAAGTCAGCAAGGGGAAAGTCTACTGCATTTTTTTCTGGATTTTGCGTGCTCCAATTGAAAACGGCCAGAACCAAGACAGTAGACATATCTGGAACCACCTGTTTTGCGGCAGCTATCGCAGTTGCGACTGTCTCAGATGATTTCTTCTCAACCACAATCTCAACCTTCTGGTTGATGTTTTCTTCAGTTAACCTCCGTCTTTCCTTTCTCTCCTCTCTGGTCTCACGATATTTCTTCTTCCACGTGGCGCCGTCTTTGACACCGTGCACGCGTCCATACGACGGTCGATTCTCCACCGGGAGTCCTTTCAATATGGTCAATGCCCGATTGAATGGAGTGTCCCACTTGGGCCTCGCCAACACCTCAAACGGTGAGTCGCTTTCGGCTGCAATCTTGTGCTACTCTCTCTACAAAAGGAACAAGGATCGTTTACAAATATGACTAAACGTGCAGTCGAATTGATCAGAAACTAAAATTACCAGCAGTCTCATGAACTCCGTCGTGATTAGGTCTGTCTTGAAAACCTTCTTGACTGAGTCCCAATGGTGCCGTGCCCCGAGGACGTCACGCTCCTGCGGGACGGTGAAGTCCGCCAAGGGGTCTGGGATGCCCAGACTTTCGCGTTTCGCGTCCTCCTTGGCCCATATGGACCTCTTCCCGCCGTAACCACGGCTTCCGAGGTGGTGGCGCCCCATGTTCCTTTGTTGAAGCCCCTTCATGTACTTCGACTTTTTTTTGACAGCTTCGGCCTCGCAAGCCGCCTTGAATTTTTCAAAGTGCTCTCCCGTGATTGTCGGATTATCCTTTACAATCTCGGAGTATGGTTCCTTTTTGTCGACAATCCGATGTTTCAACCTTGTTTTCGAGGCGCCCAACGCGTCGCTAAACTTGGTCATGGCGTGTTTGTTTATCTTCTTCATTGCCGGGTCCTTATTTGGATCTTTATAATCCTTTTCATTCCGGCCCGGGAACAACAGTATCTGGTGCAGCTTCTTTAGGAGGGAGGGCCTCATATTGTCTATCTTCTGTAGTTTCCCATCGTTGATCGTGGCAGTTGTCCATACGATGCAGCCTACTTGATTGCCGTAGCACGATCGCGCTTCCTCGGGCGCTATTGTCTGAAAAATACTGTCGTCCATCTCCGTGACCACCAGTCTAGTAGTCATGAGCTGGTTTGGGCGTCGTGGCTTCTTTGCTTTCGGTTCTAGACCAGCTCCGCTAGTCTCGGCGCCGGTCTCAGTCTCATCGCCAGTCTGCATGTCGGTATCAGTCCCCGATGCGACAGGTCGGCCCAGCAACAACATTCGTTGATCGTCGGCAAGGCTCAAAAATTCATCTGCCGCCAGGTAGACGTGTCGCAATCACCAGAACCCTATCCTTCATCGTTGCTAGCCATGTTTCCTACGATTATATCTAGTCAATTAATTCTAGACTTAATAAAATGAATAATGACATAAAACAGGCCAATGTTTTGCAGGATTACAACTCAACCCATTGCAGATTAGAAAACAAGCCCGTGTGAATGCACAGGCTGATGACTAGTCTATCTATACCTATACCTATACCTATACCTTACCTACCTATACTAATTACAGACTCCCAAGTAATTCCCACGTTAATTAGTAATTAGGAGCCGTTAATCTTGTGGGACCAAATTATTACGACAGTCCACGATCTCTTTTCTCTCTGTATAAAAAAAAGGTCCACGATCTGTTTTCTCGGTTGTAAAAGATAAAGACAACTCAGGTCCACGATCTCTTTTCACGGTTGTAAAAGATAAAGACAACTCCCGTCTTCTTCTAATCTATAGTTCTATACCTCCACGACCCCTTCCTCTCCCCATTTAAAAGGAACAAGCTGAACCAATATCTAAGCATGCAATTGGTTCCTGTGCGGTCTTGACCTTCCATCCGTCCACAGCTCGATCGGCCCTCCCTCAACTACAAGCTGACAAGACAAGCCACCATCGCCATCCAGCGGCACGCCACCGTTCATGCATGTGTTTTTGCCCTTCAATCTGAAGGAGATGCGTTGGTACTCAAGTAACTCTGTTTGTTTTGTTCTAACCAATTTCGTTAATTCGGTTCTTTGATTATCTAATTGACATGGCCTGTGAGTTTTTGTGCTAGTGATACAGGGCCTTTCTACTAGATTCTCTCCTTGCAACTTCTATTGTTGTCTCGATTTGGTGTGGTCAAGATCCTTGCCCCACCACAAGCAGCACCTTTGCACCATCGGGGAAATCTGTCATAGCAAACAGAGGTTGCTCAACCACACCATTCATTGATTAGTAGTTGGCCTGAGAAGTTGCTCGGTCACCTGCAGCGTCTGATCCCCTTCTTGACCCTCTCCTTCTGGTCATTATCCACCGGCAGGTCAATGCAAAACGGATCGTTCGTTGCCGCCACCTTGCGGAGACCGATGTTTGGCTGCCCTCCTGCCATCCTGGCACTCTGGTACCGGTCACAGTGCCGTTGTTCTAGAAGAACTATGTCACACGAAGCGAGATATCTTCTTACTAATCTGGAACATAAGTGTTTCTTCTTACTAGGATTCGCTCACCGGTGCATTCATCTCTTTTTGGAAAATACGGCCTTCATATTTCACACGCCTATACATGGGTGCTGTCCCAACAATAATCCATCTAATCCATGATGCACATTCATGAAGACTGATGTGACTGAATTAATATATCAGTCTGGTGCTTCCGGATCAGCACTTGAAGAAGCAACCCCTTTAGTTCATAAATTTATCATACGAAAGTCAGGGGAAAAATCAACTAAGTCATGTGTGCTTTTCTAATTAATTACTATACACTAATTCCATTTTTTTCAGTAGCAGGCTAGGATACGTGGATTGTGGCAGCACAGAAGTAAACCGATGAGCTACATTGGCCGTTCACCAGTCATTGGATCAGCAGCCATGTCGACCAGAGGGACGGAACAGTTCTATATTAGGCGATGGATACATGTGGAAGCAACTAAGCATATGTGGATGCATGTGATCGCATAGGTAAGGCCATAGCTGTTCAAGCCCTACAGGATCTTTATTGCTGGTTTTAATTATGAGTTTACAACACCATCTATACATACTACTTATCCATTTATTTCCTTACCTTCTTTGTTTCTTTCTCTCCTTGATCCCCTCTCAAAAGGGCATCAACATCCATATGCGCAACGGCACACGCAACAAACTATGACTTCGGTTGCACGTCCAATGGCAACCACAGTACATGATGATATCATGTTTGCTGCAAGACGAAGTACAAGTTCATAATTTGGTCTTTTGCATGGTCCCTTAGTAAATTATATTTGTCCACATACACCACATACATAAAAACAGGTAGAAGCGGTTGCATGATGAAAATGTCCTCTCAATATGCATGCCTATGAATACTATCACCAGAAAGCCAAGGACTAACAATTATTCAGGGGTCAAGATTGAAGACAGGCGTCCAAGATTGGAAGTCGGCCGGCCTAAGAGGGGCAAAACCGTTGTACATTATATTGTATGGACCTAGCAAGATCCTAAAGATAAGTGATAATGGAGGTCATGGGGGCCACCCATATAACCGTATGTCCAAATGTTCTTATTTGTTTATTTTTCTTTTCTCTTTTCGGAAGAATCCATCCTGCCTCTATGGTCATCCTGACCACTTCGTATTGTTATCTAATCTCCTCCCTTAATTAATATAAAGAATTACCGCAGCTGAATTCACTAAAAAAAGTATTCAGTTTATTTTAATTTATTCAACTATTATGGCATATCAATTGGATTGCAAGTTGTTGCATTTGAATCATATTTGATGTGCACAAAGGCTTCAGTGTCAAGGTGGTCGGACGAGTATTTATGTCCATTATATATGTGTTAGCTTGAGATCATCAGGCACCTGTTATGCATCTGTCCAGTTAAAAGGATGTTCAGACTCAGGCTTGCCCTACCATATATGGCTGTGACACTCTGAACCAAGCAAGTTGGTCATATGTGTCGAGCACTATTAACTCTTTGGAAGAAGATCCACCAAGTACAGAAAACAAATCAAATATCTTCTTAACCTTATCACCAGAAAAATTAGCAAGAGATGAATAGTAACATTTTAAAGAAGAAGGATATGTTTAAAATGGGATATATATTATGGCGACGATTAGAAGAGCCCTTGACGAATGGTGCCTAGCCTGCGAAAGTTTCTTATGAATATAGTCAACACTCTATATCAACTGTTGTAAGATTTTAGAAATATTTTTGGGGACATATGATACATGTCTATTATACATATGATTCAACAGAAGTTTGATTGAATACATATTTAAAATGTGACTGACTTCTATATGGACGGAGTATTTCACAATGGACTCACTGCCAACTGTGTGAATATTCCAAGATAGTTAGTGCACATAAATGTTTCAAATCCCATAGCTGCATAAATATACAAAAAAGCAATGTGTTAGACCACTACACATGCTTTTGAAAGGAGGCTAAAAAAATGTATGCTTGATTGATGACCGTTCATGCATGAAATTAATTTCGGATTTCTAATTATTTTGGTCATATATTGGAAATAGAGACATTATAAAGATCCAACAGCATGCTATCACACACGTGTGAACACAGACACACACAAATAACATTTGCCGAGCACTCACAAATAAAAGGTGTGGCTACTCTTGGGTGTTCTACAGCTGGCTTAAAAAAACACGTATGAAACATGATCCCCAAAAATCTGAAATTTCGCAACATATGAAAATCCACCCTCAAACATATTTCTGGTGTCTCAATTCTTTTAGTTTTAGATGGTATGTCCAGCCAAAGTAGTTGTACACATACATTACTATGTTCTATTATTTGAGATTCTAAGACAACATTTAATAACTAGCCCGTGCGATGCACGGGTTTCACGACTTAGTATATATAAAGCTTAATGGTGCCTAAGAAAGCTCGCACAATTTTACAGTGGCTATGGAAATGTGTTGCCAAACTGAGACATAAGATTTTCGTTTGGCATCCAGAGTTGCAGACCGCTTGTGTTATCCTTAATCCATGGCCACTCTAATTTTTCCGCCTTCCCTGTGGTACCGCGGCAAGGCTTGCGTGTGTATATGTTTCCTTTAACTACCACTAGCACATATGCCCGTGCGTGCGTTGCAACGGGAGAGATAATGGCGTATCCACCAATATATCTAGCAGCATGACCCAACAACATCCGAATGATGTCACCCGACGACGGCAGGAAGGCACGCACAAAGGTCTAGTAAAAACTCATATCAATTGTACGGGCATGGTTAATTCGTGTGAATTCAAGGGTGATAGATTAGTTAGTGTTGGTCCCACAATTGAATTCGGGGGGTGATTAGTTAGTGTGGGCCCACCCTTGAATTCACCGGGGGAGACAAAATAAGGACCTCGATAAGGACCGAACGTTCGGCCTGGGCAAGCGCCAGACCGAACGAAACGTTCGGATCTGGGACAGCACTCTACCGAACAGAATCGTTCGGTGCAGAAACGCACCGGCCCGAACCCCTCATTCACGAGCAACTTGTCAATACATGCAGTTTAAAGAAAGTGGTCTAAAAAAGGTCCAGCGTACGCCAAAAGACACAAGTATTCAAAAAGCTAGCAATTGCACACATACTAGGAAATCGAAAACTGGAAAATTCCCATAGCAAAAATTACACAATTTTTCTATGGCAAAAATACTTGAATTCACATGGAAAATCTTAGTTTAATTTTCCATGGCAAAATTTACTCTATTTTTGCCATTGCAAAAAATACTTTTATGCACATGGAAAATTTTAGTTTAATTTACCATGGAAAATGTACTCTATTTTTGCCAACTTCTATTCACATGGCAAGTTTTAGTTTAATTTGCCATGGCAAAATTTACTCTAATTTTTTCCATGGCAAAAATACTTTTATGCACATGGCAAGTTTTAGTTTAATTTGCCATG
The DNA here is from genome assembly GCF_003073215.2 of Triticum urartu. Classification (NCBI taxonomy): domain Eukaryota; kingdom Viridiplantae; phylum Streptophyta; class Magnoliopsida; order Poales; family Poaceae; genus Triticum; species Triticum urartu. The sequence goes on along the minus strand of NC_053027.1, from coordinate 29,159,024 downwards.
GCAAATTTACTCTATTTTTACCATGGCAAAAATACTTCTATTCACATGGCAAGTTTTATTTTAATTTGCAGTGGCAAAATTTACTCTATTTTTGCCATGGCAAAAATACTTTTATTCACATGGCAAGTTTTCGTTTAATTTGCCATGGCAAAATTAACTCTATTGAGAGCAACATCTATAAAATTGCCTTGGAAATAGTACTAACAACTTCAGAAACATGGCAAAAAATACTATGTTCTATTTCCATGGCAATGAAAACATGATTTCAACATGGCAACATACTTTGTGTTTCCATGGCAAGATATTAGATATTTTGCCATGGTAAGAAATAATTTAAATTGGGGACAGCAAAAGTTGAGGCAACATGGCAACATATTTTGTGTTTGCATGGCAAAAACATATTTTGCCTTTCCATCAACTATAATTTCTAAAAAAATGCAATGCAAAATTGGTCAATTAACATCACATGAAAGTAAAAAAGTTTCTGCAATCCATGAATGACTGAGAAAATGAATCATACAAAAATTGCATCATATGGATTGAGCTAAAAAAGGTGAATCACCATCAGTTTTGAGCTAGTAACATAAAACTGAACCTGTCCTTCGAGAGGTCATGTGCAGCAGACGAGTTCCTGAAAGCCCGAGCGGCCGGAGAAGATGAGCAGGATGGTCCCGTTGCCCATGGGCAGCGCCTGGTCGCCGTGCAAGGAGAAGACATGGCCGTGGAGGGTGCCGCCACGCAGGATGGCGCCGTCGCCTCCGGGTGAACGCGCAACGCATGAGTTCCCCGGCGTCCGATAAGTCGGAGAAGACAAGGAGGGTCCCGTCGCTCATGGACGCCGTTCTCGGAGAAGACGCGACCGAGGTGGGCGCCGGGGCGAGGGGCGATGTTATCGCCTGAAAATGGCCGCGCCGTCGCGACGGACGCGAAGGTGTGCGGCGGAGGAGACGCAGCTCGGCGAGGACAGACTCCGTCGGCGTCGAGTATGGTCAGCTCGGGGACGGAAGCTTCGGATGGCGGCGACGACGGTCAGCTCGGCGACGGCGAGGATCGTGCAGATGGAGGCGTGTCCGTGGAGCGGTGGAGGCTGCCGCGGCCCTCAGCCTCCGCCCACAACGGCCCTCGCGCGGACCCGGAGCACGCCGCCCTGGTGCTCCACGACGGCGAGCATGGCGGCGACCTACGGCGGTCGGCCTCCGCCTCACTCTGTGGTTGGGCGCGGCCTGAGAGGAATGGATAAGGAGGGGAATAGAGAAATGCGGCGGCGGGATTCGTTCGGGATGAGAATTCTTTTTACCGAACGCTTTCACTCGGACGTGGCCGTAAACTCCCACTTTAAGATTTGTGCTTAGATCCGACGATAGAAAGGTCGTTCGGCGCGGGACGTCAGAAATCTGACGTTCGGCCGTTATCAATTCCGCAAAATAATTAGGGTGAGGAGAGATTTACGGGGCTTGGTCCCCAGATGCTGCGGCAGTCATTATTCGAGCATTGCAATGCTCGCACGTGAGGAGCTCTTTTTCCAATTGTATATTAAGAAGCATGCTACAGATACAATGTTTTTTGATACGTTTTTGTACGAAGATCCTGATTTAATGTGGCACAAATGTTTAAGTCTTAAAGGCATTATTTGTCGTGTAATAAATCTCCGTTAAAAGGGTTGTGTTAGACCATCTTCAGTACATTAGAAATAACGAATTATAATTCCTTGGCATTTGAACAAACAATCCCTACTTATTTACACATACAATACTTTTGGTACGATTTTGAAATCTTGAAGGAATTATTTGTAAGTTGAAGCAATTTTGAATTCTCACTAAAAGGTCTGTTAGACCCTCTATAGCTTTAGAAATAACTAATTATAATTTTGCAAAAAAAAGAAATAACTAATTATAATTCCTTAAGCATCTGACCGAAACGACCCCGATTTATTGTCTGGGTAGTAATTCCTTTGCAACATTATTCTCTCCTTTCTTGAAGGAACTCTTGGAGCTCTCCTTCCTTATACTAATTGGTCATTATCCTCTCCTTCCTTTTTCTTTTTGCCAAACTCTCTTTCCATATTTATGCC